>NC_086198.1:42188932-42493146 GCF_035770615.1 Melospiza melodia melodia
AGTTGTTAGCAGTCTGAGACAGCAGCCCAGCTACTGGCCAGGATCCATGTGTCCACTATGGCCAGAGCATGACCACTGTGACTCTGCCAAGCACCCCATCCATATTCCTAAAACTAGGCAAGGGAAGGAGTGGTGATGGTCAGCAGTGTCCTGCAGCACACCAAGGAAGCAAGTGGAATAGCAAAGAGAGAACAAGACAGTAATTTCAGGGAGGTAGCAATACAATTTATAGATTTGCACACAGGAGTTCAAGCATATTATGCAGGCACCAAGCCAGAGCCATGAGACTTCAACAATGCATTCCTCAATAAACTTAATTATGGAGTCTAGGCTCCTTCTTTCACCCTCAGGTACTAGAATAAAAGGAAGACTGAGGAGTTAACTGAACAAGTAGCATCACACATGGCTGGGGAAAAAAAAAAACACCTCAGAGAATCCCATGAAAAGCAGTAACATCTCCAAAGACTGCACTGGAAGTTGATCATTCCATTTACATTTCTCTTATTTGGACACGATGACAGAGGAATTTGGCT
This sequence comes from Melospiza melodia melodia, assembly GCF_035770615.1. Classification (NCBI taxonomy): domain Eukaryota; kingdom Metazoa; phylum Chordata; class Aves; order Passeriformes; family Passerellidae; genus Melospiza; species Melospiza melodia. The sequence continues at coordinate 42,189,466 of NC_086198.1, forward strand.
CACAGCACTTGATGTCCATTGTCCCTTATGCCAGGGGATTGACTTAATTATGGAGTCTGGGCTCTTTCCTTCACCCGAGTTGGGCCGAATCGAGCCGAGCTCGGCCGAAGGCAGCGAGCAGGCCTGGCCCGGGCGCTGCACGGCAAGGCAGCTGCCGCCTCCCGTTACACACCGGGCCGCTCACGGCAGCCGCCACCTCTGCGTCCGGGCCGGAGGGAGAGCGGTGCCCGGCTCGCCCGGGGCAGCAGCGGGCCGGGCTTCTTCTACAGAGCCTGGAGCGGGGAAGCCGGGACAGCCGCACAGGTGTTCGGGGGCGGGGCGGTGCCTGTGCGGGTACAAGAGCGGCAGCGGCTCCTCCTCTCCGGTTCCGCGGTGGGAGCGCCCGGAGAGGTAGCGGCGGCGCGGAGCAGGTGAGCGGCGGCGGAACCGGGAGCTGCGACGGGGCCGGGGCAGTCCGCGGCCTGAGCCTCGCCGGGGCGGTGAACTGGAATATGTCCTAGCAAATCACAGGGTTTTGTGGGCATAGGAGGAGGAAATGTCTCTCCGGGGAGTTTGCCATAGTAAAGGGCGTGATTTAGGTGGTGAGCTTTTCAAGAGAAAATTTAAAACACTTCCTAAAAATCGAGTTAAGAGATGCAAAGCGTCTTAAAAGCAGGGCTGTTTGCAACTCTTTGCAAATGAAAAGATGCTTGATTTGTGGTTGGTGTAAAAATGATATTTTTTTTTTTAGAACAGGTCCTTGCTGATCATTTTCTTTAGACCGAACAGTACTTTTGAAACTTCTTTTTCTATGTAATTATAATGGCCGAAGTAAAGCCTAAAATGAACATGCAATTGAATCAGGGTATTAAAGTCTAGCTAAATTTTTGTATTCTTTCATAAAAACTTTCTAAGAGCAATAAGCAGGAAAAAAAATCTGAAGTACAGACTCACTGTCCATATATTCTACTTAGAACAGCCATTTGGTGTAGGCAGTACTGCTGAGCTTTGCCTTGTGGCGGTCACCAGCAGACAGGGACAGGTGTGGTTTTGTAAAGCCTTTATTTTTTATTTTTGTTTTAGAGAAAGAATTGAACAGCGCATAGTGTGACAAAAGAAGATTAATGAAATATTCATTCAGTACCAAATGAAAAAGGGTAAGGGGTGGCAGAAGTTCCACAGGTTTTTCTTCATGTTTTTCTCACTGGCAACCTAGATTGGAGAGACAAAAGGGAGGATTTTGTAAATGTAAAATCTTTGTAAAATGGCAGCATACTGGCAGCACCTCAGTTATTTGAGCCCTGTGCAGTGGCAGGTGGTAAAACAATTAGGGAAAGCACAGGTGGTGGTTAAAGGGAAGCTGGATGCTCTCTGGGGATAAGGAAGTGAAGTGGGTGGAAGGAAGGGGCAGACAGACTGACAGACAAAGGCATTTGTGTATTACTGCTGCTACCTACCTTAGATTAAGCACCAATTCCTAATATGGCTCTGCTCTGGACTATTAGGGAAGCACCCTGGGAAAAGGAACACAAACAGTTGTCAGAGACGAGCAAGGGAAAAAGCAGGTTGTGCTTGAGAAGGAGATGTTAGAAACTTAAACTTGTGCCTGAATTATGGTTCAAGGGATAATTCTGATGGTACTTCCTGACCCTAGGAGCCATGTGCCCCTGGATGTTGTGTGTCTTCCAGTTTTGTCAAAGTAGCAAAGAAACTTTTGGAACTGGTTAGAGACAAAATAACTCTTTCCTAAGTCTTCCCAATGTATTTAACTATATAACACTTGGGATATAAATAAAACAAGACTTGAATTAACAACCACTTTAAGATAATAGTAATAGTTCTGTGTCCTACGATATAATGACGTTGCTACTGCAAGCTGTCATTTATCCTTGCTGGCAATGCCACATGGCTCCAGATAAACCTTTTCTGTGACATGATCAGCCCAACTCCCAGTAGATCTGTATTTGCTGGGCACTTCTGAGAATGGATCCAGATGCACTTTTTACTGGTAATCCCAGAGTTTTGTAAGGAGCTGTAGCACAAAAGGAAGCTTATGTATGCTAGAGAGAAAGTTAAATTCTGCGCGTGTTTATTTTTCATCTGTGACAAGACCTGAGAGAATTTAACCTAATCTAGGACTGAGATGTTCTTTGAGCAGGTGGTTTGACTAAATTACATCCAGACAACTTCTCCATGTGAAATTGTTTAGTGACTGTAATCTGTGCAGCCAAGATAAACAGTGAGCTCTGGCCATTTATTGTAAAGGCACAGGGACAAGTGACCACAGCAGTTTGCAGAACAGCTTTCTATAGTACTTAGCTTCCAGGTTCCTGTATATGTGGTTTGAGGGTTTTTATTTGAAGATTTTTTTTGTTGCTTCGGTGGTTTGTGTGTGTTTTGTTTTTTTTAAAAAAAGGAGATAGAAAGTACCTCTTCTCCAAGGCACCCTTCAACATCTGCCTGCTTGCAGCACTTTTCCACCATGGCAGTGAAACTCCCACCAATTGTCTTCATTTGTTCTTCTGTCATCTGGGGCTTGCGCTTGATGAGGTTGACGAGCATTCTGAAAAGAAAGCCACAAGACAGAATTAATCCTGCCTGCTGTAGGATTCCTGCTTTACAAGACATCATTCCCCCAGGCACTGCTCATTTCAGGGTTTTTTTGTCATGCCTAGATGAGCCTGTTCCTGTTGGTGACTCCAAACTCCCAGTCCAACACAACCATCAGTTGCAGCTGAGTAAGAACTTAGGGGAAAGGATCTGTGTGTTGTCCTAATTAAGTACATCCCAAGATTTGCACTGGCAGTGGGCCTACATGAAACTGGTCAGTTAACGGAATGATTTCAGTGACTAAAAAATTCTCTTTTGCCTCTTCCACACTATATGATGTTATATGCTGAGCAGGTCAGTGCAAACACATAGTTCCATGTGGATTTCTGTGTCGCTAGTGTAGTCCCAATCAGATGACACAACAGGGTGGAGCTTCCTTCTGTACTCCCAAGTGCTGCAGTTCAGGACCCCCCTACAAGGTGTTTCTTGGGGCTTACTTGAGCTGCCCTGCTTCGCGCTCAGCCGGAGCAGCAGTGCACAGCTTCTCATCGAAGTTGAACATCATGGGGTCAAAGGGTGGTGGCACGTATTTGGTGTCTACACCCATGGCAGTGAAACATGGCCTCCTGTATGAGTAGAGCTCGTTGCAGCACTGGGAAACCTGCTCATTGATGGGGGTGCTCTCCTGCCTCTTGCACATGTCTTCAATGATGATGCTCAGCTGAAAAGAAAAGGGCAAAGGTTAGTTACATCTTCCCAAAAAACACAGCAACTAAGTGATGTTTTTATCACAGCATAGCTGGAAACACCTGCTGAGATGTGGTACGTCTTTAAAATTTAAAATACATAGGTACTCTTGGAGTGAAGCATTTCTTCATCTGCAAACAGGCAGGGCATTGGGCTACAATCAGTAGGTTTGAGGGTTTTAGGGCACTGTTTTAGGACATTTCCTAAATGCAACCTGCCACAGTCTCGGGTATGGAGCTCTGGGCAACTTGGTCCAGTGGAAGGTGCCCCTGCTCATGGCAGGGTGTGGGAACTGGACGATCTTTAAGGTTCCCTCCAACCCAGGCCATTCTATAGTTCTGTGATTCCCAATTCTATGAACTCACTCTTGCTTGCTGAGACAAAGCAAACTTGAACTAAAATTCTCACAGGATACCATCAGCTAGGTATTTAAGCTCTCACATTCATTAAAAAATGAACAGACTTGGAATTCTGTTAGGTAGATGCTTAGTGTGGTGTTTATGGAAAGATACTGTTTGCTATCTCAGCAGAATTCAGTGTTTTTGTGAACAGGGAAAATCTCCAGGAGGAGGAGGGGAAAGAATAAATCCATGTACTCACGTAGTGCTCAGAACAAGACAGGCGTTTCTGCTCAGGGAGATTGCAGCACTTCTTGCCAACCCCTGTCATTTTCTTCCCGATTTCAAGCAAGGTCTCACTTGATACCTGAGGCATTTTCTTGGTGTAGCGGACCAGAATTCTGCCAAAGTCAAATCAAAATGACAGTTAGTAGAGCGTTCCTCAAATAGGAGCACATCTGGGCCACTGAAGGGAAAAGCAAAGTGAGGACTCCAGAATGTTTCTCAGGAATCGCTCACCCTTTAAGGAAGTCTGCCTCGCCATGGGTATTGAACAGCTCACAGTTGGTCTTCACCACATCCTCGGTTTCCTTGACGTGCTTGTTCAGTTCCTCTTGCTGCAAACAAGTGCAAGTTTATTAGTGATATTAGAGAAGGAGTTGCTGCTAACAGTCATACAAATGTAACTTCTGACCTCTTCTAAACCTTATGTATAAAATATTCATTTTGTGAGGCTGATCACTTCTGCATAGCCAGGCTGGCGTAGGCAGGATTTGATTCCCTTGTGGGTCTTAAGTTCTAACAGAAATTTCCTTGAAAAAGGCAGCTACATTTTTAATTTAGTTTAAATTAATTACCTGTTGGACTTATTTTATCAGCAGTGAGGATTTATGTTGATTTGCTTAAATCAAGTAAATATTTCAAATTATTATCAACTACGAGGGGAACATCTCTTGGCCAAAGCTTTCAGGAACTCAGCTTCTGCTGTGTCTTGTGTGCGACTGAGTTGTGGATCAGACCTGTTAGGTGTCTCTGTGTGCTGGCCATGCAGACTCTCTCCCATCACAATCCATGAGCAGCCATACTCAGTGTAAGCTATGGAACTCAGACACTGAGCTATTAATTGTCAGCCTCAGGACAAGCAGAATCACATCTGAGATACAGAGGCATCAGACAGTTAGTTGAGTGAGACTAGTCTGAAATAATGTGATGTGACAAATGAAGTTATCCTGTAATCTGAGATAACCCTACATCCTTGCCATGGGCCATGGACTGCTTCATCTCCCACCAGGACATTGACCCCCCCCCCCTGGAATTAGTCTCTCCAAAAGCTTTCTGTCTGCTCTGCTGTGGGAGATCCTTAACACAGTTCTTTGATGACAGGTACCAGCCCAGCATTCAAGCCAGACGCAAATACAGCTTTGCACCTACAGCGTTCCCGTAGCACTCAGCAGGGTTGTCTGTCTTGCAGCACTTATCCAGGAGTGTTTCATATCCCTTGGTAATCCTCATAACCAGCTGTGTGGAGAGCTCAGGGTGTCTTCGTGAGTATTCATAAACAAACCTGGAAGGCACAGCAGCAGCCAGAGCTCCTGAGTAACGTCCTGCTGTCCTCAGCACAGTGCAGCAATAACAAGGACATTTCCTCAGGGGGACAATGAGCCTGCAATGCTCTGGGCACTACTTACTCTGACAGGAATGCATCATGGTTTGCCTCATAGCTTTTACACACTTCCTTATCTTGAATGTATTTTTCAACTAGTGAAGGAAGGTTGTCGGGTTTGTCATCAAACTCCACCTCCATGATGCACTTGGTCCTTTCCACAGCTGGCAGCTCGCAGCAGGGCTTGAGTTTACTTGAGAAAACATCTTGTTTAGAGCACAGAGAGGCCACGAGCTCGGACTGTAAAATTAATACGTAGTATCAGACAAGCTATGAAATAATAATTTAAAGACAGGTTAATTAATCTGCTCTCTCAGCTTCAGACTCTTCTCTTTTCACTCAGGTCACTTCTTTACTTAGCAGTTTGCTAAAATATGCTGTCTTCACACAAAGAGAAATAACTGGGGCATGGTTCCCTCCCTGATCCTAGACACTCTGGTGAGCCAGGGCACATCCCTGAGTGCCCTGTCACAAGGATGCTTGATGGATCTTGGCAGTCCTGACAGGATGCCCAGCTCTGATGGAGTACTAACCCCAGAGCCCTGGAACGAACAGGGTCAATGAGTGTGTTCAAGGTGGAGTCAGCCAGGCAATATTGACATCATCTCACTATTACAGGGGTTTGTTCATCTGTTTTCTAGCATTCATTGGCACTACAGGAAAGCTGGATTAGTTGCAGTATGCTCGACAGGGCAGGAGAAAAAATTGCAGCCTTTTTGCCTCTGCTATTTTTTTCCTTTATTTGTGATTGAATTGAAGTGAATAAATACTATCAACTAGCCTCCCTGATAAATGTTCTGACAGGGCTAGATCCAGAGCTGGGCTGAAACCTATTTCCAGTAAGAGTCAACTGTGCTTATCCTGAGCTTTTCAGTGCTTGAGGAACCTTCCAGCAGTACTGAGTACCAGTTTAAGTTCCCTGGACTGTGAACATGTAGCTGCACAAATTACTGTCTTTCTAAATATCTTTCAAATATGTCGACTTTGATCTAAAATAGTGAGCTCACCCAGTCATCCACACACTCCACCATGTCCCCATCACAGCACTCTTTGTAGACATCCTTCACATCGTGGACCATCTTAACCAGCTCTGCAAAGGGAGCCTTGGGGTACTTCTGGCTCAGACGAACGAGTTTACTGGGTAGAAAAGGAGAAAAAGACACTTGTTTTAAAGCACTGTAGGGAACAGAAATCTTGCAAGTCACTAACATGGTAAGGTAGGTCAGGATTGTTTCAAGAAAACACTCATTGTACTCATCTAATTCCTGGTGGCTAAAAAAAAAAAAGGGCATCAACATCTGCCCCAGTAAAGCCAGAAAGGACCAAGTCTGTGGTTTTCCTGTTCTGCCTGAACTGTGAGAATCACACCCCAGTAATCTGCATCACTCTTGAGCACCTGGAAAGTGCTCCAGGTTTCTTGGCACAGGTAGATACAGTCCTGATGACACCTTTAAATGAAAGCTGACTATGTTTATAAAATAATCCTAGTCAATGTTGGTATATCAGACTGGCAACAGAATGAAAGCACCTCTCTGTGCCCTAACAGGTTGAACCAGTTATTAAATTGAAAAAGCTTTTCTTTGTCTTACAATCACATGTTTTAACAACTGTGGTTCTGCCAAGACTTGACTTTTTGGTTGGCTTAAGGTTCAAACTAGCCCCTTACTCTGCTGATTAGTGATGTGTCCATCACCAAAAGCTGTAGGCACTGGAGTGGGGTACAGCTTTGGCAAAAGTGTGCCTTAAACACACTGTGATCTCTGGTTCTGGAGGGACACTCCAACAGTTAATTCTCCATCCTCCAGACTGGTTCCTGAGATGGTTTAATTGCTCTGCAACTCTCACAGCTGAGTTTTTCGTAGGTCTCTCTCACAGGCTGACAAGCCTACATTTTATCCAAAAAAGTGATGGGAACTTACCTTGCTTGGAAAGTCCTCTCACCATACTTTTCGAGGATCCTGCATCCGTGCTGCTGCTTCACATCTATCTTCTTGGCTCTTTCCTTGATGACAGCTGCCTGTGGTACAGGACACACATTGTCACATTAAACTCATTATGTGCAATGGATAGGATTAATCCTGGCCTGTCTCTCCAAGTTCTTCATGCAAAGCTTTGCATGAACAGAAGCCTTCTGCCTGTGTCCTACTCAGTTGCTTAGTGTTTATCCACAGAGACCAAGCTGCTGTACCTTTTCCTCCAAGCAAGCACCAACATCACTCTCTGAGCAGCAGCTTTTAAGTGCGTTTTCATACTCAGCAGCCAGGCCCAGGATCGCTGGGGCGTGCAGGAAGGGGTTTCTTCTTGCAACACTGTAGACAAAACTAGAAGCAAAAGGAGAGTATTAGTTCTGTGTTCCAGTAAATGGCCTTAAACCTCTTGTGGCTTCTCTAACTTGTTTTCTAGTTTAGAAATCTACTTCAGAAATCTAGTTTAGTAATCTGCTTTTGAGACATAATGCCTGCATGATAGGAAATGCTCTGCTAAATCTCACCCTTCCCAAGGCAGGACTCACTAAATGTGGGTAAAGGGTGAACTTCTGATGTTCTCAGCCATCTGGTTTGACATCCATCTGCTTTTTAAAATGTGTTGTCAAATGTTGGGATTTTAGCTGACTAGAGACTGGAAAAGTACAAAGCCGTGGCTAATTCCAAGTTTTCACCTGCTAGATAGTGTGTCCTTGGGCCTAGCTGTAGTACAATAACAAATAGTGAAAGAGACATGAGAAAAGAGAGATGTAACCCCTAAAGAATGAAAAAGAGTTCATGGTATAGTTTAACCAATAGATTGCTTGGCTTACAGAAGCTTATTATTTGCTATATAAGTGTTTGATGCTTTCTTCAATAAAATGGGACCTGTGATGAACCATCTGGTGTCCTGGTCTCCTTCTCTTGACAGTCAAATACTTGAAAATTCTAGTTTTCAGTGTGAAAAAACCATCTATGGACCTGCCACCAAGATTTTATTGCCAATTTTTGTTTTCACTGTTACCTTTCTTCCTTCTTGCTAACTACACAAAGAGAAGTGGGAAGCTGGAGTGAATAAGTTATCTAATCAGGATTGGAAACACTGAGTTTTCAGTAGGTTTGGGGAAGAAAGTTTATCCAAGAGGTATAAAATGGGATCCTTAACCCCTGTTTGGCATGCAAAAACCTGCTCTTGCATGACATGAGCAAATGTGATCAGAGTAAGACAGGACAAGTGGCCATTTCCCTTACTTTCCCAGGAGCTGCACGCGGTGGTCCTTGTACTCGTTGCAGATGACATCAGCAGCAGGTCTCTGGTAGCGCTGGACAAAGTCTGGGTGCTGCACTTTGAAGGACAGGAAGCACTGGTTTCTTTCGGGGTCAGCTTTACCACAGCAGTCAGCCATGTCACCGTATGAGTCACGGAGTTTGTCCACTTGGCAGATTTCATCCAGGAAAACAGAGGGCTGGAAAGGGAGAAGGGAGGGTCACAACTAGTGTTGATATATAGACAGCGCCATGTATTGTCTGCTTATCTGCAAAAGAAAAGCCAGGCTGAACAGTAAATAGGTTTTTACTGAATAAGATTTAGACCATAAATCAAATTAATCTACTGTTTTTCAATAATTTTATTAAGTTGTATTTTAGGTAGTCTGTTATCAAAATGGTTCCAATGCTTTACTGAAAAAAAAATTAATTATAATTTAAAGTAGTCTGTGCAAGACAGTGATCTACTTTTACTTATAAGCCAAACTGAGTTTTATGAACTAAACTGAGTTTTCAGATGATTTGAAGCAGAATTTGGTGGAAACCTTTAGGGAGAACTCATATCTAGCTGAACCTGTTAGATGTCCAGGAGTCTTAAACACCTGCACACTTCTTTGGTTACCTGATTTTAGAGGAATTTTTTAAACCCTCATAAACTAAGTGCTTTAAAGTAGCACAGACACCTTTTCAAGTCACCCCAGTGTGGAAATCCATACACTTGGGTCACTTTAATACCTAGAATTAGGCCTGCACTTCACAGCTGGGGTTTTGTACCAAGTGCTAACGTGTATTTTCAGGCAATTCTAGGCTGAATGTGCCAAAGTGTGTTATTTGGTCTCTAACATAATGGCTCCATGGATCATTTAGGCACTTGTTAAAGGCAGAGGTTTAGAGCCTCACAAAACCAAGTTCTTTGTTTAAGCACTGAAATCTGAGCATTGGCCTGTGACAACAGGCACACCTGAAAGGTTCAGGTGTAAGCCCTCAAGCAGGGTGATCCTGGCAGCTGCACAAAGCGAGGAGAAATGCAATAGTGAGGTTTCACTGCCTACCAGTGGTTTTGAGCACTCGGGAGCATCCTCGTTGGCCACACACTTATGTGCCAGGTCAACCACATCCTTCACCAGCTTGGACAGTCCATCGTAGGAGCATCTCTGCAGGTACTGGGCAAATGTGATCATGGCACTGAAATACAAAGCCCAGTTTGACGCTGAGGAACATCAGGCAGTATTTTCAAAGGTGCCTCTGAATTGAACTGGTTTGTTCAAATGACATGCACAAAGGTTCACCAGAACGCCATCCAGAGCACAGTACCATATCTCACCTCTGTCTTGTTCTCTCCTCCTCTCTGAACATGTTTTAACCTTCCCAATAAAAAAGTCTTGAATATTAAATTATAAACAAACCAGAAGGACTGTGATTGGAGTTGTCTGTTGCTTTTACCAGTAAACTCATAAATGCCATGACCTAAGCTGGATTTGGCCACTGTTACCAATTATGACCTTCAGGCTGCTTTCTGTCAGCACTTATGTGTTTGTCAGGGCCCTCTGTCTTTCCCAAAACCAGTTTCAAATGAAGGTCACTGATTTGTCTCAGAAAACCTGTCATAGGTTTGTTTTTTGAGGTTGGTAATTTGTGGTTTTTCTGGAAATGTTGCCAATGCAGCATAATTTCTCTTCATTCTAGGAATAGCAAACCTACAGTCCCCATGCGTATTTTATTTTCAGAGAAGGAAGAGGCTTTTTCGCAAGGTTTGCAAGGAGTTCTTTTCCCAGAGAGTAAGTCTTTGTGACATTTGCAGGTCTTAAAATATTTCTAGGTTTTGCAGTAACAGTAAGTCAGTGTGTCTGACTTAGGGACAAAAAACCCGTCAGAAGATGAAGTTGAACATTCACTTACACTGCCTTAAATGTCTCTTCCTTCAGGTCATTGAAGCGGTGGGCAATCGGGCTCTTGTGCTCTAGGAAGGAAAACAGAGGGAGCGGTGGTGCTCACTGTCACACTGGCTGTGGTGGACCCTGCAAACACATTATGGGCACCATGGGCCAGATTCTCACCATGTTCAGTGTTCACCTGACTCCTTTACTTGATAACTTAAGAACTTGAACTCTTTCTTATTCATTTGTCTGCAGATACCTGACTCTTAGCTCTGCTAGTCCTTCTGAGGGAACCCCAGCCTGTGATTTTTATGATCCTAATAGAATATTTACCTCAGTAAGCAGCTACTTCATTAAGATACTCAAAATGACTGTTGGGACTTTACTATTTAGGGTTAGCAAATGTGTCCTTTGGGTAACCACCACCCCCCCCCAAACGCTGCAAATAAAGCAGTGCAGCTGCAGTTTGATTAGAGCAAACCTTCTTCCTCTGAACACTGAGTTATTAACTTGTCAAAAGACAGAACTCCCACAAGCACAGTGCAGCTGCTTTTTCCCTGGTGGGAAGGAACAGATCCTGACTCATTGACATCTGTTCATGCACCACACAGATGTTGCAGAGGCATGGCACCACACTTGCTCAGCTCAGTTGTCCTGAGTGTCCTACCCATCTCCCCCCCGTCTCTTCACTTCGTTTCTTTTCAAGTCAATCATATTTTTCTGTTCAATATGGATCAGGCTCCCACGAATTGTTAGTGAAGCTATATTAAAGACATTAAATTGATAGAAAAAAGACTTCCAAGAGAACTAATAAGTCTTTTCTTACCTGCATCTCGTGCAGTTCTTTGCAGATTCCTGGAACTGGCAGAGCTCAGGAAGATAATAAATGAAATTAATGTTAACCACTTCATGGTTGCAGGTTATGATGTGAGCAAAATTGCTCAAAAATGCTAGGAAGATTGAAGGAAGAGCATTTGCTTATATACCCTTCACTACCTGTGCCTGTAAAACATTAACTCTTGAGCTGGCATTTGTGGATTGCCATTTGGCCTGAGGAGGATTACAAAACTTCAGCTGTCCTTGACAAAAATTAATTCGATATTAGTTATTTATTCTGTGTTGTTACTTTGGGCCTTTTTGTCCGGAAGAGGTCGAACCTCACAGCACCCAAAAAAGATAAAGTTTTGCGTAAATTTCCTTATCAAATGACAAACAAGGAGTTCAAGGCATCAGACAAAAATGTCATCAAGGCTAATCCTATAGCCTTCTTTTTTTTGCTACTATTTGTTCAAAAGCAAAGCATGTTGGTTTTGTATAGCAACAGCTCACCCAGAGAGGACTCAGTCCACCTGAAATTAGAGAATTTTAATTGTAAATCACTTTATTGAGATGACATGGCTAATCTAGACATGTGTGGCTGATTTGAGCTCCTGAATTTGTTAGGTCCTGCTCTGGTTTTCCCTGGGTGCTGCTGTTCACTGATATCCAGAAAACAGCCCAATGCATGGGTAAACAAGTACAAGAGCTGTCATTTCAGAATTTTTGCAATTTCTCATTTGTACTGAAATCTTCCCAAGAGTGATCTCTTAATTAAACATTGCTCTCATCTCTGTAAAATTTCTCATTGATTAGTCAGTAACTTAGGAGATCAGACACAGGAAAAATGTGCAGTTTGCACAGAGCCCCAGGACATGGAATAAATCAAAATTACTTTTCAGGAAACCCAGTGAGATGCTTCAAAAATTCCCAAACAAGTACAGGGCTGGATCCTTGCTGAGTGCAAAGTGGTGTAGCTTCCCAGTGGGAGATAGTAGGATTTACTGTAATTAATTTATGTCCCTAGTGCGTGGATATCAGCCCATACAACTGGAGCTTGTGTGCTGCCGTGCAGCTCTGCTTTGTGAGCACCCACACGGTAGAGCCAAGCCTTTGGTCTCCAAACCCTTCCTCAGTTTTTAAGGTTCCCTTTTCTGCTCTGTTTTTGTTCCTCTGGTGAGAAGTTTTGCCATGACTCCGTATTATTCCTAATGGGAATAGTAAGATCAATTCCATGATCGGTCCTGTGGAAATTTGGCTAAGTACATGCCTAATACTTCCTTTTGTTTCTGAGTGTGAGCTTTTAAAGACTTTTGAAATAAAGCAAATGGTATGTCTAAGCCCAAAATATTTGCAGGCAGTTTTCATTCAGGAAAATGCCTAGGCAATGCATCTTATGTTCTGGAAAGGTTGCTCTTTTCTCCAGGAATAACCACATAAAACTGAGATGAGTTCATAGAATAGTTTGATACAATGGCATTTCTACAGTCTGCTGCTGTTGCAAAAACTTTCTGCATTTTCCTGAGTCTGCTCCTGATGTTTTTGTAGGTGAAAGGCAGCATTCTGATAGTGATTTCAATGAACAAGGCTCTATGTTGGGAATTAAAAGGTTATTTGGATAACTCTTACATGAAGGATGGTGCAGGAAAGCCAGGTTGGCAGAAAAGCAATGTTAGAAATGTCATAATATTAGACATGGGGCTTGTTTTCAGGTGGTTTTAGCAAAATCCCACATTTCTGGAGAATGATGGGAATTGATGAGCAATCTGGAGCTTTCAGACCTATGCTGCTTTAGCCTAACAAAATCTGGGGAAAGAGCTTGTTAATTCAGTCTGTAATTATTTCACTGACCATATCCCTCTGTCAGAGAAGAGCCATCTCCTTTCAAATCTTAAGAGAGCATTCAGTGGGACAGAAACACACATTTAGGTATTTTGTGGATAACTACAAGGTAGTAAAAAACTGTGTATTGGTGAATGATGTCTTGGAATAGCTCTTGAGATGCTCTCAGGCTGTACCAAAGAAGTCTCCAGAAAACTACTGCTAATGGCGGGGAGAGCAAAGCTGAAATTCAGCACATGATTGCAGTGTTGCATCTTGGAAGCTCTCTGGAATTTTCCCTTGCAGCATTGTGCAGTGTTAGCAGGAACACTCCTGGTCCCCTGGAGTTAATATGTAAGTTTGGAATACAGGGTCCATGTTTATTTCTAGATATCTTCTGTTGTCTGTCCTGTACTTGATGCCAATGGTTCATGTAACTGCTGAGAGCTGAACTCCAATGCTCATGTTTGTTTAACAGTATTAAATAGTATACTGAGTTTCTTGTTACTCAGTGCTTTCACACTGCATTGATTTCACTCCAACAAAGTTGTCCTGGTATTAGAAAAAGGAATTTATTAGAAAATGGCATTTTAGGATGATCCATTTTCACACTCATTTATGTCTAAAGTTACATATGATGACTACTTTTTATTCCAGGTGTGGGGAACCAAAGGGCAATAATTCCAACAGTAATTGAGCTGGAAATAAAAAGGATGCATCCTTTTAAAATGTCATCATACCAGCCTGTGCAGAGTGGCAGAGCAGAAACAAAGTGGACTGAGATGTACTGATACGGAATGAGGCTCTTGAGAAACAAATGTGCTGTACTGTGAGAACAGCTGTCAGAGCCTTTCTGGGAAGTAAGTGCTTTTCAAAGTAATCTCTCAGAACCCAAAGGACATCAAAAAATCCTTTACTTTTGTGGCCCTCCGTTTTATTTACTGCTGTTTCTTCCTTTTTTTCAAGACCTGTAGTTCTGTTTGTGGGACTGGACCATGAGGCACAGACCAAACCTGGAGACAGATGTTGCTGGGCCAGTAGCCACAGTGAGTAGCTGTTTATTAATAACTGTAATGATTAGTATACTTCTAAATAAATGTCTGTAGCTCTGGACATAAGGACAGCTATCAGGCATTACTTTTTTTTCCTGCTCTGGTGAAGGATGTTTGCCATTCTTATCACCGATGTCTGATTCCCGTGCAGAACAAGTCAGACATCTCAGATATATGGCTTTTGTTTGAACAGAGATGGACTCATGGATACAAAGCAAACATAAAGACTCAAGGGGTTTGATCACTGTGGCAGAACGGGCAGAGACTGCTCAGCTGTAGCTAATAGTATTCCATGTCAGGTGTATCTCATGAGCATATCCATCAGTGAGTTCTGGTACTCAGCTGTTCCTCTTCTGCCATCAGCCACCCACCTGCAGTGTTAGTGAGTTCTGGATCATTCAGATAAGGGTTTTTGAATCACCAAGATTACTGTTCTTGCTGATCCTGTGCACTTGATCCCCAGGCCATTCTAGCATCCCTACCCCTTTGTCTCACAAGTCCACAGTGTAGTGATGTAGCTGTTTTCCTTATTTGTGACTGCTTGCCAACATCATTCTTTGGCAGCAGGAACAAGAACAGCTTTGCTTTGCCTATAAAGCATTCGATTGCCTGAATATATCCAAATATACAGCCTTCAGTGCTTTTTGAGGGTGTCAATTCTGAGACTTCTCAGGACTTGTCTCTACTTTCCATGTCTGTCACTGTTATATTTTCTGAAAAATTCCTTTGCCAGGATTTCATCTCCTGGGAGGCTGAGAAGCCTCAGAAAAGAATGAAAACAATTATCTGATTGCTTTGGAATGTGGTCTGGAGATTGTTTACCACCAGGTGCATCTTTGGTTTGTTCCATGTGAATTGTTTTAACTTCATGACCAATCACAGCTAGCTGTGCTGGACTCTGAGACAGTCAAGAGTTTTTATTCTTCATTCTTGTTAAGCCTTCTGTCCGTATCCTTCCCTTTCTCTAGTATAGTTTTAGTATAGCATTCTTTTAATATAATACCATAAAATAATAAGTTAGCCTTCTGAGAACATGGAGTCATTCTCATCTCTCACCTCGTCCTGGGGACCTCACAAAGACCACACATGTCCCTATGACTTTTTGCTCTGCCAGTACCAGTAGGTAATCCACAAGATAGCTGAGTATTGGCATCATCTCTTATCCATTTCTAAGGTCCCTCAACAAAAATCAGTGTTGTATCTTGGTATGGGTGTATCTAAATACAAAATAGATGTGGGAGAGTAATACCCGAGGTGCAGCATTGCTCTATTCAGGAAGTCCTCCTCAGGGGGAGATTTTTCTTCAGTAGTTCTTATAATGCTTTTGATCATTGTCTCTGGAACTGAAATCGTTGTGGTGCTGTGATTGAGGTTTGGCTCATGATAGGACTATCGGTGGAGATCTATTTTCTTCCTCTTGCATAAGTCCCAGAGACCTTTGGAATCCAGTGCATTCACTTGTGGCCTAGAAACTTTTTGGCACTCAGTTTCCAATTTCTGTGCTGCTCATCTATGCTACCTGATGGCCTTTGGCAGGAGAGAAGAGCCATTTAATGTGGTACAGTCAAGAGCCAATGCTGAAAGCTTCTGCTTGGCAAGATATTGTTAATATTTCTTTCCTAAGTTTGATGTGCTTTAGCAATAAAATAAATAGTGAAAACTTTTGAGGAACAGCAGGAAATGTTTGGAGCATTTTTTGTTTTGCTTTTCTTTAGGCCATTGATCTGTAACCTTCAATTTTTTTAAAAAAACTGGTTTTGTAACTGTAAGCTGTTTTTTTGCTAAAATCAGAAACAAAACGTGTAAAATGAATTAATGATTCTGGGAGCCACTAGGTTTGCTCTCAACTTGAAACACTTTAGGAGTTGAAAAAAATTCTGTGTGTCTAGAGGGATTGTAGGACTTGTGGAAAATTTCTGCCCACAATGTTACTGCATCATCTGGCAGTACTGACATTCTTACTTGCCTTATTTTTCATTTAGTTTCATTGTAAACTTAGGGTTTTCCTATTCTGGCCTAAAAACTGCTAAGCTGGTAAATATTTTCCCCTTCATGTCCATCTCCATAGAAACAGATTCTGTTACTGCTAGAATTGTTCTCTTGTGCTGTTTTTTCTTTTAGGACCTTGGGGTTTCTTTGCTGGTTTCTTTCTTGGGAAAATGCTAGTTCATCCATTTAAGACAACTTGTAAATGTTCAAGCATTAAGGACATAAAAGGAGTTATTCTTTTCTCAGCCTTTCCTCTATTCCTGAGCAAACAATTTCTTTAGATAAAGCCCTCATAACTTTGAAAAATTAAAATATAGTAGTTTTACATGACGTCCTGGAGCAAGAATAGTGTTTTCCACCTCTAATATTTCCTACTGTCTTTGGAATTTCTTTAGCTAACTGTCAGGGGCCTCAGGTGGCACCTCAGCAGGAAAAGAAAAAATGGTAGAGCCATTTTTAGGTCCTTGTTACTGGAGCAGGCAGGACAAGACATTTTAAAATTTGGCACTGCCATTTACTTGCTGACATAAAAAGATAGTCCACTTCTGCATATTATGCTGCAATTACAAATTCTAGGCTCTATGAATGAAATGGGAAGCATCTTTCCCCATAAGTGAAATCCAAAGACAGGGTGAAATATTTCCACATTCTGCCTTAGCCTGTGAAGCCAAATTCAGTTAGTCAAATCCAAGTACCTGTACTTTTCTGTTGTAAAAATCTTTTTCAAGCAGCATTCAACTAGACCACTTTTATTAGGTGAGCTCTGGCTTGTAGTTCCAGGTTCAGTACTTCCTTCAATGTCAATCAGATTGGCAATGATATTACCAGGATGTAAGGATCTCTTAAAGAGAACCGGAAAACTGAGGAAATATTGCTCAGGTTTTTTGTTTGTTTTTCTTAAGAGTAGTGCTTATAAACTCTGACTTTCGAAGGGGTGAATAGCTGGGGTTTGAAATTCAGGCTCTCTAAGGGCCTTCAGGAAGACTTGATTTTAGAAGAAAGGTTCCTCAGTATATTTCTAGAATCAGAAAAATTTAATCAGAGACCAAAAACTGCAATTGAGCTTAGCAATGATCTGTATAGTTCATATGGTTCTCTTAAATAAGTTATCAAAAGATTGGTCCATACATCAGAGGAACTAAAGAAATCTATCAGGCAGATCTGTGTCTGTGCAAAGCCCAAATATCAGTGATGTGTTTTTTTTTGTTTTTTTTTTTTTTTTTATTTCAACACTACACTGGGAGTCCTTCTCAAGCCATACAAAGAAATATTAACAAACTCTTTGCACATGAAGCATTTGGTGTTGTCTTTTGGATCAATTAGGTAGAGGCTACACTCCCAAGGGCATTCCTCTGTGGTGCTCTCCAACCCCATGCTGACAGTCCTTGACATTTGCTTTCTGCCCAAAGGCTTTTTTTGCTCAAACCAGCAGTGCTTCAATATTGCCAGCCAGGCATATCCACAGGTCTCAGAAATAACTCAGGAAATTCAATTATAACAGTTGGTGTAGTAGTGCCCTTCTCTGGTACCTTCAGTTCAGTGTGAACTTGGGGTTCTGACGTTGCTCCTTGACTGTGAGTGCAGAAAAGCAGAGAGTTTTCCCAGTGCAAAGAGGCTTAAGGCTTCCCTTAAAGTCAGTGTAGATCTAGGCAGATGCCTGGCTCCCTGGACTGGGAGATTGGAAGCTGGGCAAATCATGTTTGATCCAATTTCTCCCAGTTCCTGCTGGCAGAGAGGGCAGCCTAGTTCTAAGTCGAGACTGAGGGCACTGTTCCTGGTGAGCCCAGGAAGCCTGAAAATGCTGAGAGTCTGAGATGAACACAAGCCTCATGGTTTCTGAGGTCCTGCTGCACTGTTGGGCACTGCAGCCTCTCTGCTGTCAGCAAGGAGGAGTTCTGGGATAGATCCTTTGACATGCCAGAATACAAATGTTCTTGTGTCACTTGACAGAAATCTCTCAAGTTCAGATTTTGCCCTCCCTGCAGGTTTGTCAGAGCCAATATGGAAATATAACTGGACTTTATGAAAGTTTATCAGTACTCTGATGTTTTCAGTGAAACATTTTGGATTCAATTCATTTACATGCTTTATTGGTGCTGGGTTATTGGTTGAATTTGACGATCATGAAGAGACCAGTTTGGTCAGTCACAATTTGCCCTTAGTGAAGCTGTCCTGGGTCACTGCTCTGTCTTGGATATGCCTCACACTGATTCCATGAAGATCTGCTCCAAGATCTTGCCCGGCACAGAGGTAAGGCTCACCAGTCTGTAGGTCCATGGGTCTTGCTTTCTACGCCTCTTAGAAAAAGTTCCCCTGTCCCCAGTCCCTGAAAACTTCACCTGATGGCTGTGACTGTTCCAAAATGATGGACAGTGGCTTGGAGACCACATCAGTTCCCCAGGACCTTGGGATGTGTGTCATCAGAGATTTGCAGCTTTAGAATGTTCCATGTCATTCCCACTATCCCACGGTCACAAAGCAGAAACCCCACTGACATGGGCTTAGGTTATTTTGCCTGTCCACCCAAAATAAGAAAACTTCACACTCCAGCTGCTCATAAAATTCAATCCAGAAGAACATAACATCAGAATTGAAAATTGTGTGGAGAAACTGAAATTGAGACTAGGCTTGCCTAGGAACTTCTGTGTGTTGTGTTATGTTAGTTAGTTTTCAAAGAAAAGTGAGATTATTTTATTTGATTCTTTGTTATCAGCTAGGTAACCTCTTTGCTTCCCCTTCTGAAAGAGAAATCAGGTTTTCCATTCCTACTTTTAGTATATAACTGCACTTTAGGCAGAGACTCCTATCTCTTGGGCGCTGATATTGCTTAAGGAGCTTTTTGGCAACTCACTAAGGTTACCAGGTCTTCTGTGCAGGATTTTGAAATATATCCAGCATTGACCTAATTCTGGTCATGTTGAAGTCAGTGCCAAAACTTGCCTGATTTCTCTGGAAAGCGAGCTAGATAAAAGGCAGATTTTCAACCCTCCATTTAGGGAAGTTATTTCACAGCAAATCACCGCAACGTGTTTAGATTGGTTAGTGGATGAGTAGGATGTACCTGCAAAAGCAGGTCTGGCTCAGGTCATACCGAGACTACTCTAAAAACGATGTTCAATCTTTTCCTAAAGGAGAGCTCTGACGGAGAAAGCTGCGCTGTGTCCTGAGTAAACAGGTATCAGCATTCCATAAGAACTAGCCCCATGAAGCATTTTCCAAGCTCTCAGGCAGGAGCAATCTGCCACCTACTGTTAACATAGCTATTTGCACAAAGAGGCTGTAGACCTCAAAACTGAGAAAAATTTCATATTCCTGTTGGCAAAGACAGTGACAATCGTAGAGAATTGCCACAATGATGTACCTAAAAAAGAGATCAGCCCTCACTGGAATTGGATTAGTAATCGAGAGAAAACTCAGCTTGTTGATTAGTAATGATGTGTGATTTATTTGGTGCTCTTATTGCAAATTATTTGTGTAATCCTTATGGAGGCACTTTTCTTGGAGAGTGTTTGCATTGTCCTTACAGGAGTCCTTTTAAATTAAAGAAACACAGAATGTGAGAAGTTCCTTAAGATATGAGGTACTGCTGGTAGAGCACTCCACAAATTCTGGACTCATTTTCTGGCTTGTGACAGCCATATCTAACCAAGAGATGTACAGGATTTGGCATTAGGGTACATAAATGTTACATGTCAAGTGCTTTGCTGAATCCAAGTTTAAAACTCACTGAAATTAAGCAGCATTTAAGCGTTTTGGTGTACATAGAGAGACTGTAGGGATGTCTGAATGTAAGCCTGGTAATTTATATTCAAACTGAGTTCTACAAAGTTAAGTATTGGAAATAAATATATTGTCTTTAAATTTGCAGACTTGAGAACTGAGCTGAGGCATTGAATCAGCATTCATGAATCAAAATAAAAGTTATAGATTTACCTTTTGAGACGCTCATAGGCTCACTCACCAGACAGTTTTAAGTTTGACATTTGAGATATTTCCTCATAAAAAAAAAAGTAAATTAACTCAGAGTCATAAAGAAGAAAGTAAGAGAATGACAAGTGACAGAAAGAAAATTCACCACACCAGCAATTTTTCTCTTTATTGAAAAGGTCCCTAATGGAGCAACACAGAGCTATTCAAGGCAGTTCCTAACTTTGTAACTAGCTAACAATAAAGTCAAGGGCATTGTAAATGCCACGCACACACAGAGAAATGCTTTTTTAGCCTGCTGAAAATAAATTGCATGTAAAAAAATAATTTCATATTTACTGTCAAATAAAAAAAAAATCAAGACATAGATATTTAAGAATCAAATGCTTTAGTAAAAATTAATTTCCAAAGCATTGGAAAGAATTAAAATCAGACTCGTTTTAGCTGCAGGTTTGCTGCCGGCTTTTAGCTCCACCTGCTGAGTCCAACTGAAATAACAGCAAGCTTGAGCTCTGTTTTTAAAAACCCTGTCCCAAGGGCCCCTAAAGCTGAGCAGGAACCCACAATACCAGTCAATAAGTGAAATAGCACACAGTTAGCAAGTGAGGGCAGGTTCTGCTTGAAAACAGAGGCTCCACGGGACCTTGGGGGTTAGGGAATTTTAGACCGTCAAAAACTTGTAGATGGTTTTCTAGTTGTAATTTGAACTCTGTAAAAATGTTCTTCCATTTTAAGTGCCTTTCTGAGATAGCAAAGGCATTTCATACACTGCCTTCACTGAATCCAAGGTCTTACTGAGTTTTACATGGAGATTCCCACTCCCTTCCTTATCCAGAGATAAAACTACCCTGGGAGGATAAATATTTTCAAGGCACACTATATGAAGAGAGAAAAAACAGCCTGAGCCTTGTTGTTCTGCATGCCAGCAGAAGGCTGCTTGCATTGAGATCTTCCAAGCTGCTCCAGGAGAAGCTGTTTCAAGGACTAATTTCAGAACTAATCAATTGTTGACTTTAAAAAGTGGTTACTATAGAAATTATCATTATGGATTGGCTGAACCCAGGCAAAACACTAAGTGTAAGAAATGTTAAACCTTCTAGCTGACTTCTGTGCAACCCACAGCTGATGCTGCCTTAAATGTCAGCAATTAAAAAATAAAATTAAAATAAGAGAAACAACCAACAAAACATTTATTTGACAAGTAAGCTTTAGGGTTCAAATATAGGTGATGCAGCTTTGGCTTGAGAGGTGTCATTTAGAGTTTTGGATTACAGATCCCTTTTACACAAAATACACAAAAAAAATCACTTTATCTTATGATTTGTCTTGTCTTTGTTTTATGTCACCTGTGACCACGCTTGAAGAGAATGAGAATGAATCCAGAATCTTCTCCAGATGCCCTTTGCCTCTATTTGCTATGGTGTTTTTCAGGTTTATACTCACAAAGGATGATCATTTTGAAACCTTATCAAGCAAATTAGGAGCCTAAAATGAATAATTTATGCATGTTAAAATGTAAGGCTCACAAAGCACTAATGCATTTTAGGATTTAAAGTGCTTAAGCCATTTCTTAATGAAGACTCCCCAAGTACTACATATATTACAGAACCAATGTTTTGTTTTTTAACAGAGCACTTGCAGATTTATAAACTGAATCAATTGTTGAAAGGTTTTACTTTCTGTATTTGTTTTTCCTGTCACAGTTCTCCCTGTGAGGAGGTGGTCACAGCTGATGTTCTAAGAGCACCATCAGTGTCTGGTAGGGAACAGGAACAACTCGCAAGGCACTCGAGCGGGACGTGTCTGTGTGTTTGCAGTGCCATGGATCGTGGGTCAGGACAGCCAAGGGCAAATCACCTGCCTTACTGCACCCCAGAGGCTGGGGCTGGTCCCAAAGGGGCTCTCACACTGCAGGGCTTTGAGTGTCAACGGTAATGTCAGTGCACTTTGGGTGTGAACAGGAAAGTAAATTTACCTTCTGCTGTACCTCTGTGCACTTCTCCTGGGCTAGCACTGTTCCTCTTCAATTCTCCACCTGTCTGGATTGTCTTTATTTTCTTTACTCACAAGGCCACACCACCTGAGATGCTCACAGGAAACTCGCTGTAATGAAGAAAAGCAGATAGTAAGTGTAATTTAAAGCAAATGATATGGCTCCATAAAATCTGTTCTAAATGATTCTTTTCCAAGTGCAATTTACTGGGATTAAAACTGAGTGGTTTAGACAAGGCTTAAAATATCTGTCATGGAAAACTGCATTTCTCTGAATGTTCAAACATTTGTGTTCCTCTCCTTCTTTCTCCCTTTGCCTTGGACAGCAGGCATTGCATGCTTGCTGAACAACTTCACTTCTGTTACTTCTGTTTAAAATCAGTCATGGTGGTGTAATTGTAGCTAATCTTACCACCCATTTCCTAGATGGATCTTCCATCTAGGCACCAAGGAGGTCCAGTGAGCGAGTCCCTTGTGTGTGTGTTGAAACAATGCAGGCTGGGGTTCACAGTTCCCTGAATGATACGCATCAAAACATTCCAGCACATATAGAAGCTGCAATGGTGGCAAAACTGTACATCTCAAAGACAACACAAGCATTCACCAGTCAGAATGGCAGGACTGGGGTTTGGATTGAAGTTTATTTGGATAGTCAACTTGGTAGCCTTGTGGAAGTTAGAGCAGTCCTGAGTTTGGGTTAAAAATTCAAGAAGTTTTGAACTTTTTTCAGTCCCTGTATTAATTACAAACAAAACTCATGCTCTCTTGCTCCCTGACCTTGACAATAACACTTCTTCCAGCAGCTGTAAAAGAAACTGAAAGCAGATCCTTGAGGATCATTATACCACAGCAGAGGTTTCAACACATTGTTTGTCCTGTAGAACTTTTTAAGGAATCTGGCACACAGGAGACAGTTCCTGAAAGTATTCACTGAATCCAGACCCCAAGCTTTCCCACTACTCCTATGAAGTGCTCAGTGGGAATGATCAATAACCTGGAGAAAAATTAATAAGTGCAGAATCAGAAATCACAGATGAAAAAGAGAACAAAGGATTTTCATTTTTCTCAATATTTAGGAGGGTGGTGAGGCCCTGGCACAGGTAGTCCAGAGCAGCTGTGGCTGCCCCATGCCTGGAAGTGTCCAAGGCCAGGTTGGACAGGGCTTGGAGCACCCTGGGATAGTGAAGGGTGTCCTTGCTCGTGGCAGGGGTGGGAACTGGGTGGTCTTTAACATCTATTCCAACCCAGACCAGTTTGTGGTTCTATGACTATGATTTCCTGCAGCTTTATGCTACCAGTAACCCCAAGCACCCTAAGTTAACCAACTTCACAGACTGGCCAGAGAAGGAAATGTGGTTTTTAGGAATTACTGCCCTATTTAGAGCCTACATTGACTTTTCAGTGATCTGCAATCCATTCCCTAAGAGCCCTATGAACAGGAAACACAGCTATGGGTCGTACACTGTTGTGGAAACTGGGACACAAAAAAACCCTTAATTAAAAAAAAAAAAAATCTGGATTGTTTACTCCTTCATTATGTCTTGGTGATTATCATAGTATTTACAACAACGTTTTAGTTTGGGTTTCTAAAATATAAAGTGCAGGAGAAGTGTTGCACCTTCCCAAGGCATTCAAACCGTCCAAACCAGGATGCTTAGGAGCAGACTTGTGTTGGCAGCTTTTGCCTATGACTCAATCAATTCTTATAAGCCTCATGGGTTTAAGACTGAGTGTCTCTAAAGAACTCAAGTGCTTTGCTTGCTGCTGCACTCACAGAATCTGAGTCATTTAGGTTGGGAACCTCTTACACGGCCATGGAGTCCAAGCTGTGACCAGTCTCCCGCATGTCAACCAGCCCAGAGCACTGGGTGGCCTGTCCAGCTGTCTTTTGAGCACCTTCAGGAATTGAAATAACCGTGGGCAGAAGTCTTCTCTCCTTTTTAATGCCTTTATTAAAAGTGATCAGCTCTGGGGGGAGAATTGAGGGGTCCATGCTCACATTGCCACTTGTCCCAGGAGTGACTCTGGAGAGGAGAAACGGTGCAGCTTTGTCCACTGGTCTGTGGGCAGAGCCGGGGATTTCATCCCCACGAGAGCATTGAGAAATTCCTTGTTCCTTCGGGCTGACCTCCAGGGTGCTGCCTCTGGCCGAGGTCCTCCCTGGCTAAGGTGAGGGGCAAAAAAGGGTCTCAGCATCTCTGCAGGCTCTGGGCTTTGTTCCTCACGTCTAGTTATCACTTTGATTCGTCACTTTTGTGTTGGCTCGCTGTTTTAGGGGGTTTTGGCTAGGTTTGGTGGGGGTCTCTCCTGCTGCATGCTGGATCCAATGTCGTTTGCATGTTGACTCGATGTCCCTTCCCCTCCGCCGTCTGGGTGTCATCTTCTAGGAAGCAGCAGGGTGTCACTGGACAAAAGGCGGAATTCTTAACCATCAACGACAGGTAGTTAATGAAAATGACTGGTGCTTACAATAACAAACAACCCTGGCACCAGCTGGTCCAACTTGTTCACTCTGCAACCTTTTAAAAAAATTGGCAGCTTTTTCTACTTATAACAGGAATGGTAACTCCACCCCTTCCCTGAGCAGTCCCAATGCCTGACAACCCTTTCTGCGAATAAATTCTTCCTCATTTCCCACCTGAACCTCCCGTGGCACAACCTGAGGCTCGTTTCTTCTTCTATTGCTTGTGAACTGGGAGCAGAGCCCAAGCTCTACCTGGCTGCACCCTCCTGTCTACAGGGAGTTCTGGAGTTCCTTGAGCCTCCTTTTCTCCAGGCTGAGCCCCCCAGCTCCCTCAGCTGCTCCTCATGATTTCCTCTCTAGATCCTTCACCTGCTGCACTCCAGCACAAAAGGCTCAAACTGGGGTGGCGGGGAGAGCAGTGAAACGGAGGAAAAGGACTTGCCCTGCAGTGCCGAACGAGGAGGAGCCACTCTTTGATCAGAACAGAGGTCACCGCCATAAAAGAAACGGCACAAACAGACACAAGCGGCGCTGCTAACCGCGCTCCATCCGACCCCGGCCTGGGGAGAACCCCACACACATTAAATACTACGGCTGCCTTCGGTAGCAAGAAGCTGGAGCCTTTCCAAGTCTAACAGCCCGAATGGATACTTGCAATAAGGCGCAAAGGCAGCCGGTCTCACAGGCAGATTTGTGATACAGTGTAGCCCAGAGTGAGCGCAGCCCGAGCTCGGCGGCAGAGCCGCTCACTGGAGGCCATTCCCCGGGAAGGGACAGAGAGAGGGGAGAAAACAGCTCCAAGGGTAACACCCAGCCCTGCAGCCACCCTTCCCGCACACAGGCGGGTCAATGTGGCGCATTTGGACCCTTCTGGCTGCTCGTACAGCCAGAGCCATCTCAGGTGTGTTTTGTTTAAAGTCACCCACCTCTCGCATCAAACATTGAAGTGACGTCCTTGTCACACCACAAATCTCAGCTGGTAGGGCTGAGATTACCTGTATTTACTCCTTGTGATGACAACAAATAATGCATAAATGCTAAAAAATATATTTATTATATGTAATTGTAACAAATAACAAAGGTTTCATCTCTGCTTCCGCCCCGATAGAAACCACTAAAATCAAAGCATTTGCATTGATTTTAATGCAAAAAAAAAAAAATATATATAAGAGGACAAAAGTATTATTGTAACTGATCTCCCATCACACATCTCATGCTGGTGTGGTTTGAGATTTCTGCACAGTCACACCAGGAAGTTGGAGGTAGGTGGCTTAGAGTATTCAATTTATTCCTCCTGGAGTACATCAAACCATCATCTGCAGAGATATTTATAAAGGAATAAGTAATAATATATATATATATTATATATATAATAATAATATATAGACCTTGCACCTGAAGATTAGAAGTTAATCTTCTGCATTGGAAGGCACAATGAGCACCAGTTGAGGATTTATTTAAAAAAGAATGTGTGATTTCAGAGGAGCTGCACACCTGACCGGTGCTGTCCACCATCAGCCAAATAAGAGAAAACACCTAATTACTCAAATGACAACAATCTCTTTTCATTTCTGTAAAATATAACCAGAACAGGCATTGTTGGTTTGAACCACCAATTCCAAGACACCCATAGTGTACCAGTGCATAGAGCCATTACTGATCTTTACAATCGTGTGTTTCTGTGGTGAAAATAATTTTTATTTCCAACAGGTCTAAAAAGACTTGGTCTGCCCTAATGGAGGCAACAGTATTAATAACCCAAGTGCACTCTGGGGATGAAAATCTGGGCGGGGGGGCCTGAGGGCTGAGCCAGGGCATGATGGCATATTCAAAGGGTTTCATTAAAGAAATACGGTCAAATTGGCATGGGCATCTTAATGTTGGTCGTTTTTAGTGAAATTGTAAGAAAATTATTGTAAAAATTTGGAGGTTACTCTTGAATGCAGAATGCTTGGTGGGAACGAATTGTGTACAACACAGAATCCCAGAAACACTTAGGCTGGAAAAGACCAAGGACTTCAACCTCTGACAGATCACCACAGACTGCCATGTCCAGTCGTTCCTTGGACATCGCTTTTAACTGGAATTCCGTGCTCTGTGGTTTCACCGACCACCACTTTTAGCGATACTCTACCAATTTATCTTCTGACCCTTTCAACGACGCCCCCCCCCCGTAATTTCTATTATCAGACGCGTTAGGAGGTTGCTTTTTAATGCATATTGTCCTCACGGTGTGAGAGACCATCACTTTTAGGCGGAATTCTGAGTGCTGTGGGGTTTCAACACGGGCCTTCCCTCACGGCGTTTTCCCGCTCTAGGAGCGCTCCCAGGACCCCGCCGGGCCCTGAGGGGGTAACTCGGCACCTCCGTGCCCACGGGGGGGCCTTCGGGGAAGGTTCCCGACGGAGACCAGGCCGAGGCACCGTTGCCCTTACCGAAGCGCAGCGGGCCGAAGGCTGAGGGTGATGACGAAAGCAGCGGTTCCGGCGCCGGGGCGGTGACCGAGGCGGCGGCGCGGGCGGAAGGAAGGGAAGGAGGCGGGGGGGAAAGGGGTGTCTGGCCGCCGCCGCCGCCGCGGTTCCACTGCCGGGAGCGGGGCAGGGCCGTGAGGGGAGCGGGAGGCGTGAGGGGAGAGCGCGAGCGCGCGCCGCGTGAGGGGAGCGCGAGCGGCGCGAGCGGCGGCCGCCGGAAGTATCGCGAGAGTTGGCGCGGCGGCAGCGCCGGCGCTAGAGGTGACCGAGGCAGCAGCGGCCGCGGGCGCCTCCTCCTCTTTTTCCTCCTCCTCCTCCTTCTCCTCCTTCTCCTCCTTTTCCTTCCTCTCCGGCCATGGAGAAGGCGGTCGGCGCGGCGGTAGCGGTGACGGCGGAGGAGGGAGGCGGTGAGGGCGGCGGCGGCGAGGCCGGCAGCGCCACAGCGGGGCCCGGTCCCCCGGAGGGGCCGAGCGGCCCCGCCGCGCCCCCGTCGCCGTGCGGGCCTGGGGCGGCCGGGCTGGTGCGGGTGTGCGACCTCCTGCTGAAGAAGAAGGCGGTGCCGGGCAAGGCGAAGCGCGGCGGGCGGGCGGCCCGGCCGGCCAGCAGCAGCGAGAGCGGCGGCGGCGGCAGCGAGAGCAGCAACAACGGCAGCGACGACGAGGAAGAGGAGGAGGAGGAGGAGGAAGACGAGGAGGAGGAGGAGGAGGAGGAAGAGGAGGTCTCCGAGGTACGGCGCGGGGGAGGCCCCGGGGGTTTCCCCGCTGATCCGGTTTCATAATTCCAGCTGGCTCCCGGCTTCCCCCGCCCTCGGCCCTGCGGCAGAGCCGGGAAGGGGCAGCCCCTCGTGGCGGGGCACGGCCGATCCCGGCCTCCGGTCACCCCCGCCGCGGGGAGCGGCCCCGGGCCCCCTGCTCGCCGGGATGCGGGGCCAGCGGCCCCCAGCTTTCCCCAGGGCTCGGGGGCTCCCTGCGAGCCGCAGCCAGCGGCCGCCTTCGTCCCTGGTGTGGTTTATCCCGAAGGGAAAGCGCAGGGGCCGCCGCAGGTGCTGTGTGCCATGTGCTGTGCCGCGGCGGTCGCGGGAGCCGGGAGAGCGAGAGCCGAGCGGTGGCAATGCTGCTGGCTGGCAGGGCCGGCATGAGGCTCCGCGGGCAGGCCCCAGCGCTGCCTGCCGGGCTGGGAAGGTGCTGGCGCGCCCAGCGGTGGGAATAGATCCTCTGGGAGAGCGTGTGCAGGTAAAGCGGGTGAAGGTGCAGCTGAAGGTGCAACCAGGCGAGGGTTGCCAGAGAGCCCAGGGTGTTGAACTGTTGAGTGGCGTTTTCTCCGAACCTGAAAGCCGCCCTGATTCCATGCAACGCAGAAACAGGAAGCATTAATAGTCGGTTTTGTCTGGTGTTAGGATTTTCAGGTAGGTATGGTTGGAAAAGGCCTGTAAGGCTAGGAGCCCCTTATTTGCATATGTAGCCGCACAGGGTTGCTTTGTTGAATGGTGTTAATTCTGTAACCTCCCCAGCTGAGCATTCACTTCTGCTTTGTTTTTTTTTTTTTTTAAGTAGTGTCCGCAGAAAAGTTCTCTTGAAGTTTTTAGCTTTTCTTTGAACTTGGTCTCTAAGCGGTTTGGCTTTTGAGCGATATATCTACAGTTCTGTTAGAAACTGGGCAGGAAGGAAGGGTCTGATAGGTTCGAGGAAGGGCTGGGCTGGGCTGGTGATAGCTTTTTCAACAGTTAAGCAGCACTCTGCATTTCATTCCTGCTGAAGTTGATACAAGAAGCATTTTATCCAGCTGTTTGAGATAAAATGCACGCAGTGAGCGTGTCTCAGAGTTTGTACTCTCCTTTCTGTGGTGTTGATTTTCAGCAAAGTCAATATCATTGTCTAGGTAGAAGTTTTTATGGCATAAGACTTGTAGGATAACTGCTTTGCTGCTGATCTATGTTGTCCAGCAGTCCCACAGGTGCTTGGAAGGCTCTGTTGAGCACAGGCCTTTGGGATTTGCTGGTACTCTGTGGTGAAGGGATGGAGGCCCTGCAGTGACTTCAGTGTATCGGTTGACAAGCCCTGAGATCAGCTGTGTGTGGTGGAAACATTCAGCAGAATTTGTGTCAAGACAGGTTTTTGTTTAGTGGTCCACAGCCGTTCTTCCCAAGGGCTCCTTACACTGAGAGCTTCCAGTGGAATTGTGTGTGTGGCAGAGAAGGGCAGAGACAACTGAAGAGTGCAGGTAGTGGGTGAGGTGAGCCTTTGCCTGCTTGCTGTGCCTTCAGAGGCACCTATTTCCCATTATTTGGGACCTGCAGAGGGTAGGAAATGGCAGTGATCATTAAATATCGTGAGGCAGCAGAATAGTTCACTTTTATTCTTTAACAGAGTGGCACGTGCCATAGGTACTGAGATAGGTAATTTGTGAAGGGAGTTTGGCCATCTGGAAGCTTCCCCAATGGTTTCATCTTATCCTAGGTGAGGGCTTTCCCAGGCTGGGTGGTCTGGGATTAAATATTAAGCAGGGCTAAGTGAGCAAGTGAATAATACTGAGAGGAAGAAATTCAGGATTCACAACAAAATACATGCCACGTGCTTAGTTTATAATTGTTCTTGGTCATGCAGGTTGCTTGCAAAAATCTGTTCTAGTCTTTCTCCTAGTGACTTCAGGATGAAAGGATGCAGCTTGTAGAATGTGCATGGCTGAAGTCACAGTTTTTAGGAATGTGAACGTGAGGATGGCCTGGTTACTGCAGCAGAGCATCCAACTTGGACATCATTCCCAGCAGTTCCTGGGAAGGAAGAGTGTTTTGTGTGATCTCTGTGCAAGGGAGGTTTCCTTGTCCAAAAGGAACCTCAAAAGTTAGCTTTGGCTTTTAGAAGCTTTAAAAAAATCCCACTGGAACAAAGGGCTTTTTAGTTGTTTGAGGGTTAAAATTTCATTTTATTTCACATATTCTTGAGTTGTGCCCAGCTCTGCAATTTGATTGTGGTCTTCTGACCACGGGCAGTGTGGAAGGCACATCAAGTGAAAAACAGGAAGAAGTGCAAGTTGCTGGTTTTGCTGTGAATGGAAACTTCTGTGGGAATGCTGCAGAAGCTGCTGTTCCCTCCCAAGCGTTCCCTCCATTATCTCTGTAAACTTAAGATAGTTTGTCTTAGGCTATTTTTTGCCCTTCCCATGCTTAATACATTAAGACTTCTCTAATCTCCAAAGCAAAGTGCTTCTAGATTGGACTGCTAGTGAGCCTGCTTCTAAAAATCAGGAGTACTGTAGCAACAAGTCCAAGGGGTTCTGAAGGGAAACCTGGTGCATCCTGAGTCACAGAAAGCCCAGGAGCAGAAAGACATTGTTCTGCTCAGTTGTTGCTGAGCTGATGGAATGGAATCAGGAGTTACAATCAGCTGTTTTCATCTCCATGTTTGAACTCCATCAGATCTCAGTGTGGCAACACAGGCACCGTGGAGAGCTTTGGGAGAAGTTTAATGGGAATTTTATACCAACAACCTTATGAGTTCATGGCAACCTCCAATGTTGGTCTTTCAAATTGCAGCAAATTACTGCAAAACCCCAAGACTTTAGGTAGTGGGATCCAGTGTTGTCTGTAAAAGGTCAATAGCCTTTTCCCTAAAAAACAGTTGCTAAAAAATGGCAACTTTTCTGGGTATACAGGAAGAGGAATCTTGAGGTATGACAAGAATGGCAGTAGGTGTTCCATAGCAGGGGAGGTCAGCTTGTGGTCCTTCCAAGTGTTCTTGTACGTGCAAATTTTGTTCAACACTGCCATTCATAGTGAAATAGTGTAAAAAATGAGCAGGTCCTCGTAGCAAGGTGCTGCTTAGAAACCCAGTGTCCAGAGTGCATTAGGGCTTTTCTTATTTAACACTGAAAGGTTTAGTTGTGTAATAAAAATTGTTTACAAGCTTATTTCAAGTCTGTGAACTTGGAGGATGTTTGCTGCTGGCAGTGGAATTTATAATTGCCCTTTATATCCATCTTGGGAATTTGTGAGTTAGGTTACATCTTGCCCATGAACCTTGTGATGATCCAAGGTGTAGATCCACCTTGGATTTGTGTGTATTTAAGGCAAAGTTAATGTGAAATCTTGGGCGTCCTGGTGTGGTTTCAAGAGCATCACAGGCACATGGTTGTAATGTTTAAATTGGAAAAGACTTGAAGAGCTTAAGTGTTCAAATGAGCTGATTTGAAGCACAGAATTTATTCTAGCAATCTGTTTCCTTTTTTTTAACCCTGACAGTCTTCATCAGAGTCCTGGAGTAAGGCCTTTGGATTCTGCAGGGCCACCATGCCTGGCTTGACCCCTGTGTGCTGTGTTCCCTTCACTGCCCTTGCTCTCATGTGCTTGGGTCCTCACAAGTGACTGAGCTTGCAGCTGATGGGCCCTGTCCTTGTGAGTGTGGAATCCTGAGGTCCACTTCAGCCTCACATTCTGCTGCAGTGTTTATCTTGTAATTATTTCTTTCCCTGTCTGTTTCAGCTGTCTTTTGCCTGTACCACTTAGTTTCTTCCATTCAAAAGAGGAAATAGGAGAGAAATACTGTAGGATGGCTCTCAAAAATCCCTGGAATCTCAGGGCTTATCTCAGGGCTGTTGGTAGGGGAATCCTACAACCTGCTGTAGGTGACCCCAGGAAGCATTAGTCAAAACTGCTTAACATCTCTTCCTTACTGTTCCTGGACTAGCTTCCAGCAAAATCAGGTTGGTTAGACCTGATGCTTTTTATTTTTTTTAAATTGTTAAATATTACTCTATTTTTATGTGCTTTATTTAATTCAAGTAGTCAGTGAATATCTGGGTTGAAAAAGAAACCCCCCAGCAGAAAGTGACCACTGCAGAAGGTGGGGTTCAATATTGGTGGCACCATGTGAATTTGTTTACTTCCTTAGATATTTCTTCAGGAAATGTCCTTATAAACACAATTCCCATGTGCAGGCTGGAGCCAAACACCTCACATTTTAAGCCAATAATTCAGTTCTGTAAAGAGAATGGTTTCTCTGGAAGGAGTTTAGCTGAGAGAATTTCCTCATCTGTCTAGGTTGAAGGCAAATGGGATTATGTGTGTTTGGTTTTGGTTTTTTTCCTTCTATCTGTGTTTTAAAACCAAAACTGTTGGTGTTTATCTATGATATAGCTGATTTGCAATTTGGTTTAGGAATTGAAAAATCAATGCTGCAGATCCAGGATAAGTAAGAAGCCATTTTTTGGAAGATAAGGGGACAAGCCCTTCTAACTTGGTGTAAAATAAAATTGCCTAAATTTGCTGTTAGTGTCTTTGGGCCATCTGAGCAGAATCCTTGGCTGCCTGGGGAGACATGGTGTGTTTTTTTCTGAAATGCTGTGCTTTTGGTTTCTTGGTGTGGCTTTGTAGGTGACTCTAGTGAGATGACATGCTGAAGATGTGTCTGTAGAGCTCTTGCTCGTGTGTGGGACTTCCTTTGTCTTGTCCATAACTTTGGGTCTGTTGAGTAAGAAAGCTCTTGGTGAGGAAGGACCAATGCTGGCAGATTTGGCTAAGCTCGTAGAGCTAACCTGTGTACTTAGGGAAAAGGTCTTCCTTCATGTGAAGTTGGCAGTGAATATCAGTGCCTTGGTGTTAGTGTGGGAATTCTGGTGACCTCCATCCAGGCATTGTGCAGAGTCCACAGGAATTCTGGAGGAAAAAAATCCATTGTTGGCCAATGAAGGGCAGCATTTCCTCTGTGTTTGCACTGGCAGTGCTTTGTGTTAGTGGGTGCTGGGAGAGGTTATCTCAGCATTCCAGATGTTTTTCAGCTGGGTTATCCCCCTTAGGCTGTCCTAAGCTCATGACTGTGCAGAGAGCTGAAGCCACATGGAGGTATTACTTAACTCTTGTGTCACCTTGTTTTCACATGAGGTAATAGTCGTACACCAGGCTAAAAATCAGCCACAAAGCCAAGCATACATCCTTTAATACATCCTTGTTTGTGCTTGCAGTATTTTCTTTTGGGCTGCATGTTGTCATTAGGGTGATTCTGTTGGCGTTACCCAAAGCAGTTTTTGACAAATTCAAATTACTGGTGTTTGATGTACAGGAGTCGTTCCTCTTCTGTATTTTACCTGCATCCTCCAATTCCTGGAGCATAATGATATATTTTAGGAAATGAGCTGAAGTAAACCTTGATTTTATGTTTTTCCCTGCCCCACCCCAATTTCTTGTGTGGTATTGATCATCAAGAGTGGATAATGTGTCCAAATAAGCAGCTGCTCAGAGCTAGAAAGATGTTGGAACATTAAGAAATATGATGAAATATTGCAATTTAGAATATCACTTTGGGGTTTTGACTTCCATTCTCCTCGAGTTTAACCTGAGACAATCAGAAAGTGTCTACTACGTTCTTTATTTTTTAGGTTAAAACTGAAGAGATTTTGCACTCAATAATCCAAACTGCTGCTGAGGGGGCTGCCTCATATTTGGTCTAGGGTTTGCTTTGCCTTGTGCTGATGTACAGGGAATGGTTCTTTCAGTATCTGTCCAGCTGTGCAGGAGCAGTTTTGGGGACTGCAGTCCCAGCAGAATCCCAGGGGAGTATCTGAACCCCCCCTCTCGGGCAGAGAATGATTCAGAGATAAGAGGAGGAAGGTCGCTCTTATCCTCCCAGCTGTACCTCCCAGTCCTTCCCACACACAAGGCAAAAACCAAACACTTGGAGGAGAGGCTGGAGCTCCCCTGTGCATCTGTGTCTGGCAGGTGACTCACATGTTTTCCTGTCCTGGAGCTTTCCCATCTCCAGACTTCAGGTATTCTTGCCTTTTGTTCAGTCTTGTCCTGAAATGCTTTGCCAGTGGAATTTTCCTCTTGATGCTGTTCTGCAGGTGTGATTTGTTCTCCTCCACAGAATGGGGAACAATGCTTTAATGAAGTTGAAATGTTCAAGTCATGATGTGACTTTAGTTTTTTTCCTCAAGTGCCTGGTGCTGTTCAGCCCCTGCACCAGCGTGGGTATCAATCCCACTGAAGTTGGGGGAGTTGGGCTTGGAGGAAGGCAAAAAAAAAGGCATTCAGTGCTCCTCCCAGCCACTTGGGAAATGATGATGTTGAAAAAAAAAACCTCAGTAAGAGAAAAAACACATTTCCAGTTGATCAGTTCCTGGATCCAGTCTGTCAGGCACAGGAGCTTGTGCTGACACAGCGAAGAGCAGGAGCTCAGGCAGGGAGGAGGGTGAGAGGGTGAGCACTTCCTCTTTTGGTGGGATAATTCACTGAAATCCCTGTCATGGAAAACGTTGCCGTTGTTGCTGAGGACTCCAGTTTGTAAGGATGGCACAGATCAGTGAGAATTTTTGTCTTCAAGGGCAAATTAGTCCTCTTGACACTTCCTCTGGATCTTCTGTTTGGAAGTGACTGAAACAGATAAATCACACAGGTTCTTTTTTTTTGTTTCTTTATTTTTTTGTGTGTGTGTAGCTTAAAAACTTAGAGCTTCTTCAGATAAAATCAGCACTGACTTTTGTCTCCGGTATTTGTTCAAATTCTCAAAAGTAGCATATTAAGGATAGGGAGAAAGAGAGGAATTAAGCAGGATTTTATTAAAATATTGCAGCCTTTTGGTTTATCACCATCACTTTTGTGTCATTTAGTGCACTGCAGCAAAGGAGTCACTTTGGAGATTGACTAAAAAAGTCACAATTGTGATCATAATCACAACACAAAAAACCAAGCTGGCTTAAAGAAAAAAGCACTTTGAATGTTACAGTCTGCTCCAGGGATGAACATATGCCTTCTGTCCATCTCTGTCACTAGCAGAAGTGAAAGCTGGCATAACAGCATGCTGGTATTTTTGTGGAGAATCAGCTTGATCAAAGAACTCCTCGAGGATAAATATAGTGGGCAACTTTCTGTGCTGAACTTCAGAGAAGGCCTTTTCTGGAGCTTGCATGAGGAGGGAGATGTTACAGTTCTGTGTGAAATCACTCCCTAAATGCACTTGTGTCTTCAAGGTGAGAACATTTCCTAGTGTCTTTAGGTTGGGATGGGTTTAGAAACCTGCTGGTACCTGCCCCACAGCTGGGTTCTGCAGAAATCCTTGGGTTAGAGAAAGGCCCAGTGTGATGGGTTGGCTTTAGAGCTTCCCTCTGCCCTCTGGAGCTGAGCACTGCTGGCACAGCTGTGCCAGGGGCCTTGTCTGTTATCAAAGCTGATCTGGATGCTGATTCCTCCTGTGCTTTGGAGCTGTTGTGGCCCAGCACTGTGTTCAGTTAGGTCAGAGTATGGCCGACATCTCAGTTAGACGTAGAAAAATCTTACAATAATAATAATAATAATTTAATAATAAAGTGAGTCAGGAAGTGACACCCAATAAGCACTTGCTTGAGTGAATTAGATTTGAAATAAAGTTACCAGTAGAACTCAAAGAACTTTATTTAAAAAAAAAAATACATTAAAAAAATTGCCAAAGTGTTCTCAAGAAAGGCAGATGGCCTCGATGGTGGCTTTCATTGTAATCCAGAATTGGCTGTTAGGGAGCACACAGTCTTTCCAAAAGCCATTGGAATACTTGTTAATAGAAATAACACAAGCAGTTGGTTTTATAACAAACTACTGTCCAGAAGATACTTAGCTTTTTAAAAAACTTTTTGTCAACTTCCCCAGCATTTATTAAACTCGGTCATAGTAAAATAATTCTGTCAGGCTCTGTGTGTATGGTGTAATTTAAATGTGGTGGAGGGGAAGAAGTTCTTCTGTGGAAGGGGTGTGTTGGGTTGACAGGGGACCTCAGCTTGCCTGCTAGGGCAGTGAGGGGTTTGAGGAGTGTTTAAGGTTTTTTGGGTTTGGATTCTGATATTAGCCCAAGACTTTAGGGTTAGTCTTGGGCTAAAATCAGGCTCTTATTGTGAGCACATCTGGAATTGAGGGCAGGTGTTTGCCATTAAAAGTTTTATCTTCTTGTAATGTGAGATAAACTGAAGGTGTGATTTTATTTCTGGAGGCCCAGCAAAGAGGAGGTGGGGAACAGGAGGTGCTGAGCTCCAGAGTTCAGCTAGAAGTGTTTCTGTCTGGCAGCTGGTCCAGCTGCCCTGGTAATAAATGCTGGGAGTTGTGCTGTGTGGTCCCCAGTCTGTGCTGGTCTTCCAGGTAACCTCAGATGTAAAAGGTAGTGAACAACCATATTAAACAAAAACAGAGATCACATTAGTATCTTATTTTTTTAATTCAGTTTATGTGTTTTTCCTTCTTCAGCCTAATCCAGCTTGTTCTGTTAAACTCCAGGCTTGATATTGCTGTCAGTGAATGGAGTGGGTTTTCCAGCCATTTTAGTCTGTGAATTTGAAGATGCCAACTGAGTAACTCTGATTATTGATAGTTTTGTAAAAGAAAGAAACCTCAAGTACATTGTTATGGTTCCTGCTTTTGGAATAGGTTTCAAAATCTGGTTATTAACCCAGTCCAAGTTCATGATGAGCAGCCTGGATGTAGAGCTGTTGAAACAACCATCCAGTTCACAGCCAGGAAGAGGAAGACAGGGACATCCTGATCCTGCAGGCCCTGGATTGGAATTTGATATGAGAATACTTGATATAATATTCACTCAATTTATGTGTGGAAGTAAATGCTAGATGAGACCACTTAAAAAAGGAGTAGGAGACTTGGTCCCAAATAGTGGCTTTTCCTGGTTTAAGATTTCCTTATTCCCTTGACAGGGAACATGTCTGCACTTGAAAACTTTTTAAGAACTTACACTCAAATTTTCATGTTCTCATGTGGAGATACCTTGGATTAGTATCTGCCTTAGGATTTGAGAGGTGTTAGTATGAATCTTCAGCGTTGGACTGTATATGCTGCTTGGTTACACACAGCTTCTCTGTCACCAGTATTTCATATGTGGAATGAGAAAGGAGTAGAAGTTCATTTGTTTGAGGAAAGATCTTCCATGTCCCAAGTTGTGTTTTCTGAACATGTTCCTCATTTCACTTGTGTTTTTCCCAAAACCGGGGTTCTTGAGTGTGTTCATAGCCCTTGGCCTGAGGACTTGGAGCATTGTAGTACCCAGTGAAAACTTACTGGCTTTACTCTATGGATAACTTCAAGGAAGATCTCTAATAGGAAGACGTGAGAGTGTCCACCAGTAATCTTGCATTTCTGCCAAAAAACCCTTTCCAAATGCTCGTGTGATTTTGTCTCCCCTTTTCAGGTCTTGTCTGGTGCATTTGGATTTGCACTGGGCAGTTCCTCCACAGCAAAATCAGAGGAGCTATCTTGTCATGGTTGTTTTTTAGTGATGTTGTAGTTCAGTTCATCTTCAGGGCAGTGCTGTGCATGAGTAAAGGTACTTTCTTTGCTCCTTTTTTCATGCTTAGGTTTGCCTT
Source organism: Melospiza melodia melodia (assembly GCF_035770615.1). Taxonomy (NCBI): domain Eukaryota; kingdom Metazoa; phylum Chordata; class Aves; order Passeriformes; family Passerellidae; genus Melospiza; species Melospiza melodia. Next base: position 42,226,708 of record NC_086198.1, read on the forward strand.
AGGGAGTTGGAATCAGGAAGAACAGGGCTGATGCAAGCACTGACCAGGCTGGAAGGCTCCTGGCTGATGAGCAGGGTTTCTCTCTCTCTGTGCCAGGGTACTGCTTGCTTGGTGGGCTGTAAAACTCTGCCCAGGTGTCAGATGCATTTAGGCAGAGATAAATAAGGACTTAATTCAGAAATGGTTTTATATTGTGCCTCTGGCTCCTGGCTCAAGATGGATGGTGTGACAATAAGAGGCTGCTTATTGATAAAGTGGGGCTGATGAGCTCACAACTCTTGCCCAGTGCTGCAGTCTGCCTCCAGGCAGAGCTTGCTTTTGACATTCCCTGTCTTCAGGTTCCTGGGAAAAGTGCTATGAGCTGAGTGCTTTGGCTGAGCTTGTATGGTCTGGTAGTGAATCTTTGTATTTCTGTTAACTTCCTGGCGTGATGGTGCTAACTCTTAATTCAGTTGTGGAATTAATCACCTTTTTTATTGACCCTTGAAAGAGAATTACTCTATGAAATGGTAATGCAGCTGGAATGCTGAAATTCCTAATAGCCTAGCTATAACTGGGAGGAGGGCTCCACCTCTTTGAGGAGGTTTCTCTGGGCATAGAGTCCTTCTATCCCCTGATCCCATCCTGACAGCTCATGCAAGCTGCCAAGTCAGCTTCCCCAGCACAGTGCTTCTGTTCTGGGAGAGCAGATTGGAGGAGGGCTTTATGCAGGGAATTGTGGAAGTTACTCCATCAGACAGGTCATAACCATCCCAGTCTCTCAACTCAGGCCTGAAACCTTTTCTGTGTATGCAATCTTTTAAATGGGCATAAAAAACCTCAGGATAGGCTAATTGTGGTGCTTTCAAAGATAGTTATGTCAGATACTTTTTCCAGATTCTAGTTTCCTGGAGCTGTGGAAAACCTAAATTTCATGGATAGCATAAGGAAAATAATTCCATGCTTTCCAGCTTTGTCCCTTGACCCAAAGCAGTAGCACTAACTGAACAGCAAACTCTGAATGTGTTAGAAGGGTCTGGAATGCTGCCCTAGGCCAAGGGAAGAATAGGCTGGAGAGAAATGCAAGATCTGTCTTGGCAGGAAAATGAGTTTTTGAGTGGGAAACCATCTTGGATGGTTAAAAAAAGTTGTTACATGTTTGTTAGAGAAGAAAAATATGTGGCTTGGTTATCAAAGTTTCCTTGTCTGTGGGAGATAACGGAGCTGAATCAAGGGTGGTGTGATAATGACAATGGGCAGCAAGGATCATCTTGTGACTGTAAAACTCGTGTGAAAGCTCCACTGCAGCTTTTGGCAGCAAGGTCTGAAATGCTCAGAGAGACATGGGACTTTTAGGCTGAGGGAATAAAAAAATCAGAATAAAAGTATGTCTTCAGTATTCATCAGGTTGAGGCCCATCGTCCTTGCACATCCCCACCACAATAATAAAAATGAAAGGAAGGAAGTAGGTTTCTTTTATTTGGAATTCACTAAAGCACCTGCCTGAAGGATGCTGGAAATTTAGCCAGGCTGACAACCGCAGAGCTGTGATTGCTGCAAGAAGTGGAGTAAAAGAAACCAATATACAATGTGAAAATAGGAAAAACAGATGGGAGTCATGACTTCAGGTGGTGCCTGAGGTTTGGGTTTGGGCTGACTTGTTTTTATGTAACCACTGAGGATCTACAGTTGGATCAATTTCTCTGGAGGGAGAACCTGAAACAGTAGGTTTAAAACTCATTTTGTTTTGTAGTGACATAGAACTAAGGGACCTTAAAAATTGTACCAAGTGGTGACTGATGCAAACAGCCCCAAAGCAGAGGTGATGCTTTTGGGGTATAACAAGGTTTTTGTGTTTAAAACAGAAGTAGTAGAGAATAATGGTTTTAGTGTCTTGGTGGTTAAACTGATATGATGGAGAGCTGCAAGTTATAGGCTGTTGTTCCTAATGAAGGTGGATAAATCCTAGTGCATTTATCTGGAGCAGTGAGTACCCTTAGGGGTATCTGTTGGATCTGTTGGGGGAAACATTCAGTTCTGGCTTAGTTGTAAAGGGTTTGAAAAATTGTTTTTATTGGGAGAGCAGCTATGAAGAATTGGGTTCAGTCCAGCAACATGAATGTGGGTGGGATTATCAGCGCTCTAAAAATGGAAGAATTGGGCCCAACACAAGTTTGAAGCAGCCTTTGAAAAATCTGTGTGGATATTCCTTGCACTGAGTATTATTCTTGTATACTAACAGCTGCTCCTGCATCTTGTCATGGTTTTTTGTTTGATGTTTGAAGAGCAAACTTGGTCATTTGATGGTTTTAATGATGGACTTTTTCCCTTGGTGAATTAACTGAGTCTTCTGATTTCAAGTGTATTTCTAATTAATGTGAAATGCCATCTTGTGTATGTGTCTTGTTTGGATTTTTCATTGTGATAGGTACCTCAGTTTTCAGGGTATTCCATGTGACAGTGGTGAATGTTTTCCTCCTGGCAATGTAGCAGATAACCAGAATGTCACAAAATTTCGGCTGGAAACTTGCTCTGGTTTTTGATCTTAATTGTCTCAGGAGCTTTATGATTCTATCTGACTATGTACCCACTTCTGGAGAGGGAAATACTGGGGAATGCCTGCTGAAGGGTATAACTGATAATTGGTACTGTATTGAGGGCCTGTCTGCAACCCTCCTTTTTCTCTTCTCAGAATGATTTGGTTTTTTTAGTAATTAATGCACCTCGTGATCTTGCTGAATAAGGTGTTAGCAGCTGCATGGGACAGGGTTTAAAGAGCCCAGCCTTGACACTGTGCTCTGAAAGCACACACAGAGAAGTGTGTTTGTGTGCTTTGGGCCAGTTGGTGACCAGTACTGCTCGATCAGCTGGAACCAGATAACAATGTGCTTTTGTGATACGAGAGTGGCAATTGTCTGATCAATTGTTCAATGCTCACATTTCTGGGTGCCAGAATCTGTCTGGGATCAATGGTTGAAATGCCTGTGCCTCAGGGTGACGTGATGCCAGCTCAGAATTGCTGGTGGCTTGCGTGCTACCGCAAGGTTGGGATGGAAGATCTTCCTAAAAACTGCCTGTGAGCTCTTGGGCGTGCCCAGCTCTGCTCTGCATGAGCAGCAGGATTCTCTGGAGGGTTTTGTTCTCCCCTTGCTCATTTCCACAGAGTTACCAGTGCTCTGTGGGGAGCACAGGGCAGAGCAAACCAGCCTTGGTTTGTACCCATCCCTCGGAAGGCTCTGAGGATTCCCCTTGGCTTAACACGCTTTGGGGCTGCAAACAGGGCTTTTGTTCGCTGTTTTTAAATCTGTCTCCTCAAGCTGCACTTCAGATGTTTTCTCTGGCACCTTCCGTGGGGAACAGGAGGGTTTGGTGTGTTTTAGGCTCACAGAGTGTAAGGGAGGTGATGGATGGACATGCTATGTGGTTTTAGGGCTCCACTTGATCAGGAGAACGCGCTGAGTTTTAGTAGTGGATGGTGACAAATGAGGGCACTGAGTGGATCATGCCCTTCAGCATAAGGCTAAATAAAGATTGTTAGCTTTCAAGGAGGAGCTGAGATGTTTTGAAGAGATAATGTGTTTTATCTTTCCTAATCAACTGCTTCAAGTAATTCCTAGAGCTGGACTTGAAGGTGAGGACGAAATGGGTTTGTGTTTACCTGTGCAGAATTGAAGATGTATGTCCTGACCTGTGTGTGAAACCTAAAATCAGAAATAGAAAAGGAATAGAAATAGAAAAGGAATTAATCATAAGGGCCTAAATATTTTTTTGCTTTTTCCCTCGAAGTTTTTTTGCTTGTGTTTTTTTTTTCCTTTATTTTTCAGGAACAGAAGCATGTGTTAAAGCCTTTACTTAACACTACTATGAGATCTTCAGTAAAACCTCAAGAGCTGGGGATGGGCTTTTTAGAATTTGGTATTCCATACTGTAAATATTTTTCAAGTATGAAAGAAAGTGTGAGATCTCATTTTGCAAGCAAGTGCTTCTTTCTAAGCCAGCACCAGAGAGCTGCAGATTCAGGTGGACCAGGGGAGAGGAGGAAGGATTGAGTATTGAGATTCTGAGTGTGGAATTTGGAATGTTTGGTTTGCTGCCCTCGAACAAATGTTGAGGGTGCCTTGCTTTTAGTGCCAGGAAGGTTTTTCACACAGCTCACATGTAGAGTCCTCCCATCTCTCATGGTGTAAGGGAAGCTCTGAATGGTTCTTTTAGGTAGGTTTGTCACAGTTTGTAATGCTGTTGTAGGCAGGGCTCTGCAGTTTGCCCAGCAGAAGGGGAAATGGTTCAGCTTTGAAGGTGTTTGGTGTTCCTTCTTGTCCTGAAAATCTGGTGCTTGATTTGTGGGTCCATGTGGGGAGCCCATGCTGTGCAGTTTGCCCTGTGTGGAGCAGACAGCTGCTTTTGTTCCTGTGTAATACTGCCTTTGCAATTGAAAATGTTTTCAGTGGTGTCATGTGTGAAGTGTCTCTAGCTCTGTGCTAAGTTGTGTGCTTTAAGCTTCTTTTTTTTTTTTTTTTTTTTTTTTTTTTTTTTGGTGTGATATAAGGTATCTGTTAATTCTTTCTGAGACTCAGAAGACTGAATAACTTGTCTTTGGAGACATCAGTGTTATGTGGGAGGTGGTGGCTGGTTTTTTCCTTTTTTTTTATATATATACAAAGAAATCCTTCAAGCTGTCAGGGACAGCTTTGTACTTGGGCTAATGTTTGTGCATTATTGCTGGATTTCATGTACATTGGAACAGTTGCAAGGGGCTCCTGGGGATGTTGGAAATGCCACCCTAAAAGCATGACTCCAGAGGAACAGTGGAATATTGTTCTGTGGGTCTTCCTTGAATTAGTTCTCAGTAAAACTGTAGAATCTGGGCTGTTCTCTGAAGTGGAAAAAGAGTGGAAAAACAGACAGCCTGGGCAGGTGTTGAGTTTTTGGGAAATGAGGGGCTTTGTAATAAGCGAGTAGGATGTAATTCCCATTTTTGGTGGTTAAATAACATTTTGAAATGGAAGAATGCAGCTACGCCTAAAATTGATAATGATCAACTGGAATTTCTCTTTGTGATGTTACTAGCCAGTCTGGCCAGCTTTTTAAATCCAGATGAGAATATTCTTGCTGTTAGGCGAGTGTTTTTAGCAATTAGTATTTTTTGGGAAAAGATAGTTTAACTAAGTGATTACTATGAGTGTTTCTTCAAGTAAAAATGGGAATTTAATTCTTTTGGCCATTGGACTCCTTTGTGCTCTGCTGAAATGACATCATGAGAGAGGAGATTTTTGGGGGGTTGACAAGATTTATTATGCTGGATGTTTCGAACTGGAAAATTAGTTATTTTGAGAGCTGCAGATATGATTGCTCAGTGATTTTGACCTGCTGCGTACAGAATTGGTCTCACTGTCATCTAGGGTTGTGGAATATGTAAGATATTATCTTTTGGCCCATTTGATGGTTTGGGTTAGGCAGAGACGTGTGTAGGTAAGAAGTGGGTGCTCATCTGGGTGGCTAGATGATGATGTTTCTTAAAGCTGCGTTGTGGAAGAGGTGCTAACCTTGCTCCGTGCGGTCAGCACCTTTTTCTCCCGGTGTCACAGCCAGTTTCTGCAATTGCTGCTGGCCGGAGGAGGGAGGGATGCGGGCAGCTCATGGAGCAGCACTGCAAGAGCTCCGGGAGGGTCTGGTCTAATGGGAAGCCAGGTCACAGCACAGAAACAAATGTGGCATGGCACGGATCTGCCTAACCCAAGGGCTGAGGCTTCTGCGAGTTCGCGGCGGGGAAGGAGGTGAACTGGTCCACGGCACGTATAAAAACGAGCTGCTTCTGCTCGGTTTTTTTCCGTTCAATTGCTCGGTGTGTCCGTCCCCGCGGCGCGGGCGTTGGGGAGCGGCGCGCAGCCCCCCCCCGCACGCGGTGGTAGGCGCCGGGCGCGCACGGGGTGGAACGGTCCATTTCCTGTTCCCGTGTCGCCGGCGGGGGGGGCCCGGCCGTGAGGGAGGGGGCGGCGGGGCATGGCGGCGGCGCGGTGAGGCGGGGCGCGGGCGGCCGCGATGGAGGCGTACGTGCTGGAGGACATCCTGGAGGTACGGCCGGGCCGCGAACAAAGGGGCCCGGGAATGGCGGGGGGCCGCGGGGCCGGCACCCCGGGCCCGGCCGTTGGGGCTGCGGCGCTCGGTGGGGCCCGGGCGGACGGGGCCGGGCAGCGGCGCTGCCCCCCCGGCGGGAGGGGTGCGGGACGCGCAGCCCCGGCGGTGACATTGCGGTCACATTAGCGGGGATTTCAGCCACTGCCTACCATAACTCACTCTCTCTCTCTCGTAATCTTTGTTGCCAGTGTCTCCGTTTCATAGAATCGTGGAATCACAGAATAGCTTGGGTTGGAAGGGACCCTGAGGATCATCCCATTCCAGCTCTGTGCTGTAGGCAGGGACGACTCCCACTATCCCAGGCTGCTCCAGGCCCTGTCCAGCCTGGCCTTGGGCACTTCCAGGGATCCAGGGGCAGGCACAGCTTCTGTGGGCAGCCTGTGCCAGGGCCTCAGCACCCTCACAGGGAAGGATTTCTTCCTGGTACCTAAATCTACTCTCAGTCAATTCAAAGCCATTCCCCCTTGTGCTGTCACTACACACTCTTGTAAGTAGTCTCTCCTCCTTTTTCCTGCAAGTTCCCTTCAGGTGCTGGAAGGCCACAATTGGGTCACCCTGAAGCGTTTTTCTTCCAAGCTGAACAATCCCAATTCTCTCAGCCTTTCTTCATAGCAAAGAGGCTCCATCCCTGTGATCACCTTGGTGGCCTCCTCTGGAGTCTCTCCAGCAGCTCCATGTCCTTCCTGTGCTGGGGACCTCAGAGCTGGAGGCAGGACTCAAGGTGGGGTCTCAGCAGAGCAGAGAGGCACGTTTGTTGCAGTATATAATTCCTCTTACTGCATTTCCAGTTGTCTAAATGTAGCCTGTTCTTACTTCCTCTACAGAAGTAGATCTCCCTCTGCAGCAGTAATTTATTATGAAATAAATGGCATAATCTCTTCCTGTGAGGGTAGGCTGGAAGTAACCTTTCAGCTAAATGGAGAGGCCAGCCAAGAAGTCATAGAGTGAAGCAGGTCTGTATTACAGGTTATATTTGCTGTAATAGTTCAAGGAAATGTTCCCTGGCCCAGGTTGCCCAGAGAAGCTGTGGCTGCCCCTGGATCCCTCTAAGTGTGCAAGGCCAGGTTGAACAGGGCCTGGAGCAACAGGGGGCTGGAGTGAGATGATATTCCAAACCATTTTATGAAATACCTTTTTCTTGTTCCTGTGGTTTTTCAGGTTTTGCAAGCAAAAACATGGCCAGATGACTTGTCAGAATATTTGCATGTGTTCTTTATTGTAACGAGAAGCCGCAGCCTTGTTAGCTGCTGTCAGAATTCTGACAAAACAGTGCTTCCACAGTGCTTCTCCTGCAGGCTTTTTCCTGTGGTAGCCACACTTAGGTTACCCTAAAATTTTTGATCAATAGGAATACTGCTGTTAACTTCTGTGTGGACTTTGGAACTGTTTCACATAATTACATACAGAATATTAACTCAGCTGTTACTTTGTGCTGAATAAACTGGCACAGGTGTATGAGCAAGACATTTTCACCAATATCTGTGTGTGTGGCTGGGTTTGTGTGGGGAGGTAGGAAGAGCAATTGTGAACTGGGCTTTGTGCCATCAAATAAATATTTCAGTACTTCACTTGCCTCATTGCATACTGAAAGCTTTTCCCTTTTTTTGTTCTTTATTTTAACCACAGTTGCTGTATGCAGTTTTGTAGTATGTCAAATTAATTAGGTACATGGTGCTTATCAATAGTCCAGTTTGGAGGGGCAGTTGGGAAGTTAATTTTGTCAATTTTGGACTTCTGTGAAATGAGCAATTACATTACATCTTGCTTCCCAGTGGGATGTGGTGGCTTTTCTTTTTGACAGTTTTGTCACACATTCACTTCCTGTTCTCAACACCAGCTGGATCCAGGTAAAAAACACCCTCAGGAGTCAGGCATGGCCTGCCTGGCTTTAGGTGTGTGTGTGAGGTATGGCTGAGCCAGTTGATGAATCTCCCAGGTACTCTGGTACCAGTGCAGTCTATTGATGGTTTCTTGGCACATCACTGAAAGCCATGTTCTGAAGTACAATTTATAATTCCCTCCAAACTTGTGTCTGTTGTAACTTCCAACAGTGTTTACAGTGAGTGTCTTATTTTCCCATTTCAGGGCTTTTTTGTTTTTCTCCCATGGAGCAGTTTCTGGTGCTCATTCAAAGGCAGTAGTGTGGAGATGGAGAGAACTGCTCTTGCTTGGGCAGCAGATCTGTCATCTCTGTTGTTCTGAAAGTAACTGGTGCTGCTTAGTATTTGGTTCAGTTTGGAGTGATCGTCAGGCCTTGCCTCTTCATAAAATCTTCAAGAACGTTCTCCCTCTAAGCTGCTTATAATTTAAAACCAGAAAAAAGGTGTTTGCTGTAGTGTGCTAGTTGTGTTCAGCTGCCACAGAGACTGAGGTAGATGGTGTTAGAGGTCCTTCCTGCAAGGGCTGCCTCTGGGGCCAGGATCACTTGTGAGTGCCAAAACAGAAGTAAGTCTTCAGCAAACGGAACGCAGCTGCCCGCAGCCGTGGCTGTCAGCCCAGAGGGTTTCCCACCATGTCCTGGCTGCCCTGTGCTCAGGCCACCTGGGAAGAAGGTGCAGGTGGTGCCCTAGTGGAGCTGGCTTTGCTGCTCTCAGCTGAGGATGGCATTGTCTCAGCCCTGTCACTTGAATGTGGCGTGGAAGGCTTTGTGTGGGCATGCAGGTGGATCCAAGGGCAGCACTGTGGGGTTACCCTGCAGTCCTCACCCGGTGCTTTGGCTCCTGTGTCCTCAGCATGTGTGTTTGTTGGTGTGGGCCTTCACTGACACAAGGCTTTCTGGGTGGCTTTCAGCTTTCAGGTTTTGGCTTGCACGTGCCTCATGACAGCAGAGCTTGGTCTGGTGTACACCTGGAGTTGTGGTTTGGTGCTTGGATTAGTCAAGATCAGGACTTGGGTGGGAGAACAGCAGGTTCAGTGCTGACAGATGACTGTGTGGTCTGTGTTGTGAGGCTCACAACTCAGAAACGCACTTAGGAAGCTTATGACAGTGGAGAGGTAAATTTATGTTCCCTGTGTTGGTTTGAGACTTTCAAGAGCAGCAGCCATGTGCTCTGACCTTCAGGTCCTTTGAAAGCTCATTTGTGCTTGGCTTTAGGGAGACAGGCTGGGCTCTAGCACAGGCCCTCACGTGGGGCTTGCTCTGTGTCCTTACTCAGTGTTTTGTGTCCTTCACCTTTCAAGCTTAAGGTGGATATCTTCCACCTGCTTTGAACTGAAACTAAAAATCACTGTGAGAAAACCTTTCTTTGTTACTGTGATATTGGGAGTGTTTCCTGACTGCAGAAGGGTTTTTTTCATTTGACTTCATACTGGAGTCATGGGGATAATTTAGTAATGGCCAAGATGCTGCTTTGTATGTGGCTGCCAGTGGTGCAGGTGGGAGGTGAGGTGATATGAAAGGATCAGGTGTTAGGCCTGGGATTGTGTGGCTGAAGCACAGTGAGGACAGCGGAGCAGTTCAGGTGTGAGCACAGGATTTACACAGAGCAGGGACTGCCCTGCCTGAGCACGCAGGTGTTCCATGGAGCTGCTGGGAGGGACAGCAAACAGCAGCAGAGTCGTGTCTGCACTGCACGTTCTGAGGTCAGGGAGGCCTCTGCAAAGCAATTTTTCTTTTCTTTACCAGGCCAAGTCTTTTAATATTTATAAACATTGTAGTCTCTCGGTCTGAAGATTAAAATCGGCATTATATTGCAGTGTTGGGGCATTTGTAGCTTTCCCATGTTCCAGCTCTTAAACAGGTTAATCCTTTCCTTGTTTTCTTTCTCACAGTTTCTCTTAGTAATCTTGTCTGGTTTACTTTTTACCTGTTTTCTTGTCTTTAAAAAGAGATTTCCCATATGAAGTTGGTGTTGGCTGCTGTGTGCTTCAGTATTTCCTGGTGTGTTCAGTCATAGAATCTCCTGAGTTGGAAGGGACTCAGAAGGTTTCCCTCTGAAGTGCAGCTGGACATCCAGCAGAGTTGTTGCAGTTGTTCATGGGCTGCCAGGACAGGCTCTCTATGCCTTATTTCCAAGGAAGTTGGAGCCCTGCTGTAGTAACCCTTCCATTGAGGCACCATTGCTGAGTCTGGGCCAAATCTAGTCCCAGCCCCAAATGGGACAGAAAATCTCATGGATAGAATTCCTCTGAGTCTTAACCTGTTTCTTCTTGACTTGCAGGGAGAGGTTACAGACTTAATGGTATAATTTGAAGCTGTTCTTGTTGTTTATACTTTATTGCTATATCTCTTTCAGTAACTGTAATATGAAAATGCAATTATTGTGTGAGAAACCTGTAAGTAACTGACTTCATACAGGGTAACTATTTAAAAGATCAGTATCATTCCATGGTTGTCTGCCAGTGAGGGTCTTAGAAGCTGGGAAGTCTTAGCCAAGGACTTGACAAGCAGATGGGATCAGTTGATCAGCCAAGGTCTCTTTGGACCCAGGCTCTTCAAATGAATTCCTTAATGAAAAACCAGTGAGAGAATTGAGAGGGCTATTTCAGACAGATGGATTTATTTAGATTTTTTCTGGTTTTTCCCACCTCTTCATAAATCCTGTCTTTAAATGTTCATACAAATGTTTAAAGAGGTTGTTTCCATGGCCAAGGTGCTTGTTACTTTTTTTCTGCATGTGACTGAAATCTCTTCAGATCTTTGCCTCCCTGGAATTTGCTGGCTGTGTTGACTGATAGGAAGTCACATGCTCTAAAGCTGAAACCCACACTCCAAACAACCTGTTGCACTGCCTTGGCATCAGAATCCTGCAAGAAGGAAATCCAGGGAACTGGCTGGTATAAATAGTGGTTCTGTGTCACTTAATGGCCATGTAAATATGGAATAAATAACATTAAATATCTTCATGGAACAGATGTGATGGGAAGCATTAAAGAGAGAAAATTGTGTTGATTGCAAGGAAATTGGCACATGATGTTTATATCTAACATGGGAAGCAAACACTGAAAAGCCAAGACTCCACTTCAACTTGTTGTCTTTGCCCTTAAACATTGATTTACTTTTTTAAAATAGAACCTCTTTTTGATAAGATGGGAAAAATAGATATATTTGGACTTAGTCATACTTGTGTCTTGCTTTAACTACCTTCACAAGTCTGTTCATTCACCATATGTTAGAAACTGTTCAAACCTTTCAACATGCTGCAGCTTTCAGTTGGGTGTGCCAAATAGAGCAAAAAAAATTGTAACTCATTTATTAGATATGTCTAACAGTAGTTTGTATTGAAGGAAGAATTCAGGGACTGTCAAGCTTGTCAGAATTTTAACCAAATGAGTTGAAATTATTAGAAATAATTCCTTCTGTGCTCAGTTCCCCAGGCAGTAACAATAGGAATTCTAATCAGATACTGAATCCAACTGTCTCCTGCTGTAACTTTATCCTTTCACTTCTCGTCGTAAGAGAAGATTGGTGAACTAGGCCATACTGGTTCCTTCATTGAAAAAAATACTTGCCTTGTAAATGCCAAAAAAGGGAAGGAAATCTGCATTACAGTTCAGCTGGTTCATTTCACTCCTTTGTTGGGTTCATTTGTTGTGTGTGTGAGTGTGGTTGGTGGTTTGGGACAGTGGCACAGCCATGTCTTCATTTGACTTTATAGGACAGGAGTAAATACTGATGAATGAAACTGGAATAACTTGAAGTAATTTCAAAGCTCTTGACCTAACTAGTCATATCTTCCCAAACTATATTTGGTTAACATTATTAATGTCTCTGCTTAAAATGTGAACTTGGTTATGCTGCATGATGAGGGATATCAGCACTTTTTAATATCAATAATTATTTCAGCAAGATAATAACATGAAGAAATGTAGATGTCCTCTAAGGACCTCTGGTTTCTCCTATCCCCTCCCCAATCCTGATGGTTAAATTGGATGTGGGCGGCAGAACTTGTGGAGGCAGGATAAAAGCTAGTTCTGATGGAAGTCATGGGCACAGGGAGAAAAAAGGGATTTCTGTAGTTTGCCATAAACTGAATCTTAGGTAGGGTTTGATCTCCAGGTTCTGCTGTGATGGTGAGTTTCAGGCAACAGCAGCTTTGCTGGTGTCTTTGCTGTTTCCTGGCTTGGGAAGTGAAGGTGAGGGAAATGGTGGCTAAACCTTCATACCCTGGAAGCTTTCACAGTTTCACTTAAGCTCTGGGGAGGCTGCAAGCAAAATGCACATGTCTGCAACTTCTTTTTTTATGATTAGATATTTGAAATCTCAGTCCTTCTGGTAGCAATAATTTCTGCCATGTTGTGTTGTATTTTTTGTTTCTGATATGGATTAGAGTCTACACCTCCTGTCCATCAGTCACCTAGCATAGCATGGCTTGAGATAAGGAGCCTGGTGTCAAGTAAGATGAGTTGTGGGGCAAAGAAACCACATCTCTTTGGCTTTTTCAGACCTTGGAATTGTGTTTGGCATTAAGACTGTGAAGAGAGGGATAGTCCTCTCCTAGGGTGTCCTTTCAGTGAACTGGTGCTCCTAATTGCTTTGATGATGGCACAGGAAAGCTCTGACTAAGCCAAGCTACATGTGTTGCTTGATGAAAAAATTTGTTCTTGCATTCCTGCCATTTTTTTTTATTTTTTAATCTATCTGCTCAGCAGTAGATGCTGTATTGCTGTGAGAAGCCCATGCTCACGTCAGTGTTTCATTCATGCCAAAGGGAATTCTGAGCTGGACTGGAACAGAGTAGCTGTTTGTGTGTTCATCCTGTCCCTCCTCCACGTGTCCTCCTTCCCTTCTGCTGCCTCATCCTTCAGAGCAGAGCACTTGCTTGCTGTTGTGAGGAGCAGCCGACCAAATCCACTTACAGAAGGGAAAGATTGCCTGCCAAATTTGTGTAAGAAAACATGTGGGCAGCTTAAAACTATTTCTGTTTGAAACCCAACTGGTGCTGTGCAGTTGAGGCCACTTGCTCGCTGTGCTTTATGCTCAGTGGCCACAGTGAATGGTTGAATAAATTTGTGTGTCCTACGGGTGACTGTGGACCTGGTGCCTGAAAGGGCCATGGCAGGGGGTGTGCAGGAGTGATCAGAACTGAGACTCTGAGAGGATTTTCTTTTTGCAGGAACAAGGAGGAGGAAATGCTGCCTGGGTGTGCTTTCAGTATTGTGTTTGAGGGCTTTTAATCCGCAGTGTTGTCTTGTGGGGGAGAAACACAGTTCTGGGGGGAGTGTGGGTTATACATTGTGGGCAAAGCAGGCAGACTGGAGTGGGAGGAGAACAGCTTTTCTTCCTTGCAGTGCTGGGAGAGATGGATGTCTGCCACTGACATGTCTTTTCCTCCCAAGTAGATCTTGGTTTGCCTGAGCACAGGCAGGGAGGCAGTCTGCTGCCATGGAGGGGACAGACAGGGCATGTGAGTGCCTTGGGTGACAGTATTTTTTGGCACAGTTCATTTCCAGCACTGCATCAACTCACTGTGCTCCTACTGCAAAATGCCATTTTCTTATCCTGGGGTTGGTATATCATCCTTTCAGTGGCTAAAAAACAGTGGGTGTGTGTTTGCTTCTTGCTTGATGTTAACTTGATGTTGTACAGGGGCTGTTAAAGCTTTGAGACACCACAGTGTTGGGTGACAGCTCTTGTAGAGAAAGCTCTCCAGGTGATTTTTGGGCATGAGAAAATGTTCAAAGAGCTACTACAAAAATAAAATTTACTTGTCCATGAAGCAGTGAAAGTGTTTTTTCTTAGTTTTGCTGGTAACTGAATGGCTTTATGGTTGGGAAGGGGAATTCCCTGAAGCCTCAGGTTTGTGTGCACCCCAAATCCAGTTAGAGTAGTAAATTGGTTCTCACAGGTGGGTGCCGCTGGGTGCTGGTGGTGGGTTTCTGCCAATGCTGTAGGGAGGCCTCATCCCAGGAGAAAACAGAGCTGTCACCTTGGAAGGTGTGGGGAGGGCAAGGGGTTCCTTAGAGCTTTTTAGGATGCAGTGTTTGAGTCCATAGGAGAGGACATTAGGAATCAGAATAACTTCATCGTACAAGATACCAGATCCTTTATTTCTGCTCCTGTTGTTTCTCTTGTCCTGTGGTCTGACCAATCTGTTTATCTCAATATATGTGTGTGGGGATGAAATGTGGACAAACATGGATTACTGACTTGCCTTCTGATACTGTTGAAGTGAAATAGTGTTGACTTGATAGCTTGTCTGCTGTCAGATTTCCATGGAATGGAGATCTGTCTTCTGTTTGGAAGCTTTGTGATGTAAATGAGCATGTGAGCTGTCCTCTCTTTTGACAATGAGTTTGACTTTAGGATCAGAATTGGGAAACAGACAGAAATAAGACATCTGACAACAGTTAGGAACCAGGAGTAAGCTCCTTATGGGAATTGTAGGTGCTGTACTTCTGCTGTAGTCACTTGAGGATGCCAGAGGAATGCAGCCAAGCTGACTAGGCTGGTTGCTGAAGGTCTGTGCTGGCTGAGAAATGCTTTTTGGCACATTCAGTGTAAAAATTTAGAGCATTTATTGTTGAAGACTGGAAGAGTCCGTGGTTTGTCTCTTCTTAACCTTAAAAATGCAGCATGCTTTGTCAGGGAGAGCTCTCCGTGCAGAGGCTTCCTTTTGGGAAATTGATTTTGGATGGCCATAGATGGTTCTGCTGGAGGGGTAGGAGGGTGGTCTTGCCTGTGACTGGCATGATGACCTGTAAATGCCTGTCCTCTTTTTCCTCTGGATCTGCATGGTTGCTAAGTTCAGCAGCTTGCTTGGCATGGGCTCTAGGGGAGCTGCTTTGATCCGAGGGCTGGCTGCTCTGCAAGGAGGGATCATGTGCTCAGATGGGAGAGAGCTGCTCCTGCATGGACACACTTCAGCTGTGCTGGTAGGAAATGTGGGTGAAGGCAAGGCCCCACAGCTCAGTCTGCCCAGAGCTTTGTTGCTGCTGGCTTTGTCCACTTAGGAGCTGGGATGTCGTGTTTCCATTGTTCAGCTGTGCTGAGCTGCAATCCTTAGAAAAACAACTTGTTTCAGCTGGAAATGGATGGGTGTGCACAGTTCTGAACTGAAACTTGGACACCGTGCACGAGGCCAGGCAAATGGAATGGGGGAAATATTCCAGAAAAAGTATTTGTGAGAAGTTGTTCCACCTTGAGTTGTGCAAAGCTAAACTCCCTTTTCAAAAGATGGGTGAAGGGTTGAGGTCTGGTGCAGCAAAGTCTGAGTGTGACATAGGAATGGCTGCTTATTGAGCTGTGAGAAGAGGGCTCAAGGTACTTCTCCTTGAAGGCTCTGCAGGCAAGTAACATGTGGAAAGCCCTCTCAAGTTAATCAGTGATAAAGATAATAAATTATCATTGGGATTTGAACCTTGACTCTTGTAGAGATAAGATTGAAACAATGCATTTGTGTTTTTGAGAGCTGAGGGTTTTGGGGTTTCTTTTAGGTCTTCACCTTTTCCTTAGGTGTCATTTTAAAGGAAGATGCTTCAAGGATCCAAGCCAGTCCCTGTGGATCTGTCAGTGTAACAAGGTGCTTCATGGCATGCTTGGGAGTGTCTTGTATTGAGAATTAGCCAAATCTATCCTTGGACAGTCAAGGCAAAAGGTGACTCTGGTGAAAAGGAACGTGATTAACTGTTAGAGGAGGATTTTCTCTTTCTTGGGAGCTCACCTTCCTTAAACAAGGCTTAAGAGAATAATTAGTCCCTTGAAAGTAGGGCAGTGAGGAATAGGATGTAACAGTGCACAGCAGGACTCCAGTCCTTTCTCAGCGATGCACAGGTTGTCTGCAGATGCTGCTGCTGCTGCCAGTGAGCTGTGCTTCAGGTGGAGGGCTAAAATCTTCTGTTCAGAGCGGAGTCATGCTTCGTGTGCTTCCCAGATTGTAATTACTGAATTGACCAAGTTGAAACAACTTCATGTAGCACCTCCTGCAGAACTACATTGTCCTGTGCTGCTCGTGTTCTTTGCCTTGTTCAGTTCTCGCTGCTGACTCCGTCCGAGCTGGCTGTGTCATGTTTAAGGATCTTTCCGAGTCTGGTGATGATCCTCAGGATGTGCTTGTCCAAGGAAATTTAGAGTCCTTGAGCTGTCCTTCAGGAAAACTCCAAAATGCTATTTCTGTAGCTTTTGTTACTGAGCCTGTGGCACAGTCTGGGGAGTCAGAGGGAACGTAACCCCTCTAAGCTTTTCAGGGCTGTGGTGAGGCAGCTCTGGTTTGAGTGGCCCTGTAAGTAATTTGCTAAGTAGCTTAGGTGGTGCTTACCTCAGGTACTTGAGGGAGAGTCTTAGGGGGCTGCAGTTGTTCAGATGTGACATTTGGGGATTTTGGCAATGAGGGTGATTCTGGGAAGCTCAGTGGTACCATCTTCTTCATGGTTATGTGATCCCTTTACTTGGTCTCTGCTAAATAGGTGTGACAGTGAGGAAGACTTGAGAGGGGACTTGCTCAGGGTGGCTAAAAATGCCTGCATAGGCTCAAGCTGTCCCTTTAGTACCCCTCAACTGTTGGGTCTTTTGCAGGGATTGGTTTCCATTTTGGTTCTGCAATGGCATGGGAAGAACCTTTATTACAAGTGCTGCTGTTTGTCTGTGGCTCTGATGCAGACCACCACATCCCCAGTGATACATAGGAGTTATGCATACACTGTCCAAGCTTTGTTTCTGAGGTCAGTTCTTTGAAAGCTGCTCCAAAAGAAGGGGTTTCTGGCAGAAGTTCAGTTTGAGGGAGGGCTGGGAGGAGAGTGAAGGTGCGAACTTGTGTTGAGGGCTTGGATTGAAAACGTGGCAGCTTTATATTGTTGATGTAACAGTGTTGTCTGAAGCTCAGCTTTCAGAGGCATGAGTGTGTGTTTCAGTGGCTTTTTTTATAGTGATGTTTATATCTTGTTATTCATGTCAGAGACTAAAATGTGTGTTTTTCCCCCACATAAATGTGAAATTTGGGCAGGGAAGTTAAAATGATAGTGAGACGAGGTGTTGCTATTTTTACACGGGCATGAATTTTTTCTCGCATGAACGGTTGCAGCTGAATACCAGTTAATGCATGAATTTGCTTCATGTGGAAGTATGCCAAGTGCTTGGAATGAGGGTTTGAAATGGAAAAAGAATATTATTCCTTGCAGTTTCACAACCTTCTCATAGCTCCAGCTTTAAGCATGCCTGTCCTTGTGTCTTTATTGCTGTGTATGCTGCTGGGAATGCAGCGTGCGGAGGAGAGGAGGGAATTTTCCTGTGAATACCTCAGCACCTGTCTCGTCATCAGAAGCACACTGCAGTCCTAATGCAGGTGTCCCTGCAGCAGAGACTCGGCTGGTGCCAGTCCTGGGGACTGTGTTATGCCATTTCAGCAGCAGGCTGCTCCTCTCACCTCCCTCTTCTCTCCCCCTTTCCATTTTTGTGGCAGCAGCGAGAGAAATGCAGAGTACAGTCAAAGGAATAAAATGAAAGAAGACACTGTTGAGATGTTCCAGATCTGCCAGCCATGGGATTTGTGCTGATGGAGGCATTTTGGTTTGGGAAGGGTCAGTGCACGTTGAGAAGACAAGGGATGTGATTGTGTACCCCAGATCAGGGGGAGCAATCCTCGCCGTGCAGGGAAGGGGTGCTGCTGTCAGACGTGTCTGTGCTGGCAGTGCTGCTGTAGTAGCAGGGTAGGGCAAGTGAGAATCACACAGCTTGCTCCTCTTAGGAAATACATCTGAGGAAAACACACAAAATCTGCAGAGCTGAAATGGAGTGGGCACTTGATCTGCTGCGCTTGGCTTCCGTGTCTGCTTTCCCTTGCAGTGACCAGGAGCTGATCTCTATCTAATAAAATGGTGTCTTGGGTAAGGAGCTAGAAAACCATCACTTACACTTCAGGGATATGTCATCCAAATGGGATGGTACTGAGGGTTTGACCCGTAGAAATGACAGGCACTGCCAGAGCCTTGGCTTCAGTAAAGCCTTGGATGGAATTTTTTCTATGATGCATTATTAATGTTGCGAAGATCTGCAAAGGGCCTTGAAACCTGTGTTTCTAAGTGGTGGTTTTACCTGAAAACATGTAGGTGAAAAGGCAGAACCCTGTACTTGGCCTCAGTAGCTAGTTTGTGAAAGTCAAAATCCATTCTCACTGTTGTGTTTGGAGCCACGTGTAAGTTCATTTCTCTGTCTTGATGTTTCAAATCCGAGTATTTTTTCCAGTAAGCTGTCCTGACACTGTGATGGGCTCACGTATTTTGAAAGCATCAGAGGTGATATTGTGAAGGCTGAAAGGTAGCAGGGTGTGGGAGAGCAAACATGAAGTTCTTGCTGTAGTATGGGATGTTGTATCTTGCAATTTGCAGAGGTTTTGGGTTGCCAATTTAAATAGTGTGTTTTGGATCCCAAAGTGAAAAATTGGTGCTCGAAATACTTGGCCCAGTTTGTCACATTTCAAATGATCCTTGCTTTGTTTTTATTCACTCCTGCCTCATGAATCCCTTGATGTGCATCAAATGGTTAGATATAAGGCATGAAAAAGCCCTAGCAGTGTCTTGCAAAGTGAACCTAGCCTGTTATTAGTCAGAGCTGGACTTTGTTCTTGCTCTGGGAATGGGGGTTTATTTCCTCTGTGTGTTCCCCTTGCAAAGTAATAGTATGAACATTGCTATTTCTGCGTGAAACAGACTTCAAGTGTAGTCCTGAAATGAACAGTGGAAAATACGCTGTCAAGAAATGCTCAGTAATGTATGAAGTGTAGATAGATAGATAGATAAATTATTTTTCAGTGCAGTGTGAGACCTGAAATGGTTCTGGAGGGAAAGCTGAGATTATCTTGGACAGGAGTTGCTGGAGCACCAGGGAAAGCAGTGTGGGTGTAGGTCAGGCATGAGGAGTTCCTCCTGGAAATCAGGATTAAAATTGCTCACTGGAAGGGAGTAATTTTTAGCTGAGTAAGGAAAGAATCTGAAACTTCCTTGCTCTTCAAGCAGAGAAGTGAGGCTGAAGTCAGCAGAGTAGGACTAAGTATGACCTGGTCATAGTTGTGGTTTTGCTCTGAAGGTGACTTTGCAACACCAAACAGAGTTGACAGTTCTTGCTAAATTTATTGTTGTTTTTAAAAACCTGCTACTCTCCAAAAGTTTTGGAGCTTGGAAAAATCAACTGTTCAAGTGCTTGCTAGCTGGCAGTAAGTGCCTCACAAAGAACTGATCCTGAAGGGGTGTCAGGTAAGGTTTGTCTTAGGGGGTGCAGTTTGCTGCCTGGTAATGGCAGTTCCTTGTCCTTAAAGTTCTCCTGAAGGGCTTTGCTCTGGTCCTCTTAGGATTTGTTTGGTACCCTCTGGGTGTCAGACACCAAAGGTCCAAATGCCAAGGTAAGAATTTAGCAAGTTCTAAATTTTTTTCCTTGCTTAATAGAAGACAAAAGTCCTCACTCAGAAAAGCTGAGATATGAAGTATGTGGAAAATAGGGGCCAGCCCCAAAAAATAAGCAAAAAGATTTTTTTCCTGAGAGGTGGAATTTTTTTGTCTTTTAATACTTGTCTGAGCTGGTGTGGTTTATCCAAATGCAGTTTCAGGTGCTGCTGTTTTATACTGTGGTGCTTAAAAACATTGAAGCTTAAAAAGTAAATCCTATTAGGTTAATGAGCCTGACTGGCTGTTTCCCAGCCGTGCAGAGCTGCTGTGCAGCCTGGCTGCCAGACCTTCACTGCAGTGCTCTGCTGCCTTGGTGCTGCCTCAGGAGCTCTGCACTGATGCTCTGAGCCTGTCAGCAGACCCTGCATCTCACAGATGGCTAAAGGCTGCTTCCAGGGAGATGGCACTGGGTGTTTGTCCCAAGGTGCCACTCAGGGCCTTCTGAGCAAGGCTTTGGGCTGACTAGTGAACTTGAGTGCCAAGTTGTGCCACTCGTTGCTGCTCTGCCTCCACATGGCACGTAACAGAGGTGATTGCAGCTTTTGTAGTTTAGACAGAGTTTTGTAGTTTACACAAGATTTACCCAGCTTGCTCCGAGTCAGTGCTGAAAGGCAGGAGCAAATCAGCACTGGGTGCATGCAGGATGGGCTGAAGGAGAAGGAGCAGGGAATGGGGTCAGCAAAATGGCCTCTTGGAATCAGACAGGGAACCTGAGATGGGAAGGAGAACATTGCTTTTTACAGCCTTTTCTCAATGCTTCAGGGTTGTTCTTACAGTGAAGATGTCATTTAGGAAAACTGTAACTCAGTGATACCCAGATGCTAGAGATGCTCTGTAAATGAGCAGAGCCGTGTACCGATTCAGTGGATGAAAAATGGAGCTTGTGGCATTTGCAGTGAGGCTGGTGGGTGCTGGAAACCAAGTGTTTTCTGCCTGGTTCCTAAAGGGATTGTTTAAGAGGTGGTTTCATTCTGGTAGAGCTCAGTTCATTTTAAAGCTCTCAGGTAATGGAACTGGTGGCAGGTCCTTCTGCTGGGAGTAAGGCTGGAGTTGCTATTGTTCAAACATGCAATGTTAATTTAGGCATTGTACACTCATTTTGGGACTTTGCCTAGCTTGGTGCCTTAGTGCATGGTGTGGTTCTAGAGGGGCTGCTTAGTGTTGGGTACTGTGTTTCTTCCTCCTAGGAGGAGATTGTGTGAAGAGACAGTTGTTTGTAGGTGGGATGTACCTTCCCCTCTCCCTCCCTCCCTGGCCTGGTGTAAAATTAGTAAGATGCTAATCCATGTTTAGCCTTAAAAGCAGCAAGTTTGAAATCAGTAAATAACCCAAAGCTTTTCTTCAAGTCCTTAATGCTAGAGAGTTGTTATTTGTTTGTTTGGAGTTTTTATGTGTGTGTCATTACTTGGGGTTTTGTTGTGTCTTCTTACTGTGAGGGACCCTCTGAGAGGAAGTTGATTCTTTGACCTTAGTTTACATCTGTGTGAAATGATGTGGAGGCTTGGGTCCACAGTGGGATCTGTGCTGGTGGCAGTTCTGTGTGTGGGTGGCTTGATGGAGAGAGGTGGATGAAGTCAAGAGTTAGGATCAAGAGCTGAATTCTGTCTCTGTTTGGTTCAGCACTATGTGGTGGCAGAGCCACACCAGCTAGGGCAACTCAGGTGTGCTTAGTCTTCCTGTCCTAACCTGGCATTTGTTCAAATGCATGTTCAGAATTTGGTGTTTGTTAGTCAGAACAAACTTATTGGCATCTTCCAGGGCTGTCTTCAGGGTGTGCAGACATGAGTCCTGTTAAAGAGCAGCCAGAACCTGGAACTTTTGTTCTTCTGGCACCTTTTTGATAGTAGAAGTATCAAATATTACTAAAAATTGAGCAAAGTAAAGCTAGGCCAGGACAGAACATGATATTCTTAGTGCAGGATGAGAGGGTAGGAGTAATCTTGTAAAAGGCCTGATGCTGGGGCCCTGAACAATTGAGTTATGTCAGAGTATTGTTGGATTGGAGCAGTGGTGATGGAGCATGCAGATGAAATATTCTGATATGTAAGGTGGAGCATTTGTATGCTATTCTACTTTTTTTAGTCAAGGGAAATAAAATACGTCTGAAGCCCTTTAAAGGAAATGTCTGTTTACTTGACCTGGTACATGGAAATGCTTTGTCTTCATTTGCAGCTTCTGTGGAGAAGGCAGGGTTTTCTGAGAAGCAGAAGTAGAGTTTTCCCTTCTACCAAAATAGGGTTTTGTTCCTTGCTTTGGTACACCATGTCTTTATCACTGTCCCTGTATGGTACTTGGTGTTGTGTAGAAAAACTGAGAAGACAAGACTGTAATGAAACCCTGTAGGTAAATAACAGTTTTGAAACTGCAGAGGAGATGAGAAGTTCTGAAGCTTCAGGTTGAAGGTGGATCTCTTCTACCTTGCAATAGAAAAGATTTTTACTGTGTATTTAATATTAAAAAATAGTGTCAAGTGTTTTCCCAATTGGTTAATTTCTTGTTCTGTTCTGAAATGTTTTCAGTGACAGCACATAGTATAAACATTCCCCAAACTTTATTGTGAGGATGTTTTCTGCTGGTCCCTCACGGTGCTGTGTTTGTGGGTGGATTTCTGCTTCTCCCTGTTCTCCTTGGGTGTTTATTTAATCACACCATGCACATATTCTTAGCTGGAAGGAAGATGGGAGGATTTTTGCATTTGAAACTTTAACTGCGTGAAAGACCTAATTTTGGGGAGAGATGTGTGGGGGAGAGTAGTTTTCCTATTTTGACTTTCTTCTTAGCAAATATTTCATAGTGTTAGGAGGAACCATGACCAGCTGTTCATTATTTCACTTGGAGGAGATTTTTTTCAGTCAGTCTGAGCAGTTGGGATTTTGCATGTGTTGGGTGAGCCAGGAATCCTTGCACAGCTCTGGAGTTTGCCTTTCCAGGGGTGAGAGCTGTCGCTGGGCTCCTGAGCAGCGCAGCGGTTCCGCTGGCCTGCCTCAGCAGGAACACACATGGCAAGTCCTCAGATGAACCACAGCAGGCCTGAAATACCAGTGTAGGTGCAGGGAGCGGTGCTGGGCAGAGGACCCTGGCAAGGCAGGGTTCCTGAGCACTGGGGGGCAAACTTGGAGCTGCCTTCACCAGTTTGCCCAACTGCAGAGAGCAGCCCGTGTGAGTATGGCTGGAGAAAACACTGCTGAGGAGCAGATGGGCAGTGCTGCTGGACTGTCCTGCTCTTGGCATCAGAGCCACTTTGGTCTGGAGCTGGAAGTCCTCCCTTTCAGCTTGATGTTCTCAGATTTGCAGGAGGAGGGGAGAGTGGCTGCAAAAGAGCAGAGGCAGCCTTTAGAGGTGCCCTTGAGATGTGTGGTTGGGTATTGCCCAGAGCTGGCCAGAGGCTTTGTTTCTCAATGGTGGTGTTGAAGGGGTAAAATGAAGAAAATGGGGAAGTAGTGCTCAGCCTGCCCTCCTTAGCAAACAGGGGATTTGGGTTGAAGCTGAATGTGTCCCACAAGTGTGCAGTGGGAGACAGAAGGCAAAAGTGGTGTGAGCTCCCTGCTTGTGACAAGAGAATGGATGGGGGAGGCTGGAGGGACCTTCCAGGAGTCCTTAGATGACCTGCTTGCTCTTCTGGTTTGTCTGCCCACATGGATGGGTTCTTGGGGAATTTATCTGCAGGAATCTGAACTTGTGATGCTCATGGGACTGCTTTGAAATTTTGGAGACACAAATGAAGCTTAAGAATAAAATAATTTTCTGTTTCAATGAGGTATATTCCATTTGAAAACAGATGCAGACAGTGGCTGCTTTTATCCAGAGGTGACTGCAGTTTCTAATTGTTGTAGGGGTGGCAGATGTGATTTCTCTGTTGGGCAGACTGGCATTTAAATTGATTCTGATTTTGTATTGGGATTGAGATTAGGGTTTTGAAACTGGGACTTTTGGAAGCTGTTGAGCTTTGTAGGGGGATGTTTAACTTGGTCTTTTTAATTTGATAATTGTTTGTGTGACTAGTTCACGGGCTGTGGAGTGAGCTCATGGACCTCTCAGAGAAGTGTCTTCTCTGCACTACTTGTCCTCTAGCAGGCAGGATAACACAAATGAGTGTTAGGGCTTTCTTCTCTAAAGCACTCATCTTGTTCCAAATTTCTACCAATTTCACAGCAAAAACAGATGGACAGCACAGAAAAGTAGGGTCTTCAGAAGAATTCAGATAGCTCAGCATCTGTTTTCTAAAAAAGGCAGATAAACAGTTGCATATTTTATAGATCAAGTTCGAGAAAATGTTTTCTTGAAAAAGATGCTGTGACATAAAGTAATTTTACAGTGGCATTGATAATTATGTGGAAGGTGTTGCTTGTCCTTGTGGTTCTTTTCTTTGGATGATGGATTAGGGGACATCAGACCCGAAGTGAGATACCTGAAGCCAACAAAGTACTTAAAAATAAAATGCTTAAATAATAATTTCAGCTGTAGGTTTTTTCTGGTTTCAGTCTGTTTTGGTCAGTTATACCATTCTTAATCCAGGTCTGTTACTTTTCAGGTGGAATCATTTATCTTGGATCAGGATGATCTCGAAAACCCTATGTTGGAAACAGCTTCTAAATTGCTGCTGTCGAGTACTGCTGATGGTACTGACCTGAGAACAGTAGATCCTGAAACCCAGGCGAGATTAGAAGCTTTGCTCGAAGCTGCGGGTAAGTCCTCGTGTCCCGTACGGGTTTAACCCCAAAGCCCTGACAGGAGTCCCTGCTGGAATCGCTTGCGTAAGGCTAATCCGTGGGAGCAGGATACAGCTGTGAGATGCACGGCAGGGTGGGGTTTGGCAGGGGTGTCACTGAAGAGAAACAAGTTCCTTTTAGAGTATTCCAAGGTCTGGAAAATCAGAATTTTACATGAAGATGTTTCCAATCAGGTTTCTCCAATGTCGGCATTTTAAAAGCCTGAGTCAAAATTGATGCCTGACTTTGGCGTGTGCCATTATGTCAAACCCTGAATGGCTCAATAGGTTTTATTTTGTAGTAGTTGCTGTATGAAAAGCTTTCATAGTTGTTTATATTACGTAGTTTCAGTAGCTGAAAACTGATTCCTTCCGTGGCTTGGAGGGTTTCAGTCACATGCAGCTTGGAATGAGTGCTGTGAACAGTTGAAGCCATCGTTTTGGAAGCTGTAGTGGATGGTGCTTGGAACATTGGTGCCGACAGCTCTCAGAGGCTCACTTTGACCTTGTGTGCTCTCTCCTTGCTGGCACGCGTGCCCCCGGGCTGCGCTTGGGCACGGCAGGCATAGGGAAGCTGTCCACGGCGGATGGGAAGGCGTTTGCGGACCCCGAGGTGCTGCGCAGGCTGACCTCGTCCGTCAGCTGCGCCTTGGATGAAGCGGCCGCCGCGCTGACCCGGATGAGAGCCGAGAGCACGGCCAGCGCAGGACAGACGGACAAGTAAGGCAGCCTGGGCCTGGAGCCTCTCAGCCCTTTGCTCCCTCTAGAAGCGGTTTTTCTTGTTCTAGCGCTTGCACTGAGGGCATGATGAAACTCTTACTCAAGTGGAGTTGGTGCCAAGTTATCACCTTTGCTTCTCCTGCTTAAATATTTGTGGACTGGCAGGTCTTGCAGTAGGGAGTGAAGCAATTCATGCTGCTCAGAATTACGGAATGAAACTCCAAGGAGTTTATCGTGACCAGCTGTAGAAACATTTCTAAACTCTTCAATGGTATGGGCCTTAGAACGATTCCAGAGAGTTGTAAATTCCCACGTGGGTCATTCAGTGACAGCATGAAACAAGATTTCAGATGAAAAGAATCTTTTAGGGAATTTCAGAGTGCCTTTTTTATTGAGGAAGGGAAACAGCCTTTAGGGATTGGAGCTCCATAGTAGTCAGTGTCGCATCAGCCAGGGAGTTGCTGCTCTTGTGCTGGACTTGGTGGCTTCACATGTGCAATTTTTTCCACTGGGGTATTCAGGAGGGAAAGAAGAAGGATGTTTCCTTCCAGACTGCCATAAGGCTTCAGTGCAGTGGAAGCGTTGTTAGTAGGGACAACCAAGGGTGCTGTGCTAGTCAGAAGTTTGTTCTTTCTATACAGAATAACTCCAAAGAAAGATTTCTTGCTGTAGGAACAGCTCGAAGAGCAGTATAATTTTGCATTATGTCTGCTTCTGTTCTGTCTGCATCCCCTCTTCTCCTCTGCACCTCTTTCTTGGGAATGGTGGTACTTGCCAAAGTTGTTATAAAAACAGAGGTGCTTTGAAATTAAAAAAAAAGGTCAACATGTAGTGAAGAGACACATTTCAGAACTGATTCTCCATGTATTAAAATTATGTCTGGTTACGAGACCCTGGTATTTTCAGCATAGGACAGAAGGGAAGTGGTTAAGTTTTCTACAGGAGAACACTGATGTTGGTGATTTGTTTTAGTTTAATTTATAGTTACAGTGCTGAACAAATAAAGTTTTCTGAAGATTGGCAGGTGATTTCCGTGTCCTCTGGTCCTGGGCTATCCTGCATCTATATCTCTTGTAAACTTCTGTTAAAAATTCATAGCAGGAGTGGATATGGACACAACTTAATTTTCAGCCAAGTTAGCTGGGAAACCTCAAGTGTAAAGCTGGCACTTCTTTAATTAGCAGTTGGCACGTTTTTAGCTGGTGTTTCTTTTTTTGCTGATGTGTCCTCATGGCACACTGGAGCTGAGGCAGAGTCCCTTTCCACTCTGAATGCTTTCCCCTTGTTAGCCGCAGCCTGGCCGAGGCCTGTTCCGAAGGAGACGTCAATGCTGTGCGGAAGCTGCTCATTGAGGGCCGCAGCGTGAACGAGCACACAGAGGAAGGGGAAAGCCTCCTTTGCTTGGCCTGCTCAGCAGGGTATTATGAGCTTGCACAGGTTGGTTTCCTGGCTGTTTGTACCGTTTGTGTGTTGTACATAAAGAGATGTTAAATCAATTATTAGCATTTTGTGCACCTGGAAGAGGGTGTTAAGGTAGTGAGAAATGGCAGACAAGTCTCACACATACACTAAATGTTGCTGATACATTCTGGGTGCCTATTTTGTGCCAGGATTGCTCACCCAGCACTGGGGTGAAGGTGGGGGTTGGTGATGCAGGGGCAGGGTTTGTCCCTCGGTGTTGCTGATCGGTGTCTCTTGGCAGGTTCTCCTGGCAATGCATGCCAATGTGGAGGACCGGGGAATCAAGGGAGACATCACACCTCTGATGGCTGCTGCCAACGGCGGGCACGTCAAAATTGTCAAGCTGCTGCTAGCTCACGGTGCTGATGTGAATGCACAGTCATCCACAGGTAAAGGGGCTCTTGGGAGCCACTGCAGAGCTGGCATTTGCTCTGTGCAGGCAACTTGGTGTGGAAGTTCGGGAGCCATGGCTCTCAGCCCAGCTAGGCAGAATGCTTCCTTGTGGTTTTGCCATTTAAATTCCCTTTTCTAAGTGGAACTCTGAAGTATTGTTGGATGCAGATCAAGTATTGTGGAGACATAGAAAGGTGGATAAGGTCAGTCAGTAACTCGAAGGTGTTTGAGTACCTAGGATTTGTTATCACATTTTAAGCACAGTTTGGTAAATTTGTGTGTAGGTGGAAAAGTTATGTGGTGGCAGGTCAGGAAACCCAAGGGGAAAAGTGAGAAGAGGGCCTCCCCTTCCACTGTTCCCCTGGTAATTTGCTAGCGATTTGTGTTGAAGTGACCAGATTGGGAAATTCTGTAAGTTTTTGTAACCTGGAAGTGGAGAGCTGGTGTGTAGTCAGCAGTACCTGATAAGTGGAGAGCTGACCCTGAGTGAGGGGGAGAGGGGGATTACCAGAAGACACCTTATTTATTTTTTAATTTTTTTTTTCAGTGAAGCAGTTTTCTCAGTGGTAATATGGCCTTGACCTGTAACATTTTTCAAGGTGTCTTTCACAGAGGCAGATTCTTTGGCTGTTGTGTGCAGATCCATGTTTTTGTATTTTTTCCGAAGTTTTTTTCCTCTCCTTGTAAAGACTGGGAACATTTTGGAACCAGTCCCTTGCAGGTGTTTAAGACCTGATTTAGAAGCAGCAGTTAATTCTACTCTGGGTTTTGAGCTTTCATTTTACAGCATTACGTGCTTCTGCTGATTAACAGGAATGCGGCTGGGGGTTTTGTGACTGGGCTAGAAATGGGAAGAGAGGTGCATAGTGCAGGCACAAGGAGGTCAGACACTCAATCTGTCAGCACCAGGCTGCTTGGTGCCACGGCTGATCCTCCCCCCCCCGTAGTTCTTCTGTAGTGTGAAAAGCCCTGTTCCATCAGGTATCCAGCTAGAAGGGGTGGAATGGAGCACCAGGTGAAGTTTTGGGTGAGGAAGGCCATCAGGCTGTGTTCCCAAGCCCTGTTCTCTCTGGCCCAAGGCAACACAGCCCTGACGTACGCCTGCGCCGGGGGCTACGTGGACGTGGTGAAGGTGCTGCTGGAGTCGGGCGCCAGCATCGAGGAGCACAACGAGAACGGGCACACGCCGCTGATGGAGGCGGGCAGCGCCGGGCACGTGGAGGTGGCCAGGGTGCTGCTGGAGAACGGGGCGGGGATCAACACGCACTCCAACGAGTTCAAGGAGAGCGCCCTGACGCTGGCCTGCTACAAAGGTACCGTACCGGGTGGGCACAGGGGTCAGGGACAGCCAGGAGTCCTTCAGCCTTGCTGCCCATGGCAGGGGAATTGAAAGGTGTGAGCACACCCTGTGCTGCTCTTGTCGTGGCTGTGATACCACTCAGGGCCAGCGTGGATTCCTTCAGCCTTGCTGCCCACCACCTGGGGAATTGAAAGGGTGTGAGTGCACACTGCTCTTGTCCTGGCTGTGATACCACACAGCACGCCTGTGCCATGTGCAGAATCATCTGTGTGCAGAGTCTGAGTATCAAGATCTAAAACTTTGGTCTTAGGTATGATTATTTAGAAGATGCTCTGTTAAACAAATGAAGAGACAAGGAGCTAATGTGTTATATTACAGAAAAAGTAAGCTAAACTTTCTGTATTACAGCTGTTTTATACCAGGTACCTCTGCTTAAATACAGCAGATACTTCATTTTAAAGGACTGGCACTGGCAAATCATGGAAGGTTTAGGACCTTGCCTTTTAGGTGTCCTTGCTGAGGCCTTTTCCTCCCTTAAAGCATTAGGCAGAAAAATTGCAGCACCCCAGAAAGGGATGAAGATGTTTAATTAAGATGCAAAATCTGTTCCTACAGCCCAGCAGCTGCTGTTTTAGTCACTTAGGACATGTTTTATTAGGCCATTTGCCATCATGGAGTACTTGATTTTGGTAACAGAGGTTCTTGTGTGGCACCTGTGTAGAAGTTGGTCTTAATCTTTCAGGTATATTTTTTACCAGCTACACTGATAAGCTGCTGTGCACGTAGATGGCAGAGATACAAACACACCTTTCCAGAGTGGACTCTTTATGTTGTATCACAGACATCCATGACCTTCATTATGTGCTTTAGAACACTATGAGTGTTGAAATGCACTTTCTCAAGCAGTTTCCTTCTGTTAACTATTTTTCCACACAGGCCATCTGGAAATGGTGAGGTTTCTGCTGGAAGCTGGTGCAGACCAGGAGCACAAGACAGATGAGATGCACACTGCTCTCATGGAGGCATGCATGGTAAGAGACGTAAGGCTCGAGCAGTGAGGTCTGTGGGCTCTCTTTTCTTCCTGAAGATGGAGAAAGTGGTTCCTTTGAGTTTCCTTCTGGTACAGAATCTAACTGTGATGTTTTGATTCTCTTGTCTGCTTCATGGGAAGTGAACTTCATTGTTAAACTGAGAATTATTTTCTTAAATTTTCTTTTTATCCTTCTCTCCAACTAGATTCCTCATGTGTTGGGATTTTCATGGCACTATTAGACTTGTGTAATGTCACACTGTGAACCCGTGGCTGTAGAGGAGGGCAGTGAATCCCTGTTTAGTCTGCCCTTCCCTGAAACAACTGCAATGGTTCTAAATCGGCCAGTTGTGTCTGCTGAAAGAAGTTAATGGTTTCACATGGGGGAATGATTAACAGAAACCATTACACTTCTAGAAAGTTGTTCCAAAGAAAGTCACGTAGGTAAACAGAACTCGAGCTGTCCTTTATCTCACCCTGAAATCTTACTAGAGCAGCCACATGAATATCCTTGGCCATGGTCTTGCAGCCAGTTCCTGGGAGTTAATGATAAAATTACCTTGTTTAATGTTGCAGTTGCCTTCTCATCAGGATGTTTTTTGTGGTGAAGCTATGGATCAAGCCTTCCTTTCCTTGTCATTCTCTTCTGCCCTTTTAACTCTTCTAATAGACCAAAAAAATTCCATCAGACCCACAGAAGATGTTAAGACCTAATTTTTGTTAAAAATTACTGAGCAGTAGGAAAAAAATTCTTCTCCCTTATTCCTGCAGGAAGCTGTTCCTAGGGAGGCAGTTCCATGCTGGTGCTCAGAACTGGCAGATAGTTCAGTCTCATACCTCAGCTCTGCTGAGGAGAGAAGAAGCAGCTTTCTCTAGCAGTATTTAAAAGCCTTGCAGTGTGAAATGAAGCAGAGCAAAGACTTCCATCTCAGCATGTTCTTTGTGCAGAAACGGTTACTGCTCTTCAGTGGCACAAGACAACTTCCTTCTCTGGAACAGCTTTGAGCTTGAATGTGTGCTCACAGAATTGTCTGTCTGTGGCATAGCCAGTGCGGGTTTAAACCCTTCTGCAGCCTTGTGAATTCAGGAAGACTTGTGCCTGAGAGTTTTTTCAGACAGCAGTTAATACTGATTTAATGCACAGGAGGTGTTGGACAGTGGCACTTGCCTTGTGGGAGCAAAAAGCAGGGTGATCTAGTTGGTGTTTCCTCTTGCTGAAGGACTGCTGCCCACAGAGCTTCAGCTTTAAAATGCAGCTGATGATCTTGTGAAGATTGCTCAGGTGACTTTTCCTGTTCCCTTAGCAGTTGGTAGGCTTTTCCTGGCTGTTGTAGGAGAGCTCAGCAGCCTCACCCCACTGCAGGGTTTATTAAAGCATGGATCCAGTTCCCTTGTGTGGTGGAGCTCCAGCAGTTCTCCTGCAGGCTGCTTGGCCCACATAGGAAGCTTTGAAGCAAGCCTGGGTGCTGTGTCGTGCCATCCTCAGCTTGCAGCAGGGGTGAGCAGGTAGCTGTCTTGCCAGAGCCTGATGGATGAGGCACTGTCTCTGCATTTCCCTGAGGAAAGATTCTTTATGGAGGCTTGGAGTTTTTCCCTAAAATAGTTCTGTCATTTCATGTAAAAGGTGAATATGTCCTAGTTAATGTCCTAGTTATTTTTCCAAGAGGAAGCCGTGCTTTGCTCCCTGGATATCAGAATAAGGTATGAAACACTTGAGAAAATGAAGCGGAAAAATGTCAGATGCAGTTTGGTGTTTTGTCTGGAAAAGAGCTTTTTGGAGTTGTGGTTTCCAGCTTGGCACGGATGGCTGTGGATGAGATTTGCTGCCTCTTAGGAATTAATCTGAAATCAAGGTGTACTTACCTCATTCAGAGACAACCTTGGGAATGCCTTGTGTTCCTGGTGAGTGGCTGTTTTATTTGCTGCAGCCCTCCAGTGTTTTGTTTGTCAGATTTTGGTTCCTCCAAGTTGGAATGGTGGCCATCTCCTCATGGAGAAAACCAGCTTGGAGACTTCTTGCTGTTGTTGGAGCGCAGCGACCCAGCCAGGCACTGCTTCTGTCTGAACAAAGCAGTGTGGAATGGCAATTGGATGTGTCACTGTCAGGCCTCCAGTATAAACATGGAGCTGAAAAGCCACTTCAAATAGTTCCTGACTTTATGGAATACTGAAAATGAGACGGAGATCCTGTGTTGAAGTATTTTGCAAGGAAGAAAGCAAATTTAAGAGCTGCCTTTTGGTAGAAGAGGTGTGATCACAGTGGAGCATGATCATGGTGTCTGGAAAACCCTGCCAGAATGCTGCCAAGGGAAAGCTGTTGCTCGGGTGGGTGGCTCCTGGGATGTGTAAGGAACCCCTGACAAGTGGTCTCATTTTGGCTTTTCACTTGGAAGGAGAAAGTAAGTCTTGACTCTGCTGTTAAATTGAGCAGTGAAATGGTTTTGCAGGGGCCATGAGGCAAGCCCAGGTCAGTGTGCATAGCTGCTTCGTAAGGAAGGGAGGAAGCAAAAGAATCTCACTGTTGTTCTTGTGGAGGAGACAAGCTTCTAAAATAGTCGTGAGCTCCCTCTTGACTTTCTGGGCTTTATTTTGGAGTTCCTCCCTGCCCCAAGGAAGTTGATCCCAAACACCTGAACTGGAGTCTGATACAAAGTTGTCCAACTTGTTGCTTACACCATTGACAGAGAGGTCTGATATGAGGTCCATAGCACATATTTAGTAAAACGTGCTCAGCATTTCTGCAGGTGCGTGTTCAGTAGGAGACCTTGTGCTTTATCCAAATACTTAGGGAAAATAGCCAGAAAAACTGTTCATTGTATTTTTGGACTCATTTTACTCCCTCAGGGCTTTTTCTGTATTTTGAGGGAATTTCAGTCTGTGGCAAAACCATGGAGAAAAGCAGTTTTTCCATTTGGTCAGTCTTCTGATCTTATTTTTTTTTTGCCTTTGCAGGATGGTCACGTGGAAGTGGCAAGGTTACTCCTGGACAGCGGAGCTCAGGTGAACATGCCTGCCGACTCCTTCGAGTCCCCGCTGACCCTGGCAGCCTGTGGTGGGCACGTGGAGCTGGCAGCTCTGCTGATTGAACGTGGAGCTAACTTGGAAGAGGTCAATGACGAGGGATACACGCCGCTGATGGAGGCAGCTCGGGAAGGCCACGAGGAGATGGTGGCACTGTTACTTGGGCAAGGTAACTGCTGCTCAGCAGGCTGGGGAAGAAGCTCTGAGCTGCTTTGGTTTTTGCTTTCTTTGGTTATAAGATGCCTTGTGCATGTGGAGGTGGTTTGTGTGCTGATGCTGCCCTCTGTAACCGGTGTTTTGTGTTGTTTGCAGGAGCAAACATCAACGCTCAGACAGAGGAGACGCAGGAAACCGCACTGACTCTGGCTTGCTGCGGAGGGTTTCTGGAGGTGGCCGATTTTCTCATTAAAGCAGGAGCTGACATAGAACTTGGCTGTTCCACACCTTTGATGGAGGCTGCTCAAGAGGGGCATTTGGAGCTGGTCAAATATTTATTAGCTGCGGGTATGGAGTTGTTTTGTTAATGCTTTTGTAAATGCTTAATCTAAAGAGAAAAATACTTTGTCCGATAGTCATTACATTTTCTTTAGCAGCTTCTTGAACTTGACTGTGAAGGTCTTTGAAGCCCAAAGTAATTTACTGGTTGGACTCTAATTTAGCTTGTGAAGATTGAGTTGATGTAAACTTGTTTGGAGCTAACTTGCAGTTTGTTTTTATTCCTCTTAGAGTACGGTCAGGTTATCAGTTTAATAGATGCTGGATTGGAAGGGGGAAGCTTCATTTGCTGTTTGATCCTGTAAAGATTGTGAAGGCTTGTACGTTTTCTGTAACGCCCATCATAAAGCTTCCAGTGTTTTGTCCTTGCTGTTTCAGGGGCTAATGTGCATGCAACAACAGCAACAGGTGACACGGCACTGACGTACGCCTGTGAAAATGGCCACACTGATGTAGCAGATGTCTTACTTCAGGCAGGTGCAGATCTGGTAAGTCATTTACCTTCCTTAAAAATGTTAGTAAGATATGAAATTATCAGCATCTGATATTCTTCCTGTTTCTGTGTTCATTGATGAAAATTTACACGTTCTTTAATGTATTTTGGGCTGTTAGATTACCCCAAAGTACAGAGGTCAGTTACAGTCCTCTGGTGATTGATGTCTAAAGCATTTCCAAGCCATTCAAGGTTGCCTGGACAGGAAAAGAGGGAATTTGATTCTTTTGACATGGTACTTGGCTTCAAATTGTTGAGTTGATTCTGGGTTAGTCCTTGTACCTGCAAATCTGTTCTATTCCTTATGCATCAGATAGTTGACAGTCTGTTTGGTGTGCTGTAATGGAATTAAGATGATGGAGGTAAACTGGTTTTTCCTTTCCAGTACACCAGTGTGTTATCAAAAAGTGATGTTAGGCGTGTCAGAAGATGTCCTGCTTAACTAAAATCCCCCTCATGTGCCTTGACTGCTTTTTGTCCAGGAGTCCCACTTGTGCAGAGACGGGTGGTGAATGGTTCACCTGCATTCAAGATACCCTCAGTTCAAACATTAGCTGAATATTTATGGCTAAGTGTGTGAAACAGTAGAGAAGGATGTTCCGTGTCTAGCATCTTTCCATTCAAAAACTCAGGAGGCTGGCTTGCCTTCTTTCACATGCCACTTTGGATTTTGAAGCCTTTCTTTATCTACTCTAGGAGCATGAATCAGAAGGTGGAAGAACCCCACTCATGAAAGCTGCCAGGGCAGGTCATGTTTGCACTGTTCAGTTCTTGATTAGCAAAGGTAAGAATGTGGAATGGTTTGCGTTTTCCTGACATTAGAAATATTTCAAGTTAAGAACATGTCAGAGCTAGTGTAACTTCCTTGGATTTGTTTTAAATGTCCTAGCTCCAGTAGGCAATTGATTCTCCAACTAGGCATGCAGTGATTACCTGTGGTTTCTGCTGAGATTGGTGGAACTGCATGTAGTTGTAAAAATAGTGTATTTCAGTCTAATTCCTAGTAAAAGCAGCAGTATTAGGGATCCCTGGGGTCTTCATGCCCCATGGTGCAGCTTTGGAGCACAGTATTTGGCAGTTGAACTACAAGTCCCTTTTGGTTTCCAGAGTTTGACTGTGGTTTGCTTGATGTTTCAATACAAACCAGGATTTTCCATTTTCCTTCTCCTGGGCTGATTGTCATGAGATTTCTTGTCCCTACCTTGTATGGAGTAGGACATGTGGCAGGATGGAGTTTTCCCTGTGTAGATTGCAGAGCAGTTAATTGTGTTAGATTTGACAGAGGTGCTACCTGTTGAAGTGAGTTTCAGCTGATGTTTGCCCTTGTGTTTGTGCAGGAGCAAACGTGAACAGGACCACAGCGAACAACGATCACACAGTGCTGTCGCTGGCCTGTGCCGGAGGTCACCTGGCAGTGGTGGAGCTACTGCTTGCTCATGGTGCTGATCCCACACACAGACTCAAGGTTTGTCTCTCACCTCCCTCATTTTCCTCTGAAACTCAGGATACCCAGCTGGGTTTTCTCCTTTTGTATTCCCTACAACTCACCCAGCTTGTGATGATTTAAGTGGAAGCTTGCACAAGCAGATGTTCTGCTCGTGTATGTGTTGTTGGAGTTAGTGCAGGTCTCTTGATCATCATGAATATAAAGTGCTGATTGTGGAAGGGGAAAAATTTTTAAAGTATTATTAAATTTTTTTTTAATACTTCATCAAACCTGTAAGTTTAGATGTGAGCTTGTGGAGATGGAGTATTTACTAGAGCAGAAAGCAGTCCCATAGGTAGTGTGTTGTGTATCCCAAAATGCTGCAGTGCAGTTTTCATGATGCTCTGTTCTAACTGTGTGCTCTTTCCCTGTCAGGATGGATCGACCATGCTGATCGAGGCGGCCAAAGGCGGTCACACCAGCGTGGTTTGTTACCTTCTAGATTACCCAAACAACTTGCTTTCTGCTCCTCCACCTGATGCCACTCAGCTGACCCCACCATCCCATGACCTCAACAGGGTAAGATTCCAGGGCTCATGGTATGCGTGGTTTTTTTGCACTTGGTTACTCAAGAGTTTAAAGGCGAGAGAAGAGTCAATCATGTCCTATCGTAAACTGTAGGTGAGCACACTTAAAATTACTTAGAGTTGCAAATCTGTTCTATTCCTTACGTATCAGATAGTTGACAGTCTGTTTGGTGTGCTATAATGGAATTAAGATGATGGAGGTAAGCTGATTTTTACTTTTGGGGAAGACTTTTGAATGTTATGATGTAGTGCTCTCATCATTCTTACTGTTCTCTAAGTATTGCTGGAAAAAAACACTGAGGGTGGACAAAACCAGCAAGTGCAAAGATCTGCTTAAATGGAACTCTACAGAATTGAATTTATGGCTTGTATTTGCTGTACTACAGTACAGCACTGTACCAGGCTGAGTATAGTTCTGCAAGTAATTTTTTAGGTTAAAAATGCAAAGTATGTGGAGATCACGTGATCTGTAGGTGTTAATTGTTGTACCCAGCATATTAAAAACTATATTGAATGTTGTTAGTCACCATTAAAGTCTACTTTTCTAACAGATTTTGTTTGCCTTCTGTTGAATTGTAACTAGCACAGAGTATGAGAAAAGTAATCTGTTAGTATCCGACGTTTTAGGCTCCTCGAGTACCAGTGCAGGCGCTGCCCATGGTCGTCCCACCCCAGGAGCCTGACAAACCCCCTGCTAATGTCGCCACAACCCTTCCCATCAGAAACAAAGGTCAGTCCTAGTTCTGCAGCTTATTTTCTAAATATCCTTCCTAGGTAGAAGATAGAGGCTTGCACTTGTAGCAGAGTAGCTCCTATGAAGGGTGTTTATGGATTCAGTCAAGGAAACTGCAATTTTGATTTTTTTTTTTTAAGGATTTGTTTGTCCACCAAGTCAGTCATCTAAGCCTCTAATCATAAAACATCAAGAAATCTGCCTAAGTAAATCTGTTAAAATCTCTAGTCTGACACGCTGAACTAATGCAGAATGTTACCCAGAAGTCTATAGAAATTGGATAATGGAAGTTGCAAAACCCATGTTAATCTCCATATCTTAGTTGATTTGATAAACTTGTGTTTCCTTAGGGTAGTAGTCTGGGAGTGGGTTTGACTAATTGGATTGAAGGCGGAATTTCTTGTGCAGTAAAATCTTTAGTCTGATGTGGCTCAAGTCCTCCTAGGACTAAATTTGCATCTATTTTGCTCTCGCCATTTTGACACTTAATGCTTTCTGTACTTAAGAATTCTCGTCAAAAACCAATTTTTATCAAGCATCAGCAGTAGCAAATACAGGCGTGCATGTCCTAAAATTAATCCTGTGTGTACACTTGTATTGTTCTGGAGATACAGCGAGGATGGCTGGAAGAAACTGGGCACCTCCACTGCCTCAGATCCTGAGTTTTGAGTTGCCTTTCGCCCTTCAAAATTAACCGATTGTTGCTTCTCCACCTGGTATGGCAGAGCATGTCAGCTGTGTTACTGGGGACTTCTGCATAAAACACCAGTTGGATTAGTCCATCGCTTGTTCTTGCAGGAAGGCTGAAATACTTGCCTTGCCTGGACAGAGAGCTGAGCTTTGACACAGGCAAAATCGTGTCTGCTATGGATAAAACCTAGTGGCTAAAGACACCCTGTTAGGTCCTGCTAAATGTAAATGACAGTCCTGGGTTCTGGCACTCTTTGTCACCTGAGCAGAGCTGGATACCTGGAGTGAAAGGATGCCTAGTTGTAGAGAGCCTAGCACTTGTTACAGCCTACCAAGTCGGTCGCAAAGCCGGCAGCCTAGTCCCAGTCCTAGAGGTGTTTTTGTGTCCCGTGGGCTGCGCTTTCAGGGCTGTAAGCGTTTGTTTATGTCCCAACACCACACCAGACACAGAGCACCAAGTAAAGAGGCAGCATATCCTTGCTTTTTGTTCCCAGTTTCCGTGTAGCAGCACTCGGTAGCAGCGGCTCGAGACAATCGCTTCCTTTGGCAAAAGCGTGCCGATTGCTGGAGCAGCCCTGTCACCGTAGCACAGGGCTCTGTGGGGTGCATGTGCACTGGTGTGGCCTGTTAAATTGCAGTCTGACTGCTGGGTACCCGTTGGCAGGTGTCCTTGGAGGGCCTTGGGGACACGCTGACCTCCCACGGGTGCCGTGCCACGCAGCGGCCCGGCAGTAGCTCTGTAATGAGGATGCCGTTGGTATGCACTTCCATTGCTTCTGAGGGGGTTTCTTTTTCACACAGCTGCTTCTAAACAAAAGTCCAGCAGTCATTTGCCAACAAACAACCAGGATGTACAGGGTTACATCACCAATCAGTCTCCAGAGAGCATTGTAGAAGAGGCTCAGGGCAAGTTGACAGAGCTGGAGCAGAGGATAAAAGAAGCCATAGAGAAGAACGCTCAGCTGCAGTCCCTGGAATTGGCACACGCCGACCAGCTCACCAAAGAGAAGATTGAGGAGCTGAACAAAACGAGAGAGGAGCAAATTCAGAAGAAACAAAAGATTTTGGAGGAACTGCAGAAAGTGGAGCGAGAGTTACAGCTGAAAACTCAACAGCAGCTAAAAAAGCAATATCTAGAGGTAAAAGCGCAAAGAATTCAGCTCCAGCAGCAGCAGCAGCAACAGTCTTGCCAGCATCTGGGACTACTGACTCCCGTTGGGGTAGGAGAACAACTCTCAGAGGGAGACTATGCACGATTGCAGCAAGTGGACCCCATCTTGCTCAAGGATGACCCTCAGCAAGCTGCTGCGCAGACGGGTTTTGCACCAGTTCAGCCTCTGGCCATGCCACAAGCTTTGCCTCTGGCAGCAGGTTCCTTACCTCCGGGGTCCATCGCAAATCTTACAGAACTGCAAGGTGTTATAGTTGGACAGCCAGTGCTGGGCCAAGCACAACTAGCAGGGCTGGGGCAAGGAATACTGACAGAAACACAGCAAGGGTTAATGGTAGCCAGCCCTGCTCAGACGCTCAATGACACGCTGGATGACATCATGGCAGGTGGGTTTACATTGTTATGAGCAGGTATAATATTTGCTTGACCAGTTAAGGGTATGTCCACTTCTTTTTATGTGTGTGTGTGTGTGTGTTTGTGTATTCCCACGAGCTCTATGGCAAGCACCACTCGTCCTCTGATCCTTGTCTCAAGGAGTTGGGAAAAGTAGCTTTTAACTTTTCAGTTTGCAGGGTGAGCTGAGCTGTGCCTGTTGGTCAGGTTGGTATGGCGGAGTGGCGTTTTTAACTCGTCATGGTTTGGGGAAGGGTGTATTAAAGTTCATGTGGCAGTTCTGTTTTGGCCTGATTGTAGCTCAGGAATAGCACCATGATGGTGCTGGGTAGCTGAGAGCTGACTTGCAGTAGGCTGAGCAGCTGTAGCACCACAACTAGCCTCTAAAATGTGAGGGACCCGTGGGTTTATCTTCAGAATAAGAGCTGCTCCACTTGGCCTTATGTAGTCTACTTATTGGAAGCTTTTATTTCTGCTTGGGAAAAAAAAAGGTGATAATCCTATGACTTTCTGAAACATCTCCTCATAAAAATGGCTGCCAGCAGAAAGCATGTTTAGCCTTACCAAACTCTTGTCATTGCTTCAGAGAATTCTCTGCCCGGTGACATGAATGCTCTAAGGCCTTAAGCAGTAAAACAGGAGAATGAAGCAGGTTTTAAATGAGAGTTGTCACTGCTGTTTTAGTTTACACCTCACTCAGTTGTGCTTCATCTGAACCCTTTCCATGCTAAAGCAATCATTGAAATACCCCTTAGCTGAACACAGGTGAACTGGTAGGACACAGTCTTGAAAAAAGGTCACTTGATGAAAAGGTACCAGATGCTCTTGGTTAAGCTGATGCGCTGTCATTTTTACAAGTGCTGTCCATCTGAACAAGTCTGCTTTGCAAAGCTGTTGGCATGAGGGATGTGTGCCAGAGGAAGGCAGGTCTCAGAGAAAGTGTTGGCCCAGAGCTGTTCCTGCATGTACTGCCCGAACTGGAGCACAATAGTAGTACAGAGTCATGGAAGGTGTGCTAACTGATTAAAACTACCAGGTGGTGATTTTTTAAAGCACTTGGAACACCACTTTTGTGGTGAGACACCTGATGAGTGACCTTGTGTCCCGACAAAGCTTCATTAAAGGTGACAAAAACTTCTTTGCTGGAAATCTCGTGTTAGAATTGAAGCATAGGTGTAAAGATTGGAAGTGGATGAAAACACAAACACAAATGTAGGCATGAAAAAGTAGATTAAATGACATATAATATGTACTGACAGTAACAGTTTCTCTCATGTAGCTGCTGGGATGCAGGACAACATGAATTTAAAAGCTGGGATGTTTGCAGTTGTCGGTAACTTACAAAGAATCTGTGCAATGCACTTGAGTTGTGTTTAAATACAAGTTAACCTGGAGTTAGGACGTTTGGGACCTGTGTTTAGCTGCATGTCACATCCTGAGCAGGTGTCATTCCAGGTCACCTGCTGCATACCTGAATGCCTGTTTGTGCCTTTTTGGGCAGTCAGGTATTTCCAGTGGGAATTGGAGGGAATATTCTGGTTCTGCTGAGCCCCACTTGTTGGTAGTGCGTGCACACATGCAGTTGGGAAGGAAGTCTGAATTCGTTTTCTGTCAAGTCCCTGTGATTATAAGGTAGTTTTTTTTAGCAAGGACAGACACAGGCCTGAGTACAGAACTTCAGTGCTAGCCTGTAGTGAGCCCACAAATCACAGTTTAAAATGTGGAGCTGAAATTGTCTCAGTGTAACACACAACATTTAAGTAGCCACTAAATATTTGGTCAATAACTCCGTGTACTGCTTTAAAAGAAGCTTCTAGTGTATTCTCAGAGATGTAAATTCTTGTTTCAGAGATGCCCTGAGTTTAGTTCCATTGCAGAGCTGTGTTTGCAGCACCAGTTGCAGAAACAAAGCTTCACCTTGACTGTACAAACGTGATTTAAAGTACATCTCTGTGCTTTATTAGTTGAAAACAATGTCTAACTAGTAAATAATAGTTAATTTTTTCCTTTGGGCTCCTTTATGATCCTGCTGGAGTTGAGGACAAGCAAAAGGTTTGCTCTTGAGCTTCAGATGTCAGGCAAGTTTTTTGCTTGCTGTGAGGCACATAAAAAGAAGTATTTTTTAGGGTTAGTTGTGTAAGGCTTGTATGGAAACATTGCGTCTGTTAAGTGATTTGGTAAAGATCTAGGGAGAAAAATCACCTTGTTTTCAGTAGCAAGCTTTTTACAAAGTAGGAACCATTCCAATGATTGTGTCCAGTCACAGAGCTTTGCAAAGAACTTCAGGAATCTTGAAGCTCTTGATAAAATGCATTCCTGGAAGCTCCCTTGTGGGTTGAGTCAGTTGGAAATGCAGCTGTCTGAATTAAAATGTCAGAAAGCAAGCTGTAAGCTTTTCACAGAGACTCAATACTGGAAAAACAAACGACAATAGAGTGCCAGCATCCCCGGAAAATCAGGTTGTGTCCCACTTGGGGCCTGAGCAGGAGCTGGTTTCACATGGGGCTGGCCTGCCTTAGGCTGCCTTGCACACTGTTGACTAATAACCACCAGGACCGCAGGTGTGCAGTGGTTCTCAGGCACCATCCAAGGAGCCCTTCTTGCACAGCAGCAGCCCAGTGTTGATGTTGGAATTCAGAACATAACCTGCACTGTTACAGTCCAAGGCATGTTCTGCATCTCAAGTGCTCTAGAGTGATTTTAATCCTGTGTGGCACCAACATGGTTTGTAATAACTGAGGTGCTACAGAGGAATTGGGGGCAGAGAAGGAACTGATGTGGAACAAGTCTGTAGAACTGGCTTGAAACCAGCTGGAAAAAGCTGAAATGTCTCATACATGTCTTGTAAAGTATGTTTTTATTTGGTCCCTCACGTTGCCTCATTGCTGTGTAGTGAGGCAACGTGAGGGATAACGTTTTTATCTGTCTGCTGTTGACAGTGCAGGAGATAAGGAATCAGTGCATAAGACCAATGCTGTGCTCACAACAGGACAGCACTTGTGGGACATGTGATGGCCACATGAGAGAAGTGGGGTTACAAGGCCATGTCACTCTGGTGAGGCCAAGTGGGCACAGGGCAGGAGGTAGCTGCTCTGAGGGTGTCCTCTTTTCATCCAAGCTAAGAGACAGTTGAGATATGGACAGAAGAAAATCAAGATGAAGAGCAGGTCTGTTCCAAATATCAGTAAGCACAAAACTGATTGTCTGCTAGCCCAGCAAATGTCCAGGACTGGAACTGGAGTAGTCAAATGGTGCTTGGTGGTGTCTTCTGACCAAGAAGCTTGATGAAGGTGTAGGTGCTGCTATACCAAGTTCTTGTATATCCAAAACATTCCAATAGTGACCTAACTTGGAAGACTTGGTTATCCCAGGCATGAAATAAGGAAGTTTCTACGGTGAGGTACAGACTTGAGTTCACTTTGCCACTAGGCCATTAGAGTAGGGCAAGGAGCAGAGTGCAGAGATAAATATTTGTGTCAGTGTGTTTAGCATGTAGAATCAAGTTGGTTACTCCTCTCAGAGCTGCAGACTGCTCTGAAAACCTTTTGGGTTATTGAAAACTTTGAATATTTTAGTTTGGGCGCCATAAAAATTCTGTTCATCACCCTTAGCGTGTTCATTAGAAATTTGAACTCCACGCAGGTGATGTTGAAATAAATATAATCAAAGTGATTACCCATAAAAGTGGATATTGTGTCCAGTGAACTGTGCTGTAGGTATCTGAACTAAATTTGTGAATTATTGCTGGAGCACGTCTTTCTTTTTTGGGTTGGTTTGTTTTGTATTTTGGGGGTGAGGGGCAGTAATTTGGGGTTTTGGCTGCCTTTTCTTCCCTCACTACAAATGTAAAAAGTAGACTTTATCTCAACTGAGACCTTCTTAACTGACTTGATTTTATTTTTTTTTTGCCTGAGAATTTACTAATGTCTCCGGTAATAGTGAAGATGCTTCCCAGTCTCCTTTTTGGGATTTGAGCAGGAATTCTTAGAAGCTGTTTAAAACACATGCAGTTTTTGACCTTATGTCAAAATATTTTGGCACATCTTCAGTATGTTAATTTTAATCCATACCTACTGTGATTTGTGAGATAACTTTTCCAAAGGCACTCAAAGATCTAGGTCAAGGGGGTTGGAATTCTGAATTCTGACTTTGGTATGAAATTTTGTGTAGGAAGTCCAGAAATTAAATTAGTTCTGGGTGTAAAATACAGCTGCCTTGCAGAGGTGGGAGCACACAGCTGGGCCTGTTAGGATACAGGTTTTGTGGCATCAGTTGGAAACTGTTCCATTTTGCAGTTTAAAGTGCTTTTGTCAGCTGGAAAGAAGCGTGTGGTGCTGCTTCACCTTCTCCTTTGCTGTTACACCTGAGAAGCAGCTGGAGAAACACTGGAGAGGTGACAGGGAAAAAGCAGTGAGTTGTTGTGAGGAAAAGCAGGAAGAAGGGTGTTGGGGTTTGCTGTGCACTCCTGAAGGTGCCCTGCACAGAATGAACCTTGGGAGGCGTGGCAGTCGGTGCTGTCTGTGTTGTGTCCATACACTGTTATCCCTGTCACTGGTGTTACCTTTGCTTACCTAACACCTGGACCAAACTCTCTGCAGCCTGCTGTTCCAAAGCTTCCACTTCTCTGGTTTCAGCAAATTCTGCTGTGTGAGCATCCTGTTGCTTTTTTGTTATGTTTATGGAGGGGTGGGGGTGAAGGCTGAATGGACTTCTACATGAAAACATTAAAACTTTTAAGAAAAATTGCATAGGTACCCGTTGGTTGGACTTGGTCTGCAGCCCTGCTTCCAAAGGTATGGAGCTCCAGGTCCAAATTATGGCTGATTTGTTGTAGGAAAGATCTTTGGGTTTAAAAAAAAACCAAAAACCTTTTGGTGGGCTTTTAGAATACATGTCAGTCTGATATTTAACTCTTTCTTTGATTGAATGGAGTAAACCTTTTCCATAGTTCAAATTCTGAGAGTTAAAGGATCAAAGGTTGGGCTCAATGTGTGGAATACATATATTTGTGGAAAACAACAGTTTTTGAGGAGTTCCATCTGTCGGTGGGAATTCATCCCACTGTCCCTTTATTGTCACATTACATTGGGAAGTGTTTTGCTTTGACTTAGTGTGGTTCTTCTGTCCAACAGCAGTGAGTGGAAGAGCATCTGCAATGTCAAACACTCCTACCCACAGCATTGCAACCTCAGTGTCCCAACCTCAGACGCCGACTCCGAGTCCCATCATTTCTCCTTCAGCCATGCTGCCCATCTACCCTGCTATAGACATCGATGCCCAGGTGAGCCTGCCACTCCCACAGATGCACCAAGCTGCTTTTTCCTGCATCCTGAATAATTCACTGGTGGCAAACAGCTCTGCTGTATAGTGGATTGAGCTCTGGAGACTGGGTTTGCTGCTTTTGGATAGGCAGGGCAACGCCCCCGAGAGT
The DNA here is from genome assembly GCF_035770615.1 of Melospiza melodia melodia. NCBI lineage: Eukaryota > Metazoa > Chordata > Aves > Passeriformes > Passerellidae > Melospiza > Melospiza melodia. Next base: position 42,270,188 of record NC_086198.1, read on the forward strand.
CACAACCCACTTTCCTCTGTGCTCACACCGAACAAAAAAAAGGTCTCTGAATGACTAAACACTTGCATTTCTTATTCCTGTGTTGTCATTGCCATTATGAGAAACAGCAGAGTTGCCTACTGACAGAAATTAAATGTTTCCTGGCCTGGTATCCTAAGACAAAAATAATCCTTAAAGCATTGCACACAGAGTTTTCGGTTCTACTTCCAAGTTATTTGCCAGAGATCATGGATGTGTGAAAGTCCTGAAAGTAATAATTGCTGTGATTTTTTTTTTTTTGAGCAAGAGGCAATAATTCAAGCTCTCATTTCCACTAAGGGAAAGACTTTTCTTTATGAAAATAACTGTTAAAAAGGCAGCTTTATTTTGACTTGGAGCTAGCTGGCCATCAGCAAAAAGCATACACATACTGCCTGACATATGCACTGCTCTGGGCTATACATAACATGACTGAGATTGGGCAGCATGGAGCAGAGCAAAGGCATGAGATCATTGGGGAGAAAAGGAGAGAAACTTCTGGAAACTCAACCCTTGCTACTTAGTTGCTTGTGACACTTGGCTTGGATTGTGCTCTGATAAAGCCTTTGGCTGGAGTGCCGAGCATTAAAGACAGAATTCTTACCTTCATTATACCATGCAAAGGTCACAGTCAAGTAGTGGTAAAGAAGTTAATCTGGTTAGCAGAGCACAGATGAGAGCTCAGTTCTTGAAGAATCTCAGTTCTTGTCAGGATTTCTTCTTAAACCTCCCAGCAGAGCTGCCTTGAGAGGTAGAATCCTGTCAGGAACTTGCACAGAGCTGTCTGGGGGGCACCCATAAACACGCTCTTAGCTTATGGAAGCTTTTCCTTTGGCATGAGTACAGTTATGTTTTGGCTATAGCAGGGGCTGTACTTGAAAAAGCAAGTATTTATCTTGTGTGTGTGTCTGTTTGGTTTAGACTGAGAGTAACCATGACACAGCCTTGACGCTGGCTTGTGCTGGTGGCCATGAAGAACTGGTACAAACCCTGCTGGAGAGAGGAGCTAACATTGAGCACAGGGACAAGAAAGGTGGGTGTCTCACCATGGCACTGTGAACCGTGTCTGCTTTGCCTGTGTGTCCCACTAAATAAATCCCCAGTAAACCTACACTTGATGTGAAACCTTCAGGCTTGCTCTTCTGGTGCTGTAACTCGTGTCATGTTTGCTGTTTCAGGGTTTACTCCGCTCATTTTGGCTGCTACAGCCGGCCATGTGGGGGTTGTGGAAATCTTACTGGATAATGGAGCTGATATTGAAGCCCAGTCTGAGAGAACCAAGGACACTCCCTTGTCTTTGGCTTGTTCAGGAGGGAGGCAAGAGGTGAAGTAAACCTTACATCTTGAGATGCAGTGTGTGAATGACATACTGTGTCAGTACAGTACAAGAATCTTCCAGAAAAGATAGAGTCACACAGGATGTGTGTTTAAAAAATGTGCAAAGGGCTTCACATTTTCCAATTTACAAGTTGCCACATGTCTAATCTAGACTGCTTTTTCTCTTTTGATAACTGGACTGGTGCTGTTAGGTGTCCTCATGAATGCAGTCATTAGTGCCCCATTATGAGACTTTTTATCAGCATAATTAAATGTAGATATGAAAGTGAACACTATCATGAGTATTCTTGCTGAGAATCAGGAGTTAGACACAAATGGGTTACATATATAAGCATTAGAGTTTTTGGGGAAAGAAATTGGAAAAAGCTGGGCTTTGGGTGGCAGAGATGATGTCAGAACACCTTCCTGCCCAAATTTTGGGTTTGACATTGTGTTTGTTCTGTGATTTCATGGGAAAACATTCTGATTGAGAATTGTGCAGGTCTGATCTAAACTTTTTTAATGCTTAAAACCTGAAAGTGAAGCAAATGTAATATTGCACTGGAAGTGACACCATGGGTTTTCACCTCAGTGTACACTGTGATTTTAAGTTGCTAGACAGTTCAGTTTCTGGTCATGTCCTCTGCAGGAGAGGACAAAAAGCAGGAGTACTTTGTATTCCATATTGAAACTGAATCTCTGCGTCTGGCACGCTTTAAAGATGGCTGAAATAATCATGAGGAGATCTGCTTTTTCTTAGTCTGCTGTTGAATTTAGTAGATTCATGAGCAGCCATGATGGATTTTTTTTTTTAAAGGAAGTTTTACAGTGGCTTTGGGGACACAGGTGTGGCCTCATGAAGGCAAGGGGTATAGCGAAGCAACTGATTAAAGCGCCTTTCTTACCATTGACATCTTCCAACAGAACATTTAGGTCTAAAAAGCATTTGTGTTGGCTAGATTTGCAAGTTTGGGAGCAAACCAGATGTTGTGTGTTGAAACACTGCAGGTGGTGGAGTTGCTGCTAGCTCGAGGGGCAAACAAGGAGCACAGGAATGTGTCTGATTACACACCTCTGAGCCTCGCCGCCTCGGGTGGCTATGTGAACATTATCAAGATTCTGCTGAATGCTGGGGCAGAAATCAATTCCAGGCAAGTTCCCTTCACAGCCCTTATCTCGTGTGCTTGCTTGTGAGTTATGTGAGGAAAGTGTGTGTGTTTTCCCTGTGTAGTTTTCTCTGTGTGTGTGCATTTATGCCATGCTTTTGCATCTGTTGGGAGGTAGAAAACAGCTCAGGTGTGAGCTGCAGGGGTACAAGGAAAGGGCCAAGCACAGGCTGTAAGTCATAAGCACACCTCTTAAGAGATGCCGTTCAGTTTGAAGCCATCAAAAAGTAAAAGTGGAGTCTCTGAAGTAGAAACACCTGTCCAAAACCATACTTGCTGTGGAGAACCTTTTGTAGGTTCAGTAGAAGTTGGTATGCAGCTGATTTTTCAGTGTGTGAATTCTCTGCCTCCATTAGTTTATAATAGTCACATTTCTGAAATAACCTTTAAAACAGTTGTGGTTCTTTCTTTCTTCTCTTTCAGAACTGGTAGCAAATTGGGCATTTCTCCCTTGATGCTGGCAGCCATGAATGGGCACACTGCTGCTGTCAAGCTGTTACTGGACATGGGCTCTGATATAAATGCCCAGATCGAGACCAACAGGAATACAGCTCTGACTCTGGCCTGTTTCCAGGGAAGAACTGAGGTGGTCAGCCTGCTGCTTGATAGAAAAGCTAACGTGGAGCACAGAGCCAAGGTAAAGAGCAAACAGCCGGAGGGGGCTCCAGAGGGAGGTGCTTGTAAGTCATGGTGTCTGCATTGGTACCTGATTTTCTTGCCTTTGTGCAAGTCAATTTCTCTAGTTCAGTTCTCCAGTCCAGTTAACTAAACCAGATGTCATATAGAAAAAAAAATGGCTGCATTTAAGGAGTAAGATTTTGGTGGTTGCAAAGCTCATCAAAAAATGTGTTTCTTCATATAAATGTTGATTCATCTTGTGGTGCTTACAAGCATAAGAACAGTAACCCATGGTGTTTGTGAGTCAGATAAGCACTGTGTCTCAGGTAAGCCACTCTCCCCCCACTAATGGCTTCTGTCTGCTTGTCCCAGACCGGTCTCACTCCGTTGATGGAAGCAGCCTCTGGGGGATACGCAGAGGTGGGCAGGGTCCTGCTGGACAAAGGTGCAGATGTCAATGCTCCCCCAGTCCCTTCATCCAGAGACACAGCTTTAACCATTGCAGCAGACAAGGGGCACTACAAGTTCTGTGAGCTCCTCATTAGCAGGTATGCTGTTGGCATGTGAGCAGCTTGAAGGGAAACCTGGCTGTGTTTACGCTCCATTGTCCCCATGTACAATCATATTTCCAAATAGCCCGCAGGGGGTCAAGAAATGGGAAAGGTTCTGTGTGTCTGTTGACTGCTGTCACATAATTTAATTTATTCCAAGGACTCAAATGAAGTTCTTCTTGGGGTCAGAGTGCTTCCTGTTGCCTAAATGCAGGGTTTTGATGGCATGTGTTTGGTTTGTAGGGGAGCTCACATCGATGTGCGGAACAAGAAGGGTAATACTCCCCTGTGGCTGGCAGCAAATGGGGGGCATCTTGATGTGGTCCAGCTGCTGGTCCAGGCTGGAGCTGACGTGGATGCAGCTGATAACAGGAAAATAACTCCTCTAATGGCAGCCTTCCGAAAGGTATGTGGTGGAGTTCAGCTTTTCTCTTAGCAGGATTGTCCTGTTCATCCCTACATAGCTGTTAGAAATAGAGCATACTGACAGAAGCTACATATTTAACAATATCTCAGGTAATTTGAATATTTGGCATTGAATCTTCAAAAACAGGTACATGTGTCCCCTGTGTAGTGCCTGTGTTCAATTCTAATTGCAATTTGCTTTATAGGCAGTGGAGTGAGTCTGGTTCTGGTGTGTGGGGGGTGAAATTTGCAGGGTTTCTGTGTGATAGAAGTGGGGGGAAATAGGATTGGTTCCTTAAGCGAGAGAGGGTGAGGACTTTGGTCAAAAAAAGTGCAGTTCAGCCTGATTTGAGTCTACAGATGGCTTCTGTTAGTAAGGGAGTGTAGTTGAGGTGATGCAGTACTGGAAACATTGCAGATGACTGTAGAAGCCTTTGGTGTTAAGCTGTTAGAGATGGGCATCTGAAAACTGCCCTAAAAAGGCAGAAGTTTTTCAAGTACTTCTGGAGTAAGGGCAGCCTGATGAGAGGTAATTACTTGCCTTCTCTGGTGGCAGAAATGTGCCTCACTAGTTCAGAAGGGGAGAAAGATCTCAGAAAAAACATTGAGAGTTTCAAGTGGTGAGGGGTTGGAAATCAATCTTTTGCAAGGAGTGCTGGGCTGAAGTGTTTCTCAGTAAGGCAGAGGCAGCTGGTCTGATGGAAAGGGCTGTCCCTTGCACTGTGTTTTGCAGGGCCATGTGAAAGTGGTGCGTTACCTGGTGAAAGAGGTGAACCAGTTCCCCTCAGACTCGGAGTGCATGAGATACATTGCAACCATCACTGATAAGGTAAGCTGGGGGCAAGGAAACACTTGACAAGGAACAGTACTGTGTCTCAGCCTCAGAGACAGTGATCTGACCTCTCTTCAGCTCATTGGCTGCCAGCTTTCAGCCACAACACGAGTCCCATTGGAATTTCTGGGGAGAAGCAGCAGGAAATGAGAACACTGGCACTTTGTTCTCAATGCACTTTGTCATTTCAGGAGATGCTGAAGAAGTGCCACCTGTGCATGGAGTCAATTGTTCAAGCCAAAGATAGACAGGCTGCAGAGGCCAACAAAAATGCAAGCATTCTTCTAGAGGAACTGGACTTGGAGAAGGCAAGTGCAAAGAGTTGCAGCTGGGAATATTTCTCTCTTAAAATTCATATTTCATGTTCCTTCATGATGATAAGGTTGGTAAAAGTAGTTATTGGGATACAGGAGTGTGTGTAATGACCATAATTGGAGTGTCCAGAGCTGAGCATCTTGCTGTTCAGGTTATATTTGGACTTTGCTGTTGTTCAGAGTAATTGGATCAGGAAATGCCAATATAACTATTTCCTCTGTACCAAAAGAAGGATTTCTGAATGTGATTTGTCAAAAAAATGAATATGGCATTTTCTAGTCACACTCATATGGATTTTAGGTCTAAACCAAATTTGGTGTCCTAAATATTAAAAAATTTACTAATTTACTAAAAGCCATGGTACTGTAATAGAAGTAAAACAGAAAAATCAAGGGAAATAAAAAGCATTTGGATTTCTTGAAATGCATGGGACATCTTGTAATGCTGTTCCATGTGCTTAACTTGTAGTTAAGGGAAGAAAGCAGGAGACTGGCTCTGGCTGCCAAAAGAGAGAAGAGAAAAGAGAAAAGGAGGAAGAAAAAAGAGGAACAAAGGCGAAAACTAGAAGAAATAGAAGCAAAAAATAAAGAGAATTTCGAACTCCAAGCTGCTCAGGAGAAGGAGAAGTTAAAAGCTGAAGGTGATTACTGCAATTATTCCAAGGAAAGAATGAAATTCGGTATGAGCTGGTATGACATCTGTAATAGATTTATGGATGTCTCATAGTCAAGGGTTTTGTGTGTTTCTTGGAGCTTTGCAAAAAAGTTAGTCCTAAAGTTTTTTGATAGGACAGGTGTGATTTGGAAAGCAAAACACTCAGGTTTCCTCAAACCAGTTAAGTTACTCCTGCTTTTTCTTTCCTCTTGTATCAGATGATCCTGAGGTCCCAATGGAGCCTCCCAGTGCTACCACTACCACTACCATAGGTATATCTGCAACCTGGACAACGTTAGCAGGCTCTCATGGGAAGAGGAATAACACCATCACCACCACGAGCTCCAAGAGGAAAAACAGGAAAAACAAAGTAACGCCTGATAATGTTCAGATTATATTTGATGATCAGCTTCCCATATCCTATAGCCAGCCTGAGAAGGTGAATGGGGAATCCAAGAGCAGCAGCACTAGTGAGAGTGGTGACAGTGACAATATGAGGATCTCCAGCTGCAGCGATGAGAGCAGCAATAGCAACAGCAGCCACAAGAGTGACAATCATTCCTCCACAGCTGTCACCAACACACAGAGCAACAAAAAGCAACCATCGGTGCTCGTCACTTGTCCAAAGGATGAGAGGAAAGCAGTGCCTGGCAAGTCATCCATCAAGTGAGTTCCTGTGACCACAGATGCAAAGTGCGAGTCATCCTTTTTTCCTCCCCCACATAATGACAGCATTTAATTCCTTTTGCAGGTTGTCTGAAGTTATTAATGAAGTGACAAGTAATTCCTTGTCTACTTGCACAAAATCTGCTCCTTCTCCCCTTTCTTCTCCAAACGGAAAGCTAACCATTGCTAGTCCTAAACGTGGTCAGAAAAGGGAAGAAGGCTGGAAGGAAGTTGTGAGAAGGTAAGCAAAATAATTCCCCTAATCCCCTTTGGTGCTGTCTTTGTGTGGCCTTCCTTGGAGTTACTGAATGGCCTTCTTAGTGGGTTTGAGCTGCTGCTGCCTAAGTTGAATTAGAAGATACAGTGTTCTTTTGATGACCTTGCCCGCAGCTTTCTGCCATGCAAGTGTTTCCTACTTAATATTGTTTCTGTTTTTGTGTAGATCCAAGAAGGTTTCTGTCCCATCAACTGTGATTTCCAGAGTTATTGGTAGAGGAGGGTGTAACATCAACGCGATCCGTGAGTGCACGGGAGCACACATAGATATTGACAAACAGAAGGATAAAACTGGAGACCGAATCATCACCATAAGGTGGGTGAGCAGGATCCTGCATTGGCTCTATCTTGTGGGTATTTTCTCCTTTTAGAAAGTTGGTCTGCGTAGGAAAATTAAAGGCTTGATCTGGTTGTTCCTTGGGAACATCCCTTGAAAGCGGGGGAGAGGAAAGGGGTGGGGAAACAGTAAAAGCAGCAGCAGGTACACAAGACAGCTTGTGAGAAAATAAGTGTTGGGATTCTGTGTTTGGGCTTGTTAATACATGGTGAAATATGAAAGAATATTTAGGGAAGCAAATACTTTATCCCTTTGAGTTTTTTGGGATTTGGAGTATTTTAAACTTAATTTCTTGAGTAATTGTCTGCAGCAGGACTGTGCTAGGCTCAGTTTTTGAATAGAGAGTTATTTTCCTGTTTGCGTTAGGGTGATAGAAGACAGGCTGGATCCTGTGTGGGAGGGCTTTGTGTATAATGTGTGTAAATACTTTGGATGCACTTTTCCCTGTCCTTCCTTTCTGTAGGGGTGGCACAGAATCAACCAGACAGGCCACGCAGTTGATCAATGCTCTTATCAAGGATCCAGACAAGGAAATCGATGAACTTATTCCAAAGAACCGTTTGAAAAGCTCAACTGTAAACTCCAAGATAGGGTCCTCGACACCTGCCGCCACTACAGCTGCTAACAGTTCTCTCGTGGGCATCAAAGTGACCACCGTAGCTGCTTCGTTGACATCTCAGACGGCCGCCGCACTCACCGTGCCTGCAATCTCCTCAGCATCCACTCACAAGGGCATCAAGAACCCCGTGAACAACGTGCGGCCCGGTTTCCAGGTCTCCCTCCCGCTGGCGTATCCTCCTCCGCAGTTTGCACACGCGCTCCTGGCCGCTCAGACGTTCCAGCAGATCCGTCCCCCGCGGCTGCCCATGACACACTTCGGAGGCACCTTCCCGCCGGCCCAGTCCACGTGGGGCCCGTTCCCCGTCAGGCCGCTGAGCCCCGCCCGCGCGACCAACTCGCCCAAACCTCACATGGTGCCTCGCCACAGCAGCCAGAGCGGCGGCGGCGCTCAGGCCAACGCAGCCAGTTCTTTGACGACGAGCCCCACAGCCACGACGACTTCGGTGGCTTCTACTGTGCCTGGATCTTCGGCGAGCGGCAACCCGAGCTCCCCCTCGGTGAGGAGGCAGCTGTTCGTCACCGTGGTGAAGACGTCCAACGCCACCACCACCACCGTGACGACCACGGCGAGCAACACGAGCACGGCGCCCACCAACACCACGTATCCGACTCCTACTGCCAAAGAACACTACCCCGCATCCTCCCCCTCATCTCCCTCTCCTCCTGCGCAGCCGGCGGGCGTCTCCAGGAGCAGTCCTCCCGACTGCGCCACGGTCGCCTCTCCCAACAAAGGCGCACCTCCGTCCGAGCCGGACGCGGGGAGCCCGCCCGCCGTGGATGCGGGCGGCTCGACCGGCAGCAGGCAGCCCAATCCCGGGACCGGCAGCTCCTCCGTGCATCCTGCTCATCAGCAGCCCCCGGGAGCTCCTCTGCCGGAGGCCAGGCCCCCTCTCCAGCAACCTCAGGTTCCCGCACCAGATCCTCGCATGGTCGTGCCTCCGAGTTTAGCGGCGACGAGCTCATCCACTCCGGCAGTCGGTGCGAGCGGCGCTCCCATGACCTACCCCGTGTCCCAGCCGGCCATGGGCTCGGCTCAGCCCGCAGCCAAGATGGAAACCCCAGCCATCAGACCGCCTGTCCACGGCGCCGGCAGCGTCCCCAAGAATCCAGCTCCTGCGCAGAACTCCCCCGTCGCAGTCCTCAACGTTAACCACATCAAAAGGCCCCACAGCGTTCCTTCTTCAGTGCAGCTTCCTTCTACCTTAAGTACACAAAGTGCTTCTCAGAATTCGGCCCACGCGGCGAACAAGCCCATGGGGAACAACTTCAGTGCTACCCTGCCTTTCGGGCCCTTTAGTACGTTGTTCGAGAACAGCCCCACGTCTGCTCATGCCTTCTGGGGCGGCTCCGTCGTTTCCTCTCAGACACCACCGGAGTCCATGCTCTCAGCTAAGTCCTCGTTTTTGCCAAATTCAGATCCGTTACATCAGTCTGATACTTCCAAAGCCCCGGGTTTTAGGCCACCGTTACAGAGGCCAGCTCCAAGTCCCTCAGGTAAGCCTCTGGCTTGTGTCCATTCCATAGTAATACAGTTCGTTCTTGTGTTGTTTAAGCCAAGTGGAGTTCATTTTAAGTGCCCTGTCAAATCTAGTAACTGTTTGGCAGTTGATGGGCTTGATATAAGAGGGTTTTTGCCATTCCAGTCTGTTCCTCTCCCAATAGCTGAGATGATAAAACACTCTTATTTCCACTCCCCTTCCCTACTAGATAGTGACTGTTCCAGTTTGTGATACCTTGTCCTGAGGCTGCAGAAAAATGTGCAGCATCTTCCAAGTTCTAGGGTGGTAAAAAAGTGAACTTGTAACTTACAGGTGGTGTCTTCTCTTAATTACTAAATTTGATCCAAAAAATGTAATTTCCTTGACTGCCTGCATTTTTTAGTAAGACATTTTGCTTTCTGCCCAAATAGAAGCCAAGAGGTTGTCACAGAACCTGTTATGGAGCTTCCAGAAAGTAGAGATGGTTTGGACCATCTCTGCCTGTTTTTGTAGGAGCACTGAGGTGCTAATAGATTGAGAGATACAGTAACACTTTATTTCCTATTTTGTGAATATGATGGTGCTTTAATTTTTTTACCTTGGTGTGCTAGTCAGCATTTTGACTAGGGCCCTGTATGCCCCTAAGATATAGAAGTGCATAAGTCTGAGATCCTAAGGTTTTACTTTTCCCTTTCTTCATTGAAGAGGACATGAAGGGAGCAATAATTCTTTTATTTGGGATATCATTCTCAATTTAGGTGTGCAGCACAACTGCGAAGTGTGAAGCTTAATGCTCCAGTTGCCTTTGGAAAATTGTAACACATGCCCCTAAAGACGGGTGGGATAAAAGTTTTCCTTTCTATTTCCATGCTACCAGGGACCTCTTGCTGGAGCGTTGGAGTTGTGGGAGTCACTTGTGCCCATTTTCTCTCATAGGTATTGTCAGTATGGATTCTCCCTATGCTTCTGTAACACCTTCTTCTACACACCTGGGGACCTTTGCCTCGAACCTGTCGGGAGGGCAGATCTATGCGCCCGGGACACCGTTGGGCGGCGCGCCTGCAGCTGCTAATTTCAACAGACAGCATTTTTCCCCTCTTAGTTTATTGCCTCCATGTTCATCAGCATCAAATGGTGAGTTCTGGTCAGCAGGGAGCTGCTGAGAAGCTGCTGTATTAATAAAATTGTCTGGCAGAACTGTATAAGGAGCTCCAGGATAAAATCCTTAGGGCAGGTTCTTGTTCCTCCTCTACCTTTGGCCCCAGCAGTTAGGAGTTTTTTGGACAGAAAACAAATAAGCTGTGGGGTGCTGGCTTATTTAGGGAACGTGTTAATGTGTTTTATTGGCAAAAACAATGACAAACCCCAGGGAACAAATCAAAAAGAAGAAGAAAAAACAAACCCAACAAAGACAGGTTTATGTGGGCTTATTTCAGCTCTGATTCAGAATATAATCCTCAAATCCTCTGTTGCTGATAGGCAGTGATGCTTAGTTAAGGTTTTGTGGTGTGTGTCCTCCAGTGGCTGAGCTACCAGGGCATGATAAGCATTTTATATAAGGGGCGAAATCGTGGTGAATATCTGTGCTCTGGAAATAAAATGATCCTGAGGTGGGTGAATGTTGCATTAACCAGCTCCCCTTGTCAGTTGTTGGACACGGAGGGTAGGTTTTTAGGGTCTAGCTGCCATCACTAAGTGCTCGTGTTGCTCTCCTTGCAGAATCTCCTGCTCAGTCCGTGTCCTCTGGAGTACGAGCACCCTCTCCCACCCCTTCAGCAGTGTCCTTGGGATCAGAAAAGCCCAGTAATGTTTCTCAGGACAGAAAAGTTCCTGTTCCCATTGGGACTGAACGGTCTGCACGCATTAGACAAACTGGAACGTCGACTCCTTCTGTAATTGGGAGCAACTTGGCTGCTCCAGTGGGTCACAGTGGGATCTGGTCCTTCGAAGGTATAGGTGGCAGTCAAGGTATGTGGTGTTATAGGTGCACTTGAGTTGATCACACCATTGTATTTGTCTTCAGCACAGCAGCATGCCAAAGTTGGGTGCCTGAAAACACAGAAATGTTCTTTCCAAAGGCTTTGGAACAAGGACTTCTCTTAGCCTTTCTGTCCACTTAATTGTTTTAACAAGGTTTCTGAAGCCCTGGGGCGTTCTGAAATGTCCTGGCTAGGAAGATTTGGAACTCCCAAGTAGGAGCAGGAAAAATAAAAACAGGCCTTCCAGGCATGAACACAGTGAGGAACATGGAATTGAGGAAGACGGGAAATGGAGGTGTCACAAGATAACTATCTGGAGTTTCTTGTTGATAAAGAGGTTGTTTGTATGGTAGGAGTTAATATTTAATTTGTAGCTAAGGTAGAAGTTTTTGTGCTGAGAATGGTGCTTTTATAAAGTGATAAAAATCCACATTTGGGTTTCCTTTATTCTTTTCAGCCGTCCACCTTGTACTAGCACAAGGCTCTTGGCTCTCCTAGAGTCACATAGAATCTAGTATTTTGGATTTTATTAACAATTTCAGTTAGTGGTCTTACAGCTTTTCTTACTAAACCTGTCAGGAGTCTTGGATGCAATTTCTGGGAGACTGATTAACTTCTTCCATATTAATTGCGTTTTTTTTTTTTTTTTTTTTTTTTTGTGGGAAGTTATATTTTTAATTTCTTTAGGGCTTTTTTGCTTGGGATGGGGGGGTATGAATATTGAGGCTGTGTTGGATTGCACCTCTGGATGTCCTGTCAGCCTCCTGCACAAAATGGGGTTTGCCATGAGTTCTGCCTGTATTGCTCAAGGCTTTATCCAGTCTACTCTGGAAAACCTGCAGGGACTGGAACTGCTCCACCGTTCAGAGCAATCCGTTCTGCTCCTTGACTGAGTCCAGACAGCTGAAGGTTTTAATTGACTGACTGTGCTGGCATTTTTCCCCAAATACAAACTCTTTTTTTACTTCACTGATGGTCTTTTCCCAGATAAAGCTTTAGAAATTCACTAATTATTTGCCTTGTGTAGCTGTGAAAGTTGTCTGTTGTACCTGTCTTGGTTTTTGGGATGCTACTTTCTTTCTGCTTCGGTCAATGACTTCAACATTTTGATTTTCAGTTCACTTTCGGATTGGCTCTTCTCTACTTGAGTATTGGAGTGCCTCAGAAATGTTTCTGTACCCCTTCTCCAAATATTTTTTTTTAATGTTTTGTTTTGAAAATTGGATTTTTTGAATGTCTGGAGTTTGAACTGTAGCACCCAATACCAAGCTGCCTCTGATGAATTCACAGAATTAGGACATGAGCACATATCTGCAGCTGGTCCTTTCCTGGTTTTGGTTTGCACAGATACTTCTGTGTCCCTTAGAATATGAAGTAATTAATGGAAGAATGGTAGTGAAGTAGAGCAAATAGTCTTCATAGTGTACATACCCTCTCCACAGCACCAAAGGCACGAGGAATTGAGGTTTTTGGAGGAGGGAGAGTTAGCCCAAATTCCAGCTTTGCTGTTGAAATGGAGGAAAGTTGCAGGGGCAGCGCTCTGGTTGCAGGTAACTGTCCCAAACTCCTGGCAGCAGCTCAGGGCTCCTGGCCCTGCAGGTGGCACTCCTGGTGCTGTCCATCCGTCCATCTGTCCGTCCATGCACGCCGTGGGCTCCTGCGCTGTGGAGCGGGTGGGGGCTGAGCTCTGCGGGCTGGCAGGGGCAGGGGTGCCGTGGCTAACGCCGTGTCTCTGTGCTGCTGGCAGACAAAGTGGACTGGTGTCACAGCGGCATGGGCAGCCACATGATCCACAGGCCCATGTCCGACCCAGGCGTCTTCTCGCACCAAGCCATGGAGAGAGACAGCGCGGGCATCGTAGCGCCTTCCGGTACATTCCATCAGCCCGTCCCTGCAGGATACATGGACTTCCCAAAAGTCGGGGTAATGACCTCCTTGGCTCCTTTTTATCCTGCTGGCCATGCAGTGGCATTCATTAAAGCATCCTGTGACTGTTCCTTTCCTTCCCCCCAGGGAATGCCTTTTTCTGTGTATGGGAACGCCATAATTCCTCCTGTAGCCCCCATCACAGATGGTACTGGAGGCCCCATCTTTAACGGGCCTCATGCTGCTGACCCATCTTGGAACTCGCTGATAAAAATGGTTTCAAATTCCACAGAAAACAATGGGCCTCAGACGGTAATTGCTCCCCTTTTTTGCACTGTGTATTTCACTCAAAATGTATCATAATTCCTGTCTGTGCAGTTAGGCATTTGGGAAGACAAATTTTGGGGCAAAATTTCATAGGAAAAGCCAGTTTATGTGCTGTTAGTTGAGCTTTCCCTTCCCGAGAAGGGGATGCAGCAACAGGGCTGCTGCTGGGCTCTGTAGTTGAGGATGTTGTGACTGTGTTAGGAGCCCCCCAAGGAAGGGAGTAAGTAGCTCTTTGCTGCTCTGATCTTGCCTGGCTTGCCTACTGAATATAATTTAGGTAGAGGGATTAATTCCTCTAAACCTCTTGTTCTTACTCAGGAACAAATACCATAATGGAACATCAGTAGCTCTGGTTAGATTATATCCTGTGATTGTGTTTAATTGGACAGTGATCCCTGTTAGTGTTACTAAATAAAGTTGTTTCTGGGCTGAATTCGCTTGGGAATGATCCAAGCTGTGGGGAGCACTCCCAGCTCTGCTAGGCCATAGGTGTGAAGGAGAGGGGATTTGGCCACAGTTTAGGTATTGTTCTGAGGTGGCTTCTCGTCCCTGCAAGGTGATTTCTGGTTTCATGAGGAAACTTTGCCCCCCAAAGAAAGCTTTACTGGGTTAGACCTGGGATTCCCCAGAGCTGAAAGTGTTAGGGGAAGGTAAGGTGGGAGGAATCAATTTGTTGTTTCTCTGAACTTATAGTCAAGAAGAGTGCACATCCCTTGCTCTGGGTGTGGAGGGATTTGGGAGCTGGGCTGAGCAATCATTTGCTGTACCCCCAGAGCCCTGTTCGTGGTCCTGGCCAGGAGAAGTGTGACCCTGCAGCCCCTGTGAGCTGTGCCCTCCTGGAGCAGCCCAAAGCACGGTGCTAACCTGGGTTTCTCTTGCAGGTGTGGACTGGAACCTGGACACCTCACATGAACAGTGTGCATATGAACCAACTGGGCTGAGTGGGATCAACGTGCTGGCCTTGAGATTCCTTTTTTTGCAGAGGAAACCACAATTGGCAGAAACAGTTTATGTGCTCCCAGATCATTCTACTGATGTGCTTGACTGAAGTGTGTAGGCTTTTTGCAGAAGAACTTACTAACTGACCTTTTTCTGTGAACATTGTGACCGCCCATTCCCCACCATCATATGTTTCAACTTAGTTAGACTTTCTTCTTTCCTTTCCTCCTCTTTTTTTTTTTTTTTTTTTTTGACATAACTTTCTGTTGAAGCTGTTCTTTGGCTGGTTGGTTTTAGTACTGTAAACTGCTTCTGAGCAAACACAGAAATTTAGCAAAATTATGTAAACTTGATCCTGAAGTTTTAGAATGGCAAATAAATGTACAATTGTTTACATAACAAATGGCTAAGCAGAAAGTAAATTTCAATATGTCAGTTATAGAGGCTCTACTTTATGTAGACTTAAATTAATGTGAGATATGTACCTTCATATTCAGAAATCTGGATGTTTCCTTCATACATTAAACTATTAATAAGCATAACTTTTCTACTTGTGTAATTTAAATAAGTGATAAAAAGAGAAACACTCCAGGCATTATCAGAGGGCCTTTTCCAAATGTGTGTTGGATTTTTTTGAGAAAACATACATTCTTTGTTTGACATTTCAGGAGAGCTTCCTTGCTGAAGGCTCCAGAGGCAGGTCTCTTCCAGAATCAGGCCCATGTAGGTTTATTTGGAAGAGTCCAAGTGGGAATTCCCATGTTCATTGTTAGGAGCTGTCACCTGTGGGCAGAAGTAGCAGGAGATGAAGGAGGGTGGGTCCTGTGAGGCTGGGCTGGGGAGCAGTGACGCAGATCCAGTCAGGATCCCTGTACAGCTCCCTTAAAGAGCACTTAAAGGAGATCTACTGCTCAGATTTAGGAAGTATTATTTGGTTTTGTTATGGTTCCTCCTTAGAAAACCAAGCAAACACCTCAGCTGGCCACAGAAACTACTGTCTTTTAACGATTGTGGTGGTATTTGAGGTGTCCCCAAACCTTTGGCATACCCAAGGCTGTATACCTGTCCTTAGGTGCTGCTCTGAATAAAAGCAAGTTCCTTTTTCCAGCAGTCTGATCTCCTTAAATACATCCTGTGAAGATCTGGTGCTAGCAAAATCAATCCCAGAGTCAGGAACTGCTCAGAAAAAGAGAAAAAGGTTTGAAACTCCATCTCACACCTTATCAGTGTGGGTGAGTGCCCTTCCTCTGTGCTGCTACAGTCATTTGCTGCAGGCTTTAGTGCTGTTTAGGGTTACTAATTATTAATCCTACTGGGAAATAGTATTTATTAGCACCATGAATTCCAGAGTATTTTGTTGACCTGAGAGGTTCATCCATGCCTGGAGCAGTAACAGGCCTGTGGCAGTGGGCTGGGCACGGGAGATCCTGGGTGGGTGGAATTGGACCATTTTTATTCCCAGATAGTTTTGGGTTCTTTTCCCCCACAGTGTAATGCTTTTTGTTTGTCCAGTAAACCAAGCAATGCGCTCTTTTGGGAGCGGGCAGGTGCTGTTTATTTGGGGAAAGGGAGCAGAACCAGGGTTAGAACAGGAAGAGAACACAGTGCAGTGCATGGTCTAAGGGATGTTTTGACCTCTCCTTGCTGGCAGAAAGGGGTAAGGAGACAGGTCAGAACCTGGCTGGGAAGGAAGGAGAGCATTCCTCATCTGGAATGATAAAGTGTTTGGTTACGATTAATTACTGTAGAATATAATCTTCAGGCTGAGAGGGTTGGGACTGTTCAGCCTGCAGAAGGGAAGGCTGTGTGAACTCCTCACCGCAGCATTGCAGTATCTGAAGTGGCCCAAGAGGGACTCCTGTCAGGAACTGCAGTGATACGCCCACAAGTAACGGGTACAGTGGAAAAAGGGGAAATTTAGGCTAGCTATTGGGAGGAAGTATTTACTGGAAGAGGGGTGAGACAGTGGCCCAATCCCGGCAGGGCTCAAAGCCGGTTTGGACAACACTGCCAGTCCTACGGTGTGATCCCTGGGGATGCCCGGTGCAGGAACCATTCCGTCGTTCCTTTCCAAGTCAGCACACACACTGTGATGTGGCGGGAGGTGTCCCGGCCCGGGGCAGCCGGGTTCCGACCCAGCGCCGGGCACGCCGTGAGGCGCCGCCCTCACCGTGCCCTCAGCCGCCATGGGGCGGGGCGGGGCGGCGCATGCGCCGCAGCGGAGGGGGCGGGGCCAGTCGGCATGTGGCGGCTCGTGCGGGCGGGCGTGGGGGCCCCGCCGGCCGTGGCGGCTCTGGCGGCAGCGGGAGCGGGGCCGGGGCCGAGCGGGCACGGCGGCACCGAGGGCTGGTACGAATGGGCGGCAGGGTCCCCGCCCGTGCACTGGGCCGAGGGCGGGCTGGCGGCGCTGCAGGAGGCCACCGGGCTGCCCTGCTGGGCCGCCATCGCCGGCGGGGCCGCCTTGCTGCGCACCGCCGTGACCCTACCGCTGGCCGCGCAGCAGGGGCGGCTGCTGGCTAAGGTGCGAGCGCTGAGGGGCTCTGAGGGAAGGACCGGTGGAGGGGCTGAGGGGGCCGCGGAATAAACATCGCAATTCCTTTATTGCAGCGGGTTTGGGTGCGTTTGGGGTTTTTTTTAAAGGAATTTTTACGTTTTGTGATTTTTTTGGTTGTAGAAGTGAGCGTGTGTTGCACTCGTGTAATACGGTCTCTTATGTTATGGGTGGTGACTTTGTTCACTGCCGAGTTGTGTCCTCATGGCCTTTAATTTATTACTATTCGTTTTATTTATATACATATACAGTTTACATATTTTATCATATGTGTAACACAATATATTTGTAAATAATGCATTCTATTATATTGTAGTGGTTTTGGTTTGTTAATTTAAGATTTTTCTTAAGCATATATGTATTTTCTATTATATATTTATATTTGTATATTATTATTAGTTTTTATAATTGACCGTTTGTTTTTGGTTTTTTAACATTGAAGTGCCATTACAGCTGAGTCTTCTTAAGTGGAGTAGCTGATTACAAGTCCTGAATGCAGGCAAAAAGATGCTTGCTAAGAATTGCCCTGGTTTCAGCTGTAATAGAAATCACTTTTTTCTTTAAAAAGTACAAAATCTAAAAAGATTAAAATTCTGTATTCATTTCATGTAGTAGTAAGAGAGTATTTTTGATTGTTTCTGCAATTACTTGTCACTGTTACCGTTACGTAGTTATTTTGTTTAAAGATGAAAGGTGTTCACTGATGTTGAGTGAGGCGTTAACAAGATGCCTTGTCCCTCACAGGGGTTTCCTACCCCTACAGGTGTTAACTTACAGTGGTAATGAATATGTTTGATGCCTGTGCTGGTATTAAACCATAGAAGAGTAATAATTATTATAATACCCATTGAGGTATTGAATTTTACAGTGGCAATGTGTATGAATTACTGTACATTATTAATACGTATTAATTCCTGTACAGAAATTAAATTTTACAGTGATAATTAATAAGTGTAATACTTGTTCAGGTGTTGAGTTACCAGGGATAACTAACAACGGAGGGAGGGAGGGAGGGAGTGTTACCTGCCATTGTGCCCAACCAGTTCTCCTTTTCTTTAGCTAGCTGGAAAACCTGCAGCCTGAGATTAAGGAGCTTGCCCAGCGCCTTCGCTATGAAGTTTCAGTGCGTGGAAAGCAGCTGGGCTGGTCTGAAAAGGTGGCCAGGTACGAGGGGGATTGCCCACACCTCCTGAATCCGTTCTGGAGTGGGGTGTGCAGGAAGGAAGATGCCACAAACAGCGCTTTGGCAGCAAGGTTCTGCCACGGCCCACAGCTTAGATTTTCTTTCCCCGCCTGCGGTTTATTTATTTATTTATTTATTTGTTTGTTTATTCTGTTATCTTTCAGCTTTTGTCCATGTCAAAGCTCTGACTTGTGCTTTCCTCTCCCAAAGGTCCCACTTTGCCCGGAACATGCGGAGGATTGTCACGGAGCTGTACGTCCGGGACAACTGCCACCCCTTCAAGGCCACGCTGCTGCCGTGGGTGCAGGTGCCCATGTGGGTGTGCGTGTCCCTGGCTCTGCGCAACTGCAGCGTCGGTGCGCTGGGCTCTGAAGGTGGGCAAGTGCACTTGTGGAGGTCAGAAAAAGGGTCCTGTCCCACAAACAGGTGCTGCACCTGGACACAAATCTTCTCTCACTGTCACCTCTTATCCACTTGCTGCCTTCACAGGCGCCTTGTTGGTTAAAGGGCACAATGTCCCAAGCTTGGTGTACAAGCTGATATAAAAATCAGTCAGCTACTCAGGTTTTAAACCTAATATATAATAAATAATAAACCTTATAATATAATAAACCTTAATTAATTAATATAAATAATAAGTAATATTTGAAATTAGTTCTAAACTTAATGTAGTCTGACAGTCCTGTTTAGCAAATCATATTACATGTGCCACACCACACTCACTGTTAATCTGTATTTTTTCTCTTTCCATTCTCTTTCCATGTGAAATACTGTAGACAAGGTGAATGTGTGAGGGTCTTTTAAATTTAAAAAAAACAACTGATTTTTTAGACAAGAGTTTATACTTTGTTTTTTAAGCAAAGATGGCTAGTTATACAGCTACTAAGAATAATATAGTTTTCTCAAAATCAGGAAATAAACACTGTAGGTTACTGCATTCCTGTTTTCCTCACTGACTTGTAAAATATTTGAGATTGAAGTATTTTTTATTGCAGATTTTCCTGTCTGTGGCTGTCATGAGCTAAGCCAGGTCTCAGCTTGTATCTCTTACTTTTCTTACTTATATTGGTAGCAGAGTGTTAAACCCAAGATTTTGGCTTTAATTGTACTTACCATGTGGATAAAACATACCTAGAAACTTTGGTCTCTGATTTAACATATGGTACAGTTCTGGCTCACTTGAGACAGCAAATTATACTGAATTTTGTATTTTCTTCTATTTTTTCCCTGTAGTGCAAGAACAGTTTTCCTCAGGAGGAGCACTGTGGTTCACAGACCTCACGGCACCTGATTCCACGTGGATTTTGCCAGTGTCCCTGGGGCTGGTGAATTTGCTGGTGGTGGAGGTATGTTGGTGGAATAAACCAGCAGCAGTGACTGCAGAGGGCTAACACGTGAAGGTGGCTGCAGATTGTCACTGCTTCAAATGCACTGGGCAGAAGTGAAACACAATCTCTTTGCTCTGTGTATTTTAATGTGTTAGGTGTTTTTGTTCAGAGGCCTCCAGGCCGGATGGGACATGTCTCAAATCTACTTGAACTTCAGTAATATTTAGTCTTGACTGCAGTTTCTTTAGGATGCTGCTCTAACGAGATTTCTGGGTGTTAATCTTGAGTACAGCCGTTTCGAAAAGAGTTTGTTTGTAACTGTGAGTTTCTGCCCTTTCAGATCTTTGCTTCCCAAACAAAAATGCCAGTTTCACGGATCCAGAGGCTTGTCACCAACTTCTTCCGTGCGGTGTCCGTGGTGATGATCCCTATTGCTGCCACAGTGCCCTCTGTAAGTACCCAGGTGACCTCTGGGATGTCACCTGTGCCTGGGCTGTTCTGGTGCTTCGAGGACAGCCCGAAGGCCTCACGTGTTTCTTGTCTCTACTGCTGTGTGCTTAAGAAAAGTCACATGTTCTGTCTATGTGTATGCTTAAATCTCATTGCCTTTGGGATGTTTTTGTTCAAGGAGGAAGACTTTGCGAACTTGAAGGGTGTTAATGTCCTCCATGTAGCCTGAAAAAAGGAGAGGAAAGCTTTGTGTAAAGACACACAGACGAATGTTTGTTCACTGGAAACCAGTGTAGTTCTTAAATTAGGAAATTTTCCACATCTTCCTTTCTTCAAACACTTCTCATTTTTACCAGGTTTTGTACTGCAGAGTGTTCTTAGTAAAAATAAAGTATGTGGTTGTTTGGCTCAATTATAGTTTTAAATACAGAAGTTGAAGCAAGCTTAATATGAATTAAGAGCTGTCAAGCCTCAGTGTAGATGGCACTTTTCCCCAGAGGAGTTCAGAGACAGACAGTTACATTTCACATGGAAGCCATTATTGCAGATGAGAGCAGGAGGAGTGGTTTAGGTGAGTTATTTTCATCAATCCCTGGGAATAACCCACAGCTGTGGTTCAGGAGGAGCTGCCTGAGGCTGGTGCTTTGCTTGCCTCCAGGGAGCTGACGTGTGCTTGTGTTGTTGCAGTCCATGGCGCTGTACTGGCTGTCCTCGAGCCTGGTGGGGCTGTCCCACAACCTCCTGCTGCGCTCTCCCGCCTTCCGCCGCCTGTGCCGCATCCCCAGGACCCCGTCCCACTCGGACACGCCCTACAGGGACATGCTGGCTGCCTTGGCCTCCAAGTACAGCTTCAGGAAACAGCACCTCTGAGCTCCAGGAGGAGCTGCCTCAGCAGTGAAGTCATGCTGTTCTAGTCAGATGTACTTATTTGCTGTATATTTATTTTCCCAATAAAACGCTGGCTGGCCACGAGGAAGGATTGGTCAGCAAAAATGTGTCTTTACTGGGAAGCTTTGTTTCAAGGGGGTCCTTTTGCTGCTGCAGTAGTCCAGAAATCCAGGTTGGTCTCCTGAATTATCATAAGAAATTGGCCAGGTGAGTGTTAAATAAAGCTGTGACTTGTATACAGCACCTCTCTTTTATTCTTAAGTCCTAAAGGTGAAAAGGTTTGGTTTTTTTTTTTTTTTTTGTTAAAATGAGCATTAATTAATTATTTACCCTAACTTTTTTAAAGATTCCAAGCTACTACTATGATGTAAACTGACAAAAATTCAGAAGCAGAAATTTTTAATGCAGACTTGTAAACATTTATTTGAGTTGCTGTGATAATCTAGTGGAACTTTACAGATAGGGCTGACTAAAACCAGCAGTTTAGAAGAAAAAGTGCAGATGTCATTGGACTCACAACACTGCACTTTACCTGTAAGGATGTTTCACTGAGGTCTTCCACTGTTTTCACTGTTAGGAGTCTCAGAACATCAGTGATAGTTGTGTCTGAATGCTGCCAGGATGTTTTATACCAAAAAATACTCCCCAAAACAGGTGTGAAACGGATGGCAAAGCAGCCAAAAGCATCTCATCTAATGGTGTCTAACAATTCAAAACCCACAGGTAAGGAGATCAGAAGGTATGTGATAAAGCCCTTTCCAGGTCTGCATTACAGGTAAGATAATGTTCTAGACTTTTAAAGGGTCTTTGTGGTTTCTCTGAATGAATATTGTCATTTTGCCTCATCTGAAGGTGTTGGGAAAAGACTATGGAGAGGGGAGTGAGTTTTTGTCTGGGAAGCTGGTGGTAGGGGGAGCTGGTGCTCCATGCAGTGCAAAGGAAAGTCAGCTCTCCTTCCTCAGCAGTCTCACCTGAGAGGGGCTCACATTCCCAGCCTGGGAACAGGGCAGGCTGGAAACAGCTATGTCTTGTGTGCAGTAAAAAAATAAAGTTATATTTTTTGGGAAGCATAAAGAGGGCTGTGAAACTGGTCACTGAAAAAAATGACTTGCAGCTCTGTCAGGACCCCATATGTTCAATGCAGGAAATGTTCAAATGCTGGCCTTGTTAGGTTTGCAGTTCTCCATTTATGTTTGCTTTACACCATTTTAACCTTATAAAATTACACCCAAGACCTACCACTGCGAGATAAAAGAGAATAAGGTTTCTCCAGTTACTGTATTTGGTGGTGGATTTATCACAGCATTATTTTAGTCTGGAAGAGAGTTGTTGGAACACTGCATGGACTGAAAAGGGAGCCTAAGCTTAAGAAACTGAAGTCAGGCAAGTCCAAGTTCCCTGAATGGGTTCTCTTCAGAAGTGCTGAAATATCCTGGCTGGGTGATACTTGTTTCATCTTCTGTCCTGAAGATGCAGTGTGAACTTGGAGAACTTGATGCTTGTTATCTTTGTGGTTGTGCCCTGCAAAAAGACACTGTTTACACAAAAGCTTACCTCTGTTCCCAGCCATAGTAATGACTCTGTTCCAATACATTGTCTGGCCTAAAATCCTTGTCTCAGTGTTAGATGCTCTTCCTAGGAAATAGGATCGGAGATTTGCTGTTTGCCTTTTTATGGTAATGCAGTTTTTTTGTTGTCAGTCCGTGTCGATGAGACAAAGATGGAGCAACGATATGTATGATGGTGTGTGTCAGGTCAAATGAGTGCTCCTTGACTGTGGAAGGGCTAAGGGAGGTTTCTGGAGAAGAAGTCAGAAAAACCTGTCGCTGTGTTCTCTCACAAACCCAGCTGAAGTGTCTTAAAAAAGCCTGTACAATATTCTTTGTGAATGACCCTTTATTATTTAAGTAATGTGGTTTATAGCTCTAACTGTGTCTCCACCTCTCCTGTTTGCTTCCTGTTCTGGCTTTGCTGAAAACAAAGTGATTGTAGGCAAATGAGCAAAACCCAGTAGTGATAAAATAATTGTGGTTTTAGAAAGGAGGGCAGTTTCCTTCCTAGCTCCCCTCTGATTATTAGCCTGAAACACTGTAGGTGAGATGAGCTGGCTGCTGTCCCATTGAGGAATGAGATATCAGTATGATCCAACACCTTTTACAGGCTGGTGGAGGGGTTGCTGCTGTCTGCCGGAGAATTTGACACCTTGCCAGTCCACCTGGTGGTTCTTTGGCGTTGTTTTAGTGGGGAATCCAAACTCCTCATCCAAAGCTCAGTTACTAGGATGGATTCCTTGAAGTGCAAGAATTTTTTTTCCTGGACTGAGTGTCATTTTTGGCACGGTTCCATGGTTTCTGGAAAGTAAAAATCTTTAAAGTACTGTTAAGTGCATTGCTGTACACACGGGGGTGCTCCTGTTCCTATCAGCTGCAGGGCTGCTGGGTTCTGACATCCAGGACAGGGAGGCAAGCATTGCACTAAAACTTTTTTCCTACTCTCTTTCATCTTGGTGCTGTTTCAGAGCTTAATCATGCTGTCCTTCACAGTGTACACTGCTTTTCCACCTCACTGCTGTGCCCCTTTGAAGTAACCCAGTGCTCAACACTGCTGAGTTGAAAATAATGGGAAGAACTCCTTGCTGCTCCCTCTTTGTGGCTGAGGATGCCCAAGGGAAGCAGGCAGATGTCTGGAGCAATCTGGTTGTCTTTGCAAAGCCCCCCAAAGTTTGTGCAGCCGTGTGGCCAGCTGCCAGCAGGATCCCTTTTTCACTTGGTGTTATTAACCTACTTATATTTAATTAATCTAACTGCTTTCTAATGGTTAATAAGGTATTCTCCATTCCTTTGAAGCTCAGCGTAGTGCTAAAAAGCAACAGCAGCTGCTGCTTTCCTGAGTGAGGTGTTCTGTTCTGTTTTCTGAGTTTCAGGGATCACAGAAAAATTCAGAATGAGGGATTAGTGCTTCACATCAATGGCACCTCGATGATTTTGATCCCTTTTTGCTGCACAAAACTGTAGTGTTACAGGCTTTGGGTTTGGGTAGGGATGTTTGAAGAAGCCTGTGTAAATTAGGCTCATCATTAAGGTGAATGCACACATCCCTATGTTCCTTTATTTAAGGAGTTGAAGTCTGTGGATTCATTTGTCAAGGTACCTATTAATAATTTGAATGCCTTAATTAACTTTGCTGTTGGAATAATAGTAAGTAACTTTTTTTAGCCTATTTTACTTAATATAATCCCCTGCTTTTGTTTGAAAGTGGAAGAGACCACTACTGCCTTATTTGTAGGGACTGGGCTTCTGGAGGAAATCTTCCAGCTCCCATACTCAAATCCCTCATGAAAATAAGGGGGATTGTGCTGTGTGCTCTGAGGCTTAATATTACCTGGCCTTTTCAGGCCTAGAGAGAGGTAGGGAGGGCATTTCCCTGTGCCAAGTACCCTGCCTTCCTTCCTGCAGGGCAGTCACACTCCTGTGTTCACACTTGAGCAGTAGAAAGGTGGTTTTGGTATTTGCTGCTGAGAACAGCAGAGAATTTGGGATGCTGTCACAAGATTGACTTTGGCTTTAGGAGTCCAAGGCTCAAATGTGTGAAATGGAGGGGACAGAGAGGTTGGAAAGCCACTTGGAATATCAGTGGCTACAACACAGGCAGTAATGGGAAGATTGTTAATTGGAAATAAATGCCAGCCTTCAACATCATCCACTCCTGAGGAGAAGGTCCCTGTGGATTCAGGAGTTTGGGGCTGAGTGTGTTTATCTGGAGTGTTCTGGGGAGCTGTTGGTCAGGGGTGTGCGGTTGTTCCAGAGAGGGTGGAATGCCAGCCCGTGGTGAGTGATGGATCCTTGGAAGCGCAAGAGAAGAAGAAGGTCTGTGGATTGTAGTTAGTGTGCTCTTGGCAGGCAAGTAAAGCAAGCTAGGAAGTGCTTTTCCACTCTGGTGTTTTAAGACTACCTGAGACGGGCTAGGAATCTTCAGGCAGGGACATGGTAAGTTTAGAAATACTTAAATTTGAGCAGGACAGATCATCTGCTTGGCTTTAGGGCTGTGTTGGATTCCCATTTGTCCTTGTGCGTGCTTTTCACTTGGGAATGTGTGTAGGAAAATGGTGAACTGTGAACCTTATCTGACAGGATAGCATTTAAAATACGGATTTCCTGGAAGTTTTGAAAGGCTGGATTTGATTTGAGAGGTCTGTTGGAGGTACCAGAACACTCAAGTGCAGTGGTTTTCTTTCAGCACCTGAGTTTGAACAGAAAACTGACCTCTCTCCTGCTGACAGAGGTTTATCAGGCATACCTCAGAGCTGAGGGAGCTGCTGCAGGCAGAGAGCACGTTCTTCTGGATGAATTCCTGACCTTGAGCCCTCTCTGTCTAGAAAATAAATGATAAAATCTTCTACTGGGGGAAATCAGTTGCTTAGAAATGTAGCTAATAAAATATAAATAGTGGTGGTACTCTCTAGGCATGTTATTTCTGCTTTGAGGAAGAACTGGAGATTGAAAGTTGGCAGACAGCAACTTTCTGGAGGTTTCATATCAATGTAGCCTAAACCTTGTGAGTACAACTAAAGGGATTTTAGTTTAGGTTTAGTTTAGAACTCAAGTTCTTTGTGGGTTTTGTTAAAGTCCAGCTGGCCACATAATGAGAAAAGGTTTTTTTTTTTTGTTTTTTTTTTTTTGGTTTTTTTTTTTTTTTTTTTGGTTTTTTTTTTTGGTTTTTTTTTTTTTGTTTTTTTTTTTGTTTTTTGTTTTTTTTGGTTTTTTTTTTTTTTGAAGGGTCTGTAAAGAGGTACTTGATACTCACTCAGCAGTTTGGAAATATTTATGTTTCTTGTTTTTAGGACTTCCTTTAATGCATCGCCAGAGTTAGAGTTGAGCACTAGGTCCTTATTAACTTTTGTAAGTGGAGAAGGTGCAGCTTTGTCAGAAGAGAAATTGGGAGGGACTGCAAGTGGGTCCATGGATTCCCAGGTGGGGCCATTTGCCTGGAGTCCCTGGTTTTCCTCTGTAATTGCTGTGCAGTCCATGGTTTTTATATCATTACTGCCTAAATGCTTGCTCCAGAGTGCAACCAATAATTCTGTTGTATTTTACAAAGTAAACAAGTGCAGATTAATTTGCTAATAAAACTTTTGCTAGTCTTACATTTTTCCACTTTATATGCTCTCTCTGGAAGGCTGAGAGATAAGCTTTGTTTGGAGATACTTAAAGTCATGATTTCAGCAATAAGTCCCCAGAGACTGACTTATGTACACGACAACAATCTTAAAAAAATTATATGGTGACCTTTTCCCTTTCAGATACAGATTGTTTTGAGTGAAGTGATGGTAGAAGTTGAAAGAGAGGAGGAGCGGAGATGTTTTGAGCTGCTTTAAGGCAGCATAGCTGTACCCTGAGAGCTGCTCCTGCAGGTAGCTGCAGTTCCCCGGGCTGTGTTTGGTTGTTTCCCAGCATTTTCCCGTTGCTGCTGCATTGTGGCAGTGTTGCCATGGCATGTCAGAGTGGAGCAGAGTGCAGCTGACAGACCATGAGGGCTTGGAGCTGCAGCGTGTGTGCTTTTCCAGGGCTGCCAGCTCCCCCAGGACTGCCTCCAAGATAAGAATAGTCTGGCTCGGCTCTGGGTCTAGATCGTGGTGGTTGCTGCCACAAGCTGTTTGCTCTTGTGGCAATGCAGAATTTGGATTGAAGATGCTGGTGGAAAATGAGACTGAAATCTGGGAGGTGCTGCACTGCAGAAGTGAGGCCTTGACTACTAAGCAGGTTCTAAAAACCCTAAAGATAGGAAATACTGAATACAGGGAAAAGTAACTCCACTACTCTGGCCAAATGAAATCTGTCTGGTGCTTTAGCCTTTTATAATATTTCTCCCCAGGTTCTGTCAGGTGAGAGGATGTTCTAAGGCTGTTAAATTATGCAAAACACAGATTTGTGGTTCAGGGCTGAACTGAGGAGCTGTCGTGTTCCTGTGCTGTCAGCATCTGTGGATTTGGGTTGGTTTCTGTCTTTCCTCATTGCTCTTTGGATGAGCATCACTGGGACTTGTTGTGGGCCAAAATTTTTCCAAGTTTTGGCCAAGTGTGTTATTTTTATGCTTCATTTGAGTGAATCCATCTAAGTTCACCCTTTGAGAGAGTCTCTGAAGTCTCAAACCTGCTGCTGCCAGCAGGAGTTCTGTGACTAATTTCAGTGGAATAAAGATTTCTTTCTTTTCTCCATTTCCTTCCTCCTGAGAGTAGAATGATACAAAGATTGTTTCTTTTTTACCCCTTTGCTTGTGCCATGATTTGGACACATGAGCGGACAAGGAACACGTTTCCTTTTTTATCTGTAACATGACTGCCAAAAATACTGAAATGATTTAGCAACCAACACTTGTTTCTCTCCATGGTGTATGGGTTATGGCTGAGCATTCCAGCATGCGTAGTAGGATCCTTTCTGACTGTTTCCATCTAAATATTTCTGGTTTATGGAAGGAAGCTGAGCAAATAAACTGCTCCTCATCATAGGTCTCTCCAAGTTTAAAATATCTTTCAAATTGCAAAAGAAAAGCTCAGAGGGGTCAACCGTGTGAGCTCTGAAGTTTATCACTGATTAAACGCCCTCAGCTTATTTTATGTAGACTTCTTGCTTTTTTTTGGGAGCAAGCCTAATTACTATTCCAAGCTTGCAGCCTCTGTTGCCTTTTATTACTAAAATTTGATGCTGGAATGCTGAATATCTCTGTAAACCCAAGGATATTCCACCCCAAAGGCTTGATTCTCAAGCCATAAAGGCTTTGTGTAGGGAAATATAAACAAAACTGATGAAGGAATTTGGAAATGCGGGTTTTGTGTATGGGTTTTGTGCTCCTTCACACCCTGAGGACAGCCAAAAGGCAGGTTTTTCTGTTGCATGTCATAGGAGCTCACTGAGCCCTGGAAACAACAGGACCTGACTCCTAAGAGCTGTTTTCTTGCCTGAAGAAGACATTTTTGCTCTAAGGAATTCACTCAGGGAACCTCATTAGTGTTACATGTGGCATGAATTCACCTCCAGAGACATGTAACCATCACCCTGGATCAGTGCGTCTGGATGGTGGCAAGATTCTTCTTTAATCACCAGCTACAGCTTGGTTTCTATAGAGTTATACTTTTTTTTTATTTAAAGACTACATGTGTGTCTGTATGCAGACACAGAGAGGGTGTGTGACCTAGGGATGTACATTTATTTGCCATTTATTTCCTCACGCCTGTGGCTGTGTGTCACAGAGCACTGTGAAATGGCCACAGACAGTTGCAGTGCTGGCAGCTGTGCCTCAGTGCACAGGGTGGGTAATGGATGCTCAGAGGGTTGGGAATTGAATGAGGCTCTTGAATGGGCTGTGGGAGATGGAGTTGGAATGAGACCCCCCCTGTTGGGGTTCTAGGATGGCTGTCCTAGTGCTCTCTGCCTTCCTTGAGGAGCCATAGGTTTAGCAGCCATCTGGCCTTCAGGCATTGCAT
Source organism: Melospiza melodia melodia (assembly GCF_035770615.1). Lineage (NCBI taxonomy): Eukaryota > Metazoa > Chordata > Aves > Passeriformes > Passerellidae > Melospiza > Melospiza melodia. The sequence continues at coordinate 42,298,433 of NC_086198.1, forward strand.
TCCTTGTCCTAAACTGCTCCCATCAGCTTCAGCTTCATCTTCTAGGAGGAGTCAGTGTGGTGTGGTTTTACTGTCTGGGTGCTGGCAGCTGCTCCTCACGAGCTTGTTGGGCTCCTTTAGACCCAAACAGGAAACACTAAGTTGCCATTTGGAGTTTTCTTTGTGCTGCTCATAGAAAAGTCCAGTGCACTCTCGGCTGAATGTTTCATTTGCTGTGGGAATTTCTTTGGCTAATGCAGTTTTTAAGACCTGTTGGTTCATTCAGAGGTCGAGGAACATTTATGTAAGAGAGTCCTCAATAACATTCCTTAAACTTGGCAAGTTGAAAAGCACAGCACCAATTTTTTCTTCTCTTTGGAGTATTAAATTTTTTGCATGGATCCTCTTAATTTCCAAAGAGTTAAACTGCTTTAAAAGTGTGGATACAGCATCATGTAAAGGTAGAGACAGGCAGTATGGATTAGTTCCCATTGATGGCCCTGTCTCCCTATTAATGAGGGTTATCCCAAACCCCAGCACACTAGGTTTTCAGGTAGACAGAGGTAACATTTGGCTGAACTTCCATACTCCACCTTTCTGCTGTTGGGATTTTTCAGGCATCCAGACATGGTGGAGATGGCGGGTGTGAGGGAAGGCTCTGTGTTCTCTGTGTGTAGCTATTTCTCTTCACTGAAAATTCCACAGTAATTTGGTGTTTTCTGTCTTACTTGCTCAGCAAATAAATTCTCAAAGGCATTTATCTTCTCTCAAGCCCATAAAACCCCCCTCACTTTTTGGTGAATTCCACATTAAAACATCAGGTTAGGAAACATTTGTACTGATTTCTTTCCCTAAAAAGGTAGACAGACTCTTGCCAGATCCAGCAAGGTAGGTTGGGGACTGATTTTCCTGGGCTGCCTCATGTCAGTTCAAGCAATAGGAAAATGAAATATCTCTCCAGAGAGGTGTTGTTTTTGTTTTTTACATTAAATGTGCTTTCTTGCCCTTTCATATGCAATTATTTGGTTGTGTGGGCACGAAATTCATGTTGTGATTATGTAAAGCTGAAGGAGGAGGAAAATCAGGGGCACTGCTGAGATACAGGGGGAGATCCCTGGCTGATTCCTGTGATTTCAGGTATCATAGAAACACTTGAAGGAAATCTGCCCTTAACTTTATTTGCCTCCTCGCCATTTCCTTTGGGTCAGAATGATACTGATTGTTTTATCACCCTGTTTTATTGACAGATCCTGTGGTCTGCAAATATTAACCCTGGTTTAACAACAAAAGTGTGTTTTATTGTGGATTGATGGAGATGTGTCAAAATTGTCTTGTTAGGAGAGGATTCCTGAACCATGATGGGACATTACTCTGTAGAGGGATAGCTGACATGCCAAGAACCCGGGTGAACAATTATGTCTGTCTGTGGGCTCTCCTGGAGACATCATCTGGGCAAGTGAGGCAAATGACACAAGAAAGGGAATTTGAATATAGAAAATTTTAAAAAATGAATTGGTGACATGCCTGCATTGAAGAGAATAGTTCTGGAGTAATATTCAAAATGACTGTGTGGCAGCTCTGTCACTCCACTGCTTCATTTCAGGACTAGTACTTTTTACTCAGGATTTTTATGATTATGAGAAATTAGGATCCACTTGTTGGGTACCAGAGTGATATCACAACAGTACCACTGCTCCAAACTGAGAGGCAATAATGCATGTTTGAAATAGCCAGAAAATAGCCAGTTCTGTCCCTTATCCCAGGAAAGTTACCTGCTAAAGCTGCTATACTTTGCAGGTTTTTTTGGGGAAAAAAAAGACAGTGGATGTGATAATTTCATGTGAGAGAAACCCCAGGTGATAACAAAAAGTTGTTTTGTAAAGTCCCGAAAGACACTATTTTGACCTTGAAACGTGCTCAGCCTTTTTTGTTGTGCCGCAGTCCTTGCAGTTATACCTGTGGTGAATTAATCTCTTTGTTAGCTACGTCTGAGTGCGCAGGAAAATTGATCCCTCAGGGCGAGCATTCCAACATTGTTTTTGTGCAAAGAGATGTCACCATTTTTAATAGCACATCCTGGGAGGGTGGCTAAAGCTTCTCACTGCTGAGAGGGACACGGCTGGGCTTTAAATGAAGGTTGGAAACACTGGCATAGTAAGTATGTTCTCGTGCCTAAACACATACACGTGTACACACACACTTGTGTCTCTGTCTTTTACATGTGTGAGCCTTAAGAAAATCTGCAGTTTTGCTGCTGATCTAGTAGGTGATTTTCTGTCTGTAACAGGAAAAAAATGTGATTTTTAACTGTATAGGTGTGGAAACTCATCTCTCGAATCAGAACTGCAAGGGAAAACTGCTATTATAAAGAAAGGTAAATGGCAGCTACAAAATACTTCATACATTTTTCCTTTTTTTTTCATTCTAAAATTTTGGTAATTTTGATAATTGCTCTCAAGCCTTTTCTAAGTGCTTTTTTGTAATGACTTTCAAGTGGTTTCTCCGATTTGTTTTCAATATGTTTGTCTTGTAAGCAACACTTGATCCAAATATTTTACTGCCTAGAAAAAACAAATCCAGATTTTCAGTAAGCATTCCTGAATTTTTAAAAAGTTTTCCATACTGCTGGAGTATTGGAAAAACTGCGGTTCTCATGGTCCTTTTTGACTTGAGGCCCTAATATAAAGCTATAATAAAAAACTTGATTTCTAGCTTAGACTTTTATGTGCTTGATCTCCAAATTTCAGACACTTCTTTGCTGAAATTGAGGTAAACCTAGACGGCAAAGTGTTGTGGTAAGTGATAGGAGGGAGGAAAGTACCCATTGTGCTTAAAGCTTCTTCCTTGGGTGGTGATTAGTTGGCCTCCTAAGATTATTAATGAGGTAGAGAAATTATTGCTGAAGCAATCACGGTGTCTGGTTTTCTCTCTGGTGAGACAATTTGGGTCCTTAAAAAAACACAACCAACCTACATCTTTTTAGAGTGGATGAAAGTTGCTGATGCTCCTGGCTGATGATGTTAAGGTGCTGCTGCCTCACTTCTGCACTGTTTTTATCCACTGGAAGTGGGCTATGCTGGCACAGATGTGTCAGCAGGTAGAGCTCACACATTGCCACATGTGCACATCTGTTGAACTCTATGTCACTTCCAGGAGTTTTCACACTGAAACAAGCAGCTTTCCAAATATTTTGTGGCACCTCAAAACACTTTTTTTTTTTTCTATCAGTGTTTTCTAACTGCTTTTTCTCAGAAACACTGTTTATTTTCTCCCAAAGCTGGTAGTCTGAAGTGCCTTTTACTGTTTCATAGAATTCTCTGGGCCAGCTGCTGGTGATTTGCCTTTTCTTTCTTCCTGCAGTACTGTTTGGGGAAGTTTTGAAGTAGAGGAGAGCTCCAGCTGGAGTCCCAAGTCAGTGCTCAGGAGAGGGCAGCCCTGCCCAAAGGAGCCTTCAGGTGGGTTCTCAAGGGGTACATGGGAAATATGCTTTTTTTCTGTCATGGACTCATAGAGTTTTGAGATTGGAAAAGCTCTTCAAGGTCTGAGTCTCCCTATTCCCCGAGCACTGACAGGGACACCACTGACCCATCTTGTAAGTGCTTCATGCTACAAGTGAGCCAGGAGTAAAATGCACGTGGTAGCACTAGAGTGGGATAAAAGGCTGTTCTTTATCAGGAGCCATTTAAAAAATGAGATCTCCTTTCAGTAGGGTCTGGGTTTGGTTTGGTTGGTTGTGTTTTTTCAACAAACTAATTTGGAATTTAAGATTATTATACCCTAACGTGCTCACTGTGTTTAGGGGAAAGTAGTTTGATTTGCTCTGGGCAGTACACAGAGAAAAAAGGCAAGTTCTCAAGAGGTACAGTAAGAGATTTATTTTCAAGCTTGCAAAGGTAAAAGAAGGTACTAGGCGAATTTTAAAACAACATCCAGACAAAGGTAAGATGCTTCACAAGTTTTAACTTCGCAAACTTAAACTCAGCCAACTTTAACTTATCCAGACACAGCAAGGCACTTGCTAAGGTGATGACTGCATTTTTCTGTCTGGCTTACATTATATTTTATTATATTGTATTTTGAGAAGAAGAAGGTAGGAGATGAAAGAGGGAAAGAAAGAAAAAGAGAAAAGAGAAAATATATATATTGATCACCCTAGGATTCCACGTGGTCTCAGCTGCTTCTAAATCCATGGCAGTGGAGTGTCTTAACCCATGTGTCACTTCTTTTATCTGCTCTGGTCTCCTGGGGCCTCTCCCAGGCACAGATACACTTTAATGTTCACTGTGGGGCCCACACAGTCAGTCACAGCTATTTTGGGTCTCTAAGCAGTCTCTGTGGGCCAGCAGCCACTATTTTGTGGCTCTCAGTAGTCTGTGCATCAGTCACTGCCATTTTGTATAAGGACACAGGTCAGTTCCTGCCATTTTGGACTTCTCAGCAGCCTGTGGGTCAGTCAATACCATTTTGTGGTTCTTGGCAGTATGTGGGTCCATCACCGCCATTTTGTGACTCTCGGCAGGCCTTGGGTCATTTGCTGCCATTTTGTGGTTCTCAGCAGTCTGTGGGTCAGTTGCCACCATTTTGTGGCCCTCTGTGGATCATTCACAGCCATTTTGGGGCTCTCACCAGTCTGTGAGTTGGTTCCCACAATTTTGGGCTCTAAGCAGTCTCTGTGGGTCAGTTTCCACCATTTTGCAGCAGTCTGTGGGTCAGCAGCCACCATTTTGTGGCTCTCAGCAGTCTGTGGGTCAGTCACCACCATTTTGTGGCTCTTGGCAGTCTGTGGGTCAGCAGCCACCATTTTGTGGCTCTTGGCAGGCTGTGGGTCAGCAGCTGCCATTTTGTGGCTCTCAGCAGGCTGTGGGTTGGTGCCATTTTGTGTCTCTCGACAGGCTGCGGGTCAGTCAGTGCCATTTAGAGGCAGGTCACAAATGAATCTGCCTTTTTGGAGCAGGCCATGCAGTCAGCCTCAGCCATTTTGGTGGCCAAGAGGCTGACAGTGGCTCAGAGGTGCGGGGTGGAGCTGGGCCTGCCTTACATACAGAGAGCTCGGCCTGTGCCCCCCTGCCCCGCTTCCCACCTGGCTTTTTTGAGCCTGTCAGCCATTCCTCTGGTTGTCCACGGCTCTCAGCAGTGACCAGGATCTGAGTGATGGGGCCTTTTTGTCTGTGATGCTAGTCCTAACCTAGGAGATGGAGAAAGAGGAAAAAAAGGAAAGGATTGTCCTACAGCAGACAGGTGCTATTCCTGTAATCAAAAATGTAAGTCCCGTTCATACAGATATTCTGCTCAGCTTCTGCTCAAGATTCCAGCTTTGACCATAAATCAGTTCTTCTTTGTCCAACACTGTTATCCCCACAAAAAAACCTCCTCAGCACCTCTTGGAGTAATCCTGTCTGTGAAGCCACTTTTAATGTTATGACCTGCCCCTGAAGGTGGGAGTAACCCAAGCTGTTAATAGATCCCTGGAGGTGGATTTGAGCAAAATGACTGGTGTTAAATGTAACTATAACTATAAATAATATAAATATTTGGGTTTGGTTGCAGTGGGAAGGAGATGTGTAGCCATTTTGTTTATTATCTGTAGAAATGTAGCAATATAAAAGCATAAGAACATAATCAAATGAAATATGTAATGAAGAGAAAGAAAGGATAAGAGTAGAAGGATATCCCTACCTGTGGATCCAGCAATGACACATCATTGTTGTATTTCAAAAGTTGGTTGGTCAAAGTGATGGTCCTGGTGGTGAATCTGTCGAGGGGGGGAAGATCCTAAAACATAATGTTTGAGTAGTCTGTGCTGCCAAGTTGTGAAGAAAATCCAACTGCTGAATTGCTGTCGGTCCCTGGATAATCACAGAAATTTGACAATTGCGAGGCATGTATTAGTTCTTTTGATGACATGAGTCTCCTGCAGGATCAGGTGTGTATAATATTTATGAAAGAAAAGATCCACGACCAGAAAACTCCACTTGATGCTTCAAGTGGAATTTTCAGGACCCTACCCAGTTATCCCAGCTCTAACCCAGGTTTCTTCAGCCCTCGTGCTGAGGTGAGAACAGGCTCACTCCAGGAGGCCTCAGTGCTGGCTGCTCTGTATCTGTGGAAGCAGCACCATGATTTTGTAGCCGTTCTTTGGATGTATTTGGGGCATCCAAGATCAGCTTCCTGCCTGAGTCACTCTAGACAAGTAGAGAAATTGGGAGATATTCTGACAGTTTGCAGGATGGAAATAAATTGTGTTTGTTCAGGTGGCAAAGGGGTGGGCAGAAGGTGCAGCAGCAGGGGGAGAAAGCCATGGAGAGGCTTTCTGAGGTGGGAGGGAGCGAGGAGATAGGCAGGGAGCTAGGCAAGAGGTAAGAAGGGACAGAAAACATCTGGAGGGGAAGTGCTGACACATGCTTTTCTTTTATGTGTCACCTGGCTGTGAATGCTGCAATAAAAAATAGTCTCTTACAAGACAGGTCAATAAATGAATTGGAAATTGCAGGCTTTATTTCTGAACAAGTCATGTTCCTTGTATTTTCATGTATTAAGGATGTAAACACTTTTCTGATAATCATGAAGCTGTTTCTTTGTAGGGTGATAGAATATAAGTAAATAAAGGTAGTATAGAAAGTAATCATCTAATGAGTTGCATCTGAGCCAATTATTAGAGATTGGGAACAGGCCTGAATTTAACAGGCCTCAGCTGTGGCTGATAAAAGACGAGTGCTATAAAAGAGTGGGTTGGTTGGTTAAGGGGACCTGGAGTCAATTGGTTGCTGCGAGAAGAAGGAAGAGTCAGCTCTTAGAGGCGCTGCCTATGAGAAACATCAAGGAGGTACAAAACTAGCAATACGGAACCTTTGCAATGTAGTGACAGTAGAACTCTTGCAATATAATGAAAACTAATGGTGACCTCGATGTGACCTTGGGAAAAAGGACTCAAATATTAAACTATGTGACCCTGTGGATTCGGGACAAAAGACTCGCATACTAAACTATATGACCCCACAGTGATTTGGAAAAGGGGCTTAAGTATCGACCAACGTGATCCCGTGGTGATGTGGGTAGAGAACTGAAAGAGGAAAAGTAATAAAACTGAAAGAGGAAGGAGAGAATTTACTAAAGCAACTGTAAGAACTGGAAAAGGAATAGTTCGGTTATTTAGTACAATGTGTGTATTGATTGGTGAAATATATCAGTTGCAGCTATTAATGTTTGTTAAGCATAAAAGATTTTGAAGATAAGTAAACTGAAGAAAAGCTACAACACTGAACTAACACTTAGAAATACATATATTCATGCTATAATATGTTGTCTGAACATTTGTATAACTATTAGTTCTGAATGAAATACATGAATGTGTCATAATGTTAATTTATTTGAACATGTCCTCCTCGAAATGCTGCAACTCCGTGATTAAAAGAAAAAGGGGGGCTTGTAGGGGGATAGAATATAAGTAAATAAAGGTAGTATAGAAAGTAATCTTACCCTTAAGGAGTTGCAGTTGAGCCAATTATTAAAGATTAGGAGCAGGCCTGACTTTTACAGGCCACTGCTGTAGCCAATAACAAGAAGAGTGCTATAAAAGAGTGGGTTGGTTGGTTGGAGGGACCTGGAGGCAGCTGGCTGCTGTGAGGACAAGGAAGAGTCAGTGCTTGGAGGCGATGCCTATGAGAAACATCAAGGAGATACCAAACTCTAGCAATGTGGAACCCTTGCAATGTAATGACAATAGAACTCTTGCAATATAATAACAACATTTCTCTAATTCAGAATGGTTTCTAAGCCATTCCAAGCAATTTTCTAACCTCTGCTAGAACATTTAGCAAATGTATTCTACATCAGTACTTGGGCCAGCCAGACAAGATATTTACATCCTTCCCCAGCCCTGAACTTTTACCACTGTCCAGAAAGAACACAGCAACTAAACCTTGTCCTGACGAGGCAGAACTATCCCAGCCAAGGTTCTGCGTCTTTGTCTGGCTGATGTCTCTGCAGTAACAATTATTTAAAGCACTGTGAAGTGCTGTGATTCACATGTCTCTGTAAATAAATTAGTATCTTGGGGAAAAGGCTATGGCAGCTAATGGGGAATGAGAAACTTGGAAAGGACCTTCTAGTCAGTATATTTCTGACTTCACCAGGACAAAGAACCTGCCCGAGAGGTAGATGTGCAGATTTTAAGAAAAAGGAGAGGAGATAATAAAAGTTGCAAATGAAGAACAGTTTGATATACATTGAAAGGGGAGAAAACAGGTACAAGGTGCTCTGTATTTCTTGATATACATTATGATGTCAAGCTGTCACGGTTTGATGCTGGCACAATGCCAGTGCCCCTGTGAAAATATATGCTCCCTGGTGTCTGCTGTGAGCTGTGACCAGGAATAGAGCAAAGCAGACCCCAACTTGTGAATAAAGAAAAAACTTTATTAACCTACAACTATGTGTAAAAAGAAATACACAGAAAGAATTAAAACCTTCCAAAAACATTCCTCCTCTCCCCTACCAAATGTCCAATACATCCACCCCTCAGAGCATCAACTCTCAGTCCATCACCACCCTTTAGATAATCAATTCTCAGTTCATCAAGGAGTGAGGAGTCCCCCTTGTGCCATAGGCTTCCCCTGGAAGCACAGTTGAGACCTCTTGTGTTTCCTGTTGCATGGGGCACCGCCCGGAGATCTTTTCCATCGTGACCTCTTCCTTCCATGTCCAGAGCTCTCACCACTGTGCGTGGACCAGAGCTGCTTCTAAGGTTCCCCTTTAAGGATGCTTTGTCCCATTCTGAAAAAAGGCACAGTCTCTCACTTTTGGGACACCTGTCCCTCCCAAATTCACCCCCTGGGGCTAAGGGGTCTTGAGAGCAGAGATCTTCTTCCCCGAAGACAGAGGGCACCACCACCCTCCTCACCTGTCGTCTCTGTTCACGCACTCCTTCACATAACATCACTGCACTCTCTTGGCTCCAAGCCATTGCCTCCCCCTAAATGCAGTCTCTGTCTCAGGAAAAATGGTTCTGTCCATGGCTATACAAGAAAAGTCCAGCCAAAGGCCACTCCATCACCTCTGCCTACTCGAGATTCTTCTCCACTTCTCTCGTGGCCCGTTTCTTCTCATCTCATCTCTGTCTCTTTTCTCATTCAAATCCAGGAGGATCAGCATTTGTAAGGTTTCCATCATCCAAGAAAAGGGTTAAAAATCTCAGGCTGTGCCTGTCCAGAACTCCCACAGCTCTGCCGGGCACCTTCTCACTGCACCTCCCCCCTTCTCCTTCTTGGCCTCAAATTTCAAGGTGGCACAGGCACCGTCTTTCTTTCTCTCTTTCTCTCCCCCCTGGGGGGGCTGCCCCATGACTCTACAGTGTTGCTCCATCCTTCCATCCTGCAGCCTTCACCTCCCTTCTCTGTCCAAGGCCCTACCTCACCCGGAGGCAGGGGAGGTCTGAACTCTTTCACCACTGGAACACAAGAGAAAGTTTTCCTGGGAGTTCTCTTCTTTTAACCCCTGTGTTCTCAGAGGTGTATCCATGTCCTCAGTGGCCACACCAGGTGCCAATATTCAAATCTGAGCACCTATTGATTTGACCACAGCATCCCAAGAAACTTACTTTCTCTCAAACCAGGACACAAGCTTAATCATTTACATGTTTTAAAATGGTTCAGAATACAGTTCAAAACTTAAAATTAGAAGTAGTTCAGTGATGTTTGTTTTGTAGGCCAGGAGCTGGTGTAAGCCCATAGTCAAATGAGGATTTCAGTGAGAGATTTTGTTGGGTTTTTTTCCTGTTTTTTAAATTTTATTTTAATAGCAGTAAATTTGTATAAAAGATAATCTGATTCTTAAGATCATAGGCTGGTTTATGTTGGAAGGGACCTTAGAGATGAGTTAGTACCAATGTGTGTGCCCGTGGGTGTCAAGGAATTGGCAGATGTCAGTGAAGAGTCAGGAATTTCTCCCTGCTATGGAGAGTTATGATGTAGCAGAGAGAGGAGACTTGGCTTCAAAACTACAGGTGTCATCAAGTGCAGTTCTTTACTGGATCTGGCAGAACTCAGGATTTGGAATAACTTGGAAAGTGGATAAGAGACAGAATTCTTCTTTCCACTCCAGGGACCTGGCTTGATTGCTGGAGCTGCCTCCTCTTGCTCTAGCCAAAGATAGCAGATGATTTTTAATAGCCACACCTCTTTAGGATTGTTATTTTTTTGTCTCTTCCAATAAAGGATGGAAGAAATGTTGTTCTGTTTCTGAAAAATACGACTGGCATCGTGCTTCCATAGCTTACAAGTCTTTAGAGTAATAACCGCGGTCTGGGGAGTAGTGGACTCAAATTCTGTGTTAGTGTAATTTTTGCCTAATGGGACCATTATTAATTTAATTAGTATTTATTGTGCTGACCCAATTATAAAATGTCTCCCACCTTCTTCTGGTTTTTAGCAAGTTGCAAGGAAATGGAAGCAGTAACTTCTGTCATGGAATCACAAAATGGTTTGGGTTGGAAGGGGTCTTGAAGGATCATCCCAATCCACCCCCCTGCCATGGGAAGGGACACCTTCCACTAGACCAGGTTGCTCCAAGCCCTGTCCAAGCAGGCCTTGGACACTTCCAGAGAAAGTGTTTCTGCAGCTTATATTGTTGCATGACTTAAAGTTTGTGTTTACATGTGTTGAATTTACAGATTTCCTGTATCAACTTGCAACATGGAGTTTTCTTGGCTGGCTTCCAGCATTTGTTATGGAATTGTGCTGGCATTCCTAATCTTTGAGAGAGTCTGAATTCAGTCTGGCGCACAGGGTGTTAATGAAAGCATTCTTGATGTTTGAAGTGTTTTTTGTGTAAAAGAGTTTCTGCTTTAGAATGTGGTTAGAGGCTCCTTGGTGCCCTTGCAAGACCAGCCTCCAAGCCAGGCAACTGGCTGATTTAGAGCTTGTGGAATTAGTGCTGTCCCCATACTCCACCCAGCACCAGGAAACCACAAGAATCAAGCAAACAATAGGATTTGTTTGGTAAAAAAAGATTTTTTCCCAACCCTGCAAGATGTCATTTGTTGTACATCAGGGATTTATGGGGAGGGAGGGGAATTCCACTTCTTTGAGCCCGGTCTCAAGGGAATGTATGAGCATGTCTTTGGTCCTGTGAAGAACTTCTGAACTGCTTCAGGGAAAGCACACACAGCTTAGGGACTGGTCAGGACAGCTCCCAGAAGTGCTGAGGAAGTTGAGTGCAGCTCAAGTGTGACATGACTTCATCTCTTTAGCTTCTGAAGTGAATTTTGCTTGTCCAGTTCATCCTGCCCTGTGGTTAAAGGCTAACCTTTCCCAGCACTGCATGCATGATGCCATTCCCTGTATACATTTCACAGCCTGCTGGAGGCTGGGTGACTCAGAGCAGCTTGGAGCTTTCTGAAACTTCCAGGATACCTTGGAAAAGTCTTACATTACATGACATTTCCTGAATATTTCCCAAGCATTTTTCTGAAAACATTTTTTCAGATAAAATAGCAATAAGCAGATATTTATTTTGTGCTAAGAAAGAAAAAAAAGTTTTTCTAGAAGCAAATGTAGCTTGAAAACACTTGTCCTGTTTCATACAGAATTAAAGGCAAGTATTATTGGGACAAAATTGAATCAGATTTCTGATGAACTCCTGATAGTTTCATTACCACTCAAACCCCAGATATAGGAAATTCTCATTGGAACTGAACAGCCAAAAAAGATTTAAGCAGCTGAAAGTTTTTGGCTTCAGTTTTATCTTTTTAAAACATAAAATTGCTCTTTCAGTTGCCTAAAATGAATGTGAAGGACATAGGTCACAATTAGCAATAATATCAGTGAGATGGTCTGGAATGAATCAACCTTACTGGAGCCTCTTCCATCTTGAAAAGGTGAAATTGTGAATTTAACACATTTCTCTTTTAAGAAACAGGAACTGCGGTTGCTTTCTGTGGTATCAAGTGGAAGTGAGCAGTCCTGGGATTCTGAGGTAGGTGATTTTAATTTCTAATTGGTGACTCTTCCCTTACAGTCTTTGTGTAAATAATTAAGCTGATAACTCTTTCACTGCTGTATCAGACATTTAGCAGAGACGTGCCACAGTTAAATGGTGCAAAATCTGAAGATGTTGCAACCTTAAGTACTTTAAGATAATGGTAAAACACTGGAAACAAAACTTGCGGAGTTGTAGAGGAAGAGTCATTGGCGAGACATGCTCTTTGCCTTATAAAAAGCTTGAAAATTTAGAGGTACCAATAAAATCTTTGGAAAATGAAAAGAAAGAAATAACGGATTGACCTAGGAGTTTGATGTGGAACCAGCAGCTCTTGGCTGTGTACAAATTCTTTCAAAGAAACATTTGGAAAAGTTCTTTGCAGCATTTTTATTGTGTTTTTCTTCATCAGTTTTGTTGCCAAAATGATTTAATGCAGGCTGAATACTCGCTGTGTCTTATTCTCTAAAAGTTCTTTGACACAAGCCTCTCAAAAAAAGGCAACTTATCTCTGTTAGACAGCTCAGGCTGGCTCTTTGGAGCAGGGGAGCAGCAGCTGTAATGTACAATAATGCAGATGGATTTTGGAATGCCTCAGGGCAAGGCTGTGCATCCTGGGACTCAGGAATCTGTTCATGGCTTTGCCATAGCAATCAGAGACAGTCCTTCCCTGGTTTGCAGTTGTGATTAGTGAGGGTGGCAAGAGAGATCCTGACTTTGGGACATTCCAGGAGCCACAGATTGTAGTAAAACCACTGAAATGTCAGTGGTTCAAGTGGTTAGTGATTCATATGGCACCAAACCCAGGAGTAATTGGGAATTTCTGTTGAGCAATGGTGTGTTTTTGTAAGAGTAGAAAAGTTGTATTAGTGGAGCAGATAACTGTCCATCTGGCCTAATATCCCACTTCTGAGTACTTTAAAGCAAGGTGTTAATCTGCCTCTCCCCAATATCCTGTTAATTATCCAACGCTGTAGCTGTGTTGGGCTTGGAGTAGAGAGGATTTCTTCCTGATCCCAGCTGGTGATCAGCTTATGCCTTGATGATATGGACTGATAGCCCTGATAATTCTTATATAAGCCAGCAGCAGTTTCAAATTTAATCCTTTTCATAATGGAAATTACATTTATGTTTTGCAGGCATCCACCAGGCGAGGTGGAATCTTAAATATTCCAGCAGCCTTTGGAAGTTTGCTGCCTAGTTTGTCTCAGTAGCCTCATTCAACCTCCTGTGAATTTGGTTAAACCACAACTGCACTTAGCCACTCTCATAATAGTAGAAGCCAAATCTTTTCATCCATACGGAATAAAGTCCTATTATGTCTAACAAGATTGACCCCAATCCTCCCTCACAGGACAGGCAGTGCTCCATCTGTACCAATTTCAGGCACTAATATTCCTCTTCACTCTGAAAAGTCTCTGATTTTGGGAATAGTTTGAGAAGCCATGAGGTCATGGTTTTGTTGTTTGCTGGCCCTTTTCAAGGACACCCAAAAGTTGTGGTGGGCTTTTGCTGGTCTACAAAGAGTCCAGGTGTTCTTTGTAGATGCCTCCCACTGCTCTGGAAGAAATATTGGTAGTTGGGATTAGATATTTTGGATTTCAAAGCTAGGATTTCTTTACAGGAGCAAGCTCTTGATCTCTCCTTCTAATTTACTTCCTTCTGGTTTTTGGATTGCTTCCAGCCTAGTCTGAACAGCAGCTGTGACCCAATGTGTTTCTTCATTAAGCTCATTTTGTAAATAATTTGTGCTGTATCTCCCTGTTCGACTGCTGAAATGGCATTTGGATCACAGTTGTCTGTTCTAGATTAATAGGCAGTGTGTCTCTATAGGGAGTTTATCTGTGATGGTATGTAAATGGACAAACAGAACTTGAATCTGTCTCCCTTTGCTTTTGGCTGAAGCATCTGGGCAGTTCCAAGCCCAGTCAATGCCCTCCTTATCTCCCAGGGAATGTAGGGTTGGACAAGGCCCCATGCCACTGGAATCTAGCACTGCCTTGACTTTGTAAGAGAAAAACAGGTTCAAAATGTGGCTTTGTAGCATTGGCAGCACCCACTTCAGTCTTGCCTTACGTCACCAAGATCAAAAGAGAGCTGCCAGTGACAACCATATCGCTCATGTCATGGCCCTTCACAGGCAGCTTTCAGGTGCCCAAAGGGGATCAAAGATGGAGGAGAGAAATCTGGCTGCCTCCATCCTGGAAATTCACTGCAACTGAGCTGCTGTGGCTGCGGTGTCCGTGAACCAGCCACATGTCCTTAGGGGTTAGTATTCAGGGGTTTTTAATTGGTGGAATGAAATGGGAATGTCCATATTGACAGTTACCATGTCTCTCCTGTGGACAGGAGCTTCTTGGGTGTCCTCATGAAATTCCCTGTAACTGTGCAGTAATCCCACTGTACCTCTGTCTATGAACCATATAGATCTGATGCTGAGTTGGGTGTTTGTTTCTTGCTTGTAAAGAGTTGCAAACAGGCCTGATTTTAATTCCTGGTAATGTTGACAAACTCTGGTGACAGGCATTGGCTCTCTTTCTGACAGAAAACAGCTACCATTTCTCATACCTGGTTTTTATTTTCTATGCCTTGCTTTCCTATGTTGCAAAGTCAACCACAGGAAGTGTGATCCAACCCATAGGTAGCAGGATTCCAGCAGGGCCCAGGCCCATACTGTGTTCTTCTCTATTCCTGGAGCAGTCAGTGTTCAACAGGAACTGGAAATCCAACGTGGATTTGTACCATGGAGGAAGAGGTATGGAGATGTCTCCAACTCAAAATGGGGCCCACCACTGTTTGTACATGGTTCTTCCCTGCCTTCCTGTCCATCTTTTCAAACAAGACACATGTGGGAGGCTTTTAATTTTCTGTGTCAGACCCGGAGATGGGATCAAATGTCAGTTGTTTGCCTTTTTCAGCATGTGTTGCATTCATAGACCATGAGAAGTCTGTGTTCCACCAGGGCCACGAGAACCATTGCCAGGTTTGGACTTGATGGACCAATTCTCATTTTCACTGCTATTATCAGAGTGAAAAACAATCCTTGTAGATGCCAGACCTGGCTCTCACTCGGCTTGCTACTAGGGTTGGCAAACTTTCCATGAATCTCATGTTCTGACTTGATTCCAGCATTCCCCAGTGCCTCAGTTATTTCTTAGAAAAACATGTTTGAAATTAAACACTGGCCATAGTAGTGTGCATTTGTGTAGCAGGGATCACCCAAAATCTCCCAGTGGATCTGTTCCTGACTGTGTGTGCAGCACGGAGGCGTCATGGGATGATGGAACCCAGCAGGAAACAAGACAGTGCAGTACTTTGGAAGAGGAAGTAGGAATATTATGGAAAAGCCAGTGGTGACCTCTCCTTCCCCTCCCTGTACGATAAGTGCAAGATAGTTTTTAGCAATTAAATGTGATGAGAACCAGTGTTATCTCACCCCAGCTCAGCCATCTCCCCCACTCTTCTACAGGGTGTACATCTGGTTTAAGCACTGCTTAAAATCAAAGTCCCTGAGTTTCGTGAACCTCCACAAAGTCCAGTCAACTGGAAGTTCAAGGTTTGTTGGGTGTGTGACCTTTAGAGAGTAAAGAAATAAAACATCTTGTTAATACTAGGTGCTGCTAGTCTGGTCTTTATTTCTTCCTATTCATTTCTCTCGGTTATACAAGAAAAATTATATTTTTATTTTATAAATAGTAAATTCTTTGTCAGCTTTCAACTATCAAAAATACACTTCTTTCATGCAAATTACTTTTATATTTAGGGTGAGGGATGCATCTGTTTATCCTGAGGCTGACACCAGCCTGAGGTAAAACGTGAAAAGGTTTGTAGCAAATTATTCCTTTCTTCTCAGAATGATGCTCGTCACTTGAGCACTGCTGCTCTCAGCTGTACCATTTGCAAGGACTGGCAGGATATGAAGTAGTACTGCTTGCTTTATGCGGAAACTTTGCTACTCTGGGGATCAACTCGAGTAAAGCTGGAAAATGTGATCATTATATTTTCCTAGCTCAGTGCAAACTAGGCCAGCCCAGGTGGCACCATGAGCTGTGCACAGTGCCCAGTAGCCCGCAGTGCCAAACTGTGTGGAGCTGCATCTGGCTGCGTAGTGGGAGTGCCAGGAGATGGGGGCAGAGCGAATTCCTGCTCCACTGCTGTGCCCGTGGTCTGTCAAACACACCAGTGCCTTCTGTGTGGGATCAGTGATGGAGCTGGGACAGAGCTGTGAGCTGGTGAGGGCCTTTAACAATGCCTGACAAACACACATTGCAGGAGGGAAATGGAGTTTAGGTGTAACTAATACAAATACCTTTTCTCTGCTGCATTAGAAATTGAGCACCAAACCAATTCATAATTTGTCATCAAGCCCCAGAGCAATATTTGGAGACTCTTCATGTCCTTTACATAGGAAAAGGTCCCAGCAAAGGTGACACCAGCATCTCTTCTCCTGATACCCCAAATCTTGAGAGCGATTTTATTTAGATTGCAGGTTTGTTATCAAAATTATTGCAAACATGCAAGCTCTCTGCACTCCTGCTTTTCTCAGATATTCTTCCTGTTGATGCTGGAGAAGCAGGAGCTGGGATGGCACATCAGATACGGACAAAGCTTTGTCTACCCCTCAGGAGTGTGTTCCCAGACCCAGCACCTCCTCATGGCTCTAGGATATTTGCTGTCACACATCCTGTATGGTGAACTTGGTGAAGCTTACAGTCTCATCCTCCCTAAAAATGGCTTTCCCTCAGTTTAGATAATACTTCCTCAAGGATTCTCGTTTGAGAAGGCTTTTAGCATAAAGAGAAATGGACAGTCTTTTCTGTGTCATTGCTGGAGCAAATCTAGTAGGAAACTAGATCCTTAGGAAAAGGTTTTGTGGGATGGCGTTCAAACCTGCACAGTCTAATTAGTGGTTTGATTTGTCAAGGTTTTATAATTTCTGCAGAGCCTTTTTAAATCCCATGAACACCGTCTTGCTTTCATTCCTCCTAGACTAGATAGGGCTGTTGAAAAGGTCCTGTTGTGCATAAGGATAAAATCACAGAATGACCAGGTTGGAAGAGACCTTCAAGATCGAGTCCAACCCAGCCCTAAATGAGCTGATCTGTTGGAACTTCTGCACTTAACAGGCAATTTCCATTGATTTTGCCACTTCAGGGCAACAGACTATAACAGAATTAGACAAAGTAGACCAAAATTTGACAAAAATATTGGTATTTTTCAGTTTAAGGAACACATTTTCAGATTTTTTGCACCATTGCTACATTTTGCTATTGATAAGAAGGCTCTTTCAATAAAAAGTTGTTTAAAAATAGATCTGCTAGATAAAGCAGGAATGTCAACTATCACGTGAGTGAGGGCAGAGTTTTTATCCCGTTTTATTTGCATGTTTTGGTGATGGGCGCACTTAAAATTAAGTGGATTGAAACTGGCTTTGGACCTGTTCCATGCTATTTGACTGCCTGGGTAGCATGGTGTGGGTTGGAATACTTGGGGTTCCACCTTAGGCAGAGCAGAGCTGTGCTGCCTGGACATGAAAACACACCTAGGAGAGACAAGGTTTTAGGTGACTTCATGAAAAATAGACAGATTAGGTCTTCAGGTTGTTTTCTAAATGCCTCTGCACCCTCCCCAGCAATGACACTGGAACATTCCTTTAGCTATTACATGAGGCAGGATCTCCTTTCCAGAGTGTTGGAATGTGCAGTCGATCCAGACATCTGATGGCTGGAAAAAAAGCAGGGGCACTGGGCAATTTTTATTTAAATCACAATGCTCTGGGTCTGTGGCCTCCAAACCACTTGTACTCCTTGCAATGAGCAGATAACTTGTAATTGATGAAAGATACTAATGCAAATTCCAGTAAAATGAGCACATATCAAATTCTTGGGAAACACTGAAGTAAAAAACTCTTATGCTCTTGGAGCAGCCATCAAGGGATTGATATGATACAATATCATGTGTTGACACAGTGAAACCTAGCTATTAAAAGAGGATTAAAGATTCTCTGCTTGAGGACTGAAACATTCTGCATTGTTTTTTTTCAGTCAACAGATAGTTCCAAGATTTCAGGGTTAATTCTAAATGTCATGTTTTGCCACTATTCATTGATGGTTGCAAATAGCTAAGCTCAAAAAAATAGAAAAAGAGAACAAAAGAGGTTTCAGATATCCCAGTACACTCCGGGAAAGCCTGCCAGATCTCCAGAAAACTGAACTTAGTAACTGAAGCTATTAAAATCAAAACTCTTTATAGAGCTTTCATTTTGTTGCACTTTCATCCTAAGGTATTTAATAGAAAATGTTGCGCACAGGATGTTGTACACTGCCCAGGCTTTATGTGCAAGGTCACTGTTGGTGTGAATGCAGCAATTTCACAGCAGATGCCACTGCCATGGAGCAGCAGTGCTTCCCTCTGGAACATTCCCTGGGCACTTAGGGAGGGGTGGGCAGCAGGACTGGGTGCTCATGTCTTCTCCCCTCATCAGGAAAACTCTGGGCTCTCACACTGATGTTCCTCACAGCACAGAATTTGGGGGAAGGTGATAAACACAAGGGCTGCAGATGGAGTGTGCCACACGTTTTTTAATAGTGGTGAAACAAAGGGAATGAAACAGTTCTGGGAAACATGGCTCTTGCTCTGAGTGCTAGTGCTTCAATAATGCCTTCTTTTTGTGGGAAAGGGGTGTGGGACACAAGAGGAGATGCTGTACCTCTGTAGGTACACTAAGGTTTGCCCCTTAGCAGCTCTCTCTGCAAGTTAAAGGTAAAGCAGTAGGAATTATTCTGGAATAAGTCCCAAAACAGCAGTGTAAGGATGAAATGATAACCAAGAGGGAGATGGTGAGTGAGCAGAGCATTGGACAGACACTCCATAGTGGATTCTCTCCTCTGTCCTGGTGCATCAGGATTTTGCAGTTAACTGTTTGAAGGGAGGGAAAAGTGATTTCTCAGGAGTGCACCTTTCTCCCCACTAACACTGGGATGATACTTGTTTCATATTGCAGTGGGCACAGTTGGAAATGTAAATGTGTGAAGTTTTAGTGTCTCATCATTCATAAGAGACACACCCCAGTCCCCCTCCCTTCCCAAAAAAAGCCTCTGCAGGTGTCCCAATGTATCTCCCATATCCCTCTGTGGGCAGAACGAGGTCTGCAAGTGCTGTTACTTGGTAGTTTGGAAGACTAGTTGCTCAGAGAGATGTTGTGTCTTCCTGTTACTGCTCACAAATGCTCAAGGCACGGGGTTTTCAATGAGTAACTTTTCTGTGTTGGTGTGAAAAACTAAAAACAAAATTTAAATCACAACATTCTGACACTTGCCATTATTCGAAGTAAAGAAACTTGTTTCTTTAACTTAATTCCCCTTGCCCTGTGCCCATTATCTTTGATTTACTCATCAGGAAGGGTTTCTCTAATCACCTTTGCTTTACCTTAAAATTTGTTTGAAAAAATTGTTTCAGTTTACAGGGGTTCTGTGCTACCTGGTGAAGTTCTTGTCTGGGCAACCCCTCTTCTGAAGGAAACTTCAAAAAAACAGGTGGGTGTGACACTTGCTTTGGATGGCCTTGGTACAACCTAGTCTAGAGGAAGGTGGCCCTGCCCATGGCATGGATGAGCTTTTAGGTCCCTTCCAACCCAAACCATTCCAGGACTCTGTGATTAGTTTTAAACCTTCCCTGTCCACTGCCCACCACCTTTCTTACATGCTTTGTAACACCATTGGTGTGTAACAAACTCCACACTGGGTGACATCTCCAGTCTTCAGGACAACGCCAGGGTGCAAAAAAATCCAGAGGAGACCACGAGTGTCCTGGGGCACCATTAAATATTAATTAATTAAATTAATTAATATTAAATATCCTTATCTGAAGGGCAGACAGTCAATGGGCTGGGAGTGCGGGGAGGGAGCAGGAAGCTGGGGAGTTTTGGTTGAAATGTCAGGTTGTTTTGAAGCACTGTGTGTGCAGTATGTAGGTCAGGGCTGGAGGGACAGAGTGCCTCTGCAGAGGTGCTGAGAATGATTAATTTCCCTGGGCAGAATTCCCCGGGGTTTTTTTCAGTGTGTGCTCAAGTCAAGCTGCAATTTCTCATGGACAGTGGGCTCAGGTTTTGGACCGTCTGCCCAAAGGGGAAATTTATCCTGGCAGCTGCTGAAAGGGAAACTCTTGTGGATTGGTATCAGCTTGTGCATTAAAAAAAGGGGGGTTTTTTTGCTGCATATTGGGCAGCTTTTCAAGGATGGTTTGTTTATGTTGCTGCTGTGTTCTCTGTCCATTTGCATCAATGAGAGGTGATATTTGGGTGCTTTCCAGCAGCTGCCAGGCACCACGGAAGGTGTGGGCCAGGCTTCTTTCACTGCCTGAGCAGCAGTACCTAATTTCCTGTGGAAAACTGTGCCCTTTCAGTCCTTAGCCCTTTGTCTGATGCCCAGCTCCAGTCTGTATTGCCAAACCAGAGATGCTAATGGGCTAGTATTGTTTCAAACACAATAAAATCCAACCTCGTGAAATACTTAGGGATGACTTGAAATCTCACTAACTCTTCCTTTGTAAGAGCACAAGCCTTGTTGTTGTTCTTCTTCCCCTTTATTCCCAAGCAGCCTCAACCTCTGTCTCCAGCAAAACATAGAAAAATTGGCTGATAAGTAGTTTTAAATGTCAGTAGAAAAAGTCTGGGAAAATTGCTTGATGTTCTAATATACTAACTTTAGATACTCTAAACTATTAACTTTAAGTAGCATCTTATTGTTTGTTTTTTGTCACTGGTGTTCACATATGCAGGAGTGGATTTTTCAAATGGCTTCTGTGGTTGTTGCACAGCCCATCTTCTCGTGCTTTACAGATGGATAGTGGTCCTGAAATTGTCCCAAGGAGTATGTCTGCAGGGCTTGGGTTTTATTGGCATTGCAGGATGCCTGAGCACAAGCCCTGCCTTCCCTCCTGCTCACTCTCTGTGTTGTCACACACTCCAGAGTCCCTGAGAGATGAGAAGCAGGTGGAGGGATTATGCATAAGGAACACAATGGATGCGTTCTGTGCTGCAGGGATGCTTTAAAGGTGGCTTTGCTCAATAATTATCTCAGCCAAATTTTCTGACACAGCTTGGCAAATTCCTCCAACACTTCTGGTATAGGTGCACGTGTGACTTGTACATATCCTCAGAGCAGAGCTTCATCATTTGAAAGGAGGCTTGCAGACAGTGCTATTTACTGAATAAAATGTGTTTTCCTGGAATCCAAATGGATTGATTTCTTGCCTCTGCAGTTTTTTTCGGGCAGCTGCCCCATTATGGAGTTGTGCCTTCTGGGTCAGAGATGAAAGGAGCTGGCTGTAACCCTGTGCAACTGAAACTCTTTTTCCGGAGGTACTGTAAATTTTAGCTGTTGAAATGAAGCTTTGCCTGCTCAGTAAAGCTATGAATTCATATTTTTGAAGCAAAGAAAATGCTTGGATTCTTTGTTGCTGGACACCTTGCGTTGCTGCTGGATTTTTGAGATGTCTAAGTCAAAAATACTTTCTTTTCATTTTGACCTCTTTTTCATGAATGATGGAAAAACTCTCATGATCTAGAATTCTGTTTGTGGATAAGTGTATAATTTCCAAAGAATTTCTTCCAATCCAGTAGAATCCTGTTATATGGGGAAAAAAATACTGTTAAGGATACTTGCAGAGATTTTGCATTGAGGACTGCCAGTTTTTCTCAGATCTACCTTTAGAAGATTGTCACTCTGCTGACAGCTCTTGAGGTCAAGTTCATAAGTATTTTCAATATTTATGGTGCAAAATGGCATCACAGTGTTAAGATAAATTCCTCCATCCTGAAGCAGAGCTTAGAAGTGAAATGACAGGCAAAAATACTGGGAAGTAGATGAGTTTTGTGTGTTTCTTGTCACCGCTCAGATCACACCCAAATCTGAGGGCTTTCTGATTTTCGAGCAGAATTTTCAGTTCTGCAATACCCTTTTGAAATTCCAAATTTCAGCTGAAACTCAAACTATTAAACCAGTATGAAATAATCTGTGCTGGAGAGATTTCCAGCCAGCTTGAAACACAATCAGTACTGGAATTTTCCTTTGAAAAATCTGATCTTGCAAAACTGCTCTGTGTGTTTCCAGGCCATTAGAGTCTGGACAATCTAAGATGAGCAGCTAAACTCCATGGATTTCTTGCAGCTAGCTAAATCTGACTTGCAGGGACTCACCACAGGCAAACCTCCCATGTTAGAGGCTTGTAGAGACAAAAAGCATGGCTCTCAAAGTTGTTTAAAAGCACTTCATCTGGTTTTAAATGTTTTGGTTTTTTTCAGTTAGGAACATCATTTTTTTTCCCTATTTTTTGGATGAAGGAGTTTTTTGTTATTAGTAGTATCTGTACATTAACTATTATAAATTAAGATTTTTTTTAAGAAACCACAAAAAATTATTAATTTTAGAGATCTCAGAATTTCTGGAACTATATTCAGAAATATAAAACTGGTCCATTTTTCCTGGATTTGAGTCTCCTCCTATGAAACTATAAGGGAAAGAATTCTCACAGGAAGTATAGACCTGTCCATTTTCCAGGGGCACTGAGGAGCTGTGGACCTGGAATCACTTCAATTGCATCAGGGTCTGAGTGTACATTATCAGGGAGGAATTCCTTTTTCTCAAAAGTGACTGACATTCCCAAAGAGTGTCCATTTTCCTCTTATTTTTAGGAAAAGATTTTGAAAGGCAACATTGTGGTAATCATTTTTGATCTGCTGTTTCATTGACAGAGGTGAGAGGGGTCATGGATCTCACAGTTGGAGAGAGGAAAGTCCTCCAGGAATAGGATATGATGTGTTGATATGTATGATATCATATCCATGAATAGGATATGATGTGTTGGCCGCTTCATTGTGGAATTATCAGGAGAGCAGAGGGAGGGCTCTTCTTCTAGTGTGCTGGGTGGGTTTTTTGGTTTGGTTGGTTGGAGTTTTAATTCATCCAGGTTTTTCCTTCCTCTCCTCCCATGACAACATGCTGGAGTTTCTGGGAAGGGGTAGCATGGTGGAGGCATGGCTAGCAAACCTGAGGAAAATTGGTAGAATTTATGAACTTCTCCAATCTGCCTTAGTCCATGTTTACAGTGAAGCATGTTATGATTATATTTACCCATTTTTTGGGTTTTGAGGGGAACATTCAGAATATCCTCTGAATGAACACCATGACTTTTAATGTCCCAGTTTTAGGGAGGTGAGTGGTTCTGCAGGTATGCTAACATTTGGTTTTTTTTTTTTTTGTATGCCAGCAGCCATAACAGCAAATCAAAACAATTTGCATCTGATTCTTCTCTTGCTCTGAGATCAGAAGACATTTCCTGAAATGTCCCTTGAAGAGCTGCATCCAGACAAACCAAGGAGCTTTGGCACTAAGGGTTTGTGTAGAATCCCTGCAAAACCTCACCTGGCAGGGCAGGTCCTGCTCTGACCACCTTGCTTGCTTGATTCTTTCTGAAGTTCATAGTCACAGGAACAAGGAGAAATTGCAGTTTATTATGCCCACATAAATCTGAGAAATTACTAATTTAGTAGTGTCTAATTTTTATGCTAACTTTTGGAAAAGTATTTCAGAACTTTGAGAGTTCAGTTCTTGACTCTAAATTTGATTAACCATTTTTCTCACTCCTTGCCACAAAGGAATATAGAGAACTCTGATTATTTCATCTGAACTGGTGTGTTGTAAATTAAGTCTGCTTTTTACAGGGAGTCCACACCCTAAGTTCCCCCTGTGTGAAAAACATTTTTCTTAGGAACTAAAGCATGCTTTTAATTCTTGTCCTCTTCAGTGAGGGGCCATATAGTCCTCAAAGCTGCAGTGAAGGTATGTGAGCACCCTGAGCTACCCCAAAGGCAGGGTATGGCAATTGAAGAAGTGATAGATTCAGAAATGTGCTGCTGAACATGGGAAATCCTGCAAATACTGAGGTTATTGCACCCAACAGATATGAAGTGTTTATTTTTCATATTTTACTTTAAAAGAAGAAAAAAATGAGCATGAAAGAAATCTCAATCTGAATTATTCATCTCATAGTCCTCAAAAGAGTAACCACTTCAGTTTAGCCACAGAAAAATTAGTATTTCCTGCTAAGGATTGTGTTCTTGAGATACTCATCAGTGCATGCAAGAATATTACATCGCTGTCCTCTGGGAATATCCATTTCCATCTTTTTCCATCCCATTCAGTAAAACGCTCTGTGAGAATGAAATGATTCCCTGAATGAATTCTCATTTTCTTTGACCTCTGCCCTGCTGAGGAACCCTATAAACACAGAACAGAATTAAGTAGCACAGAGGAAACAAAGACATACTTTTATATTAAAAATATTATTAAGGCCTCTGCATCTGGGGATGTTTATTCCCAGTCTGGAGAGTGGTGCTGGTTTTTGGATGAACCACGTCCCTGGTTTCCATAGGTGTGGCATATGTGTGATTTTCCCTGTTGGATGCAATCTTCATTTTGGCAGGAGAATCTGTCCAGAGCCTGTTGAAAGGAAATGGGGCATGGTCAGGAGCGATTTTTCCTCCCTACGGCTTGCAAAGCCCTGTTCCTTCCACTAGACCCTGATGCTCCAAGTCAGAAATAAAAGAGCTTAAAGCATGGGTTTGCTGGGATTTTGGGACTTGGGGAGCTTCTCCATATTCAACATGAAACTTGTGGCATTGCCATTGCATTTCACTCATGCTCTGCATTGCTGGCACCAAAATGTCACTTCATCAAGAACAGATGTTGTTGCTATTAATAAATTAAAACAGGATGGCCCTTTTCACTGTGTTTAGCATTTAGGATGTTCCTGTGGCTGGAGTCAGATAATGGCTTTGTTGTTGTTGTTTTAAAGTCTATAAACACGGGCCTTTAACCAAACCTTACAGCAAGAATGTTTCTATACTGGCTGAAGAGGGGAGTGAGTCAGACTCACTGTCTTTTTGACTTTTGGAAATATTACTGGAATATGACAGTGAGTTGTTCTGTTGACGTCTGAGTATGGATAGGATGGGAATGTGGGAGGTCTGATGTTGAGCAAGACCCCACCTGTGCCAGGACTGTAGGAAAAACCAAAACAGGTTTTTCTTCCTCTTCCATTTTTAAAGCACTGTGTTCCACATGGAAAGATAACTGTTATTTACAGGGATTCAAAGAGAAACTGCTAAGGCCCATCCTCTTTGCAGTGCTCTGGGTTGTGCTGCAGAGATACAGCAAATCCCAGAACCTGTTTGAATGATGTGTGGCCAGTTTTAGCTTATCTTCTGTCCAATTTACAGACACTCCACAGGAAAGTATATTCATGTTGGGCTGGACATTCTAACTGCTCCATGGAAAAGGTAATTCTAAGGCTTATGGCAGATTTTAAGCTATTTTGTATTTGTTACAGATATTTAAACAAGCTATAATTTAGGAGTTGACTCTGGATTAAATGTATTCAGTGAGAAATCATGCTGGAAATTGCTGGTGAGCAAGATTTCTAACAACTCCTGGTTTTGACAGCCTTGGAAGCATAAGAGGAGTAGCCTTCCTGGTTTCCTGCATTTCTTCAGTCTTCAAAGGGGCTTTTTGTCATTTTGTTTTGGCTATTCAGGAGAATACAAACTCCAGTTCTTAATTCATTTGAACTTTGTGTACATCCTCAGAGTCTGTTCTGTTGTTGGACAAAGCTTGGAGGGCTTTGATTCCTATGACATCTCCTTTATCCCTCCTTTTAAGCTGATACAGGAACAATGCTGAATAGTGCAAAATTCAGTGTTTATGTGGCAGGCTCCAAAGGTCTCTCTGTACCTGCATTATTTCTAGAACAAGATGTTCTCTGAGGGTCACATGTGTGAGCAGAGGCTGGGGCACAGCACCGGTATGAAAAAGAAGGCAGAGTCTATCCCAAAACATGAGACCAGCTGCCTGTGGAAGCTATCCTGGCCCAGGACAAGTGGATAAGCACAGAAAGCCTAAAAAAAATGAGGTATTGTTTCCTCAGGAAGGTTTGTTTAACTAATAGACTTAATTTGCCAATGGTTATCTTGAAATCAGGATTTACAATCCCTTGCCTGATTGCTTCAAGATGTACGTTTTTTTTTTTTCCTTCATGGACTCTTAAATCCCAGGGGACTCCATCTGTTCTGGCTTCTTTAGAGATGGGGATGGGTGGCTGCTGTGATACTGTAATTAGATAGGGCTCCTTGATTAACTGGGATTCTTGTGTCCACCTGGTGACACCTTTGAATGGGAGCAGAGAAGGGCCCGTAAGTGAAAGAACTTCATCTGCCAAAATGCTCAAATGGAATTCAGGGCTTGTTTTATTTCTATATTACTTTTGTTTTATGCATGTAATTATCTAAGCTCTTTAGGGTATAATTTAGCAAAGTTACCACAGGTTAAGGTCATGGTTTGGTGTGAGCACAGCAAGTACAATGATATATGTGCATCCAGTGAAAATTATTTTACCTCATGAAGGATAAAATTCCCAGAGTTCTGAACTGATCTAATACTGCTCTTACCAAAGTTGCCACAGGTTTGAGAGGCAGTTTTTGTAAACCTGTGTGTCCTTGTATATTATTTCTTCCTTATGTCTTTTGCAAAAAGGTTCTGGCCATTTGGTTAAGTGCATGGGCCTGCTAGTGTGTAAAACAGCAGCCTGGCCTCATTTAGCAGACCAAGCTGCTGTTGGAAATGAAAGGAAAAATAATATTTT
This sequence comes from Melospiza melodia melodia, assembly GCF_035770615.1. Taxonomy (NCBI): domain Eukaryota; kingdom Metazoa; phylum Chordata; class Aves; order Passeriformes; family Passerellidae; genus Melospiza; species Melospiza melodia. The sequence goes on from NC_086198.1 coordinate 42,325,082, forward strand.
AAGTCCCGGAGAATTGGAAATGAGAGCTGGATGTAACAGCTTGTCTCTGGATGGGCAGGCAAAGTCTCAGACCCCTCAGTTCCTGTCGCTCAATCTATAGATTGATCTGAATGTGTATTCTTGGATTTCAGGTATGGACCTGAGTTAACTGAACTTCTCCAGTGTTAGGTGATCAATAAATTGGACTTAGAGTCATGAGAAAAGTGCTGCAAAACTTGGAGCTGGCTCTGAATTGCCATTCAAGCAATACATGTAAAAAAAGGCTGCCAGGCATTCACACTTGGCATAGCATCACTTTTTTTGCTTTGCTGAAGAAACGGAAGTACCAGATTATCTCTCTAATGCCAGTGACCAATTTCCAGTGCAAAGAAAGACAAATAATAATGCAGCCTTACTTCATTGTGATGGTGGTTGTGATGGGGCTGGTGACAAAGGAGTTAGTTGGTGACTGTTTAGTTTCTGTTCTGCTGAAGATGCCACTTAGGATTGAGTTTGGGGAAGGGTGAAATTCTGAACTCCTGGCTGAATCCTCTGCACAGAGAACCTGGGTTTGGAGATGAAACACTGAGTTTGTACTCCTGCCTCTCACTAATCATTAAATACACATGAGTAGCTGTGGCAGATGGGCCACGTTCCATGTTTTCAGAGCATATTTCAGAATTAATTGTGCTGACAACATTTTAGAAAGAGCAGCTCCAGACTCTTTTCTCTTTGGCAACAGTGGCTTCTGGCTGCTGTCAGGCAGATGAACATGTTTTTCTGGGTTTATTATTTTGGGTTTGGCTCACATACTCACTGTACTGATGATTAGGGGTATAGGGGGACCATTACCTGTGTTCATTAACCAGGCTTCAAATACTTGCAGCCATCAACAGCTTTTTACCTGAGTGCCCATGGCTCTGGGAGGGGAATAGCTCTGGGAGTGGATAAGGAGAGGTGGGAGGGAAGCCTGGAACAGGATCCACACTGTGTTGTTGTTTGTGGCCAGCAGAGACGGCTGTCAGGGATCCAGGGGGCTGAGGTCTGCTCTGCAGAGAATTCCAGCATGGTTTAGTCTAGACTAAACATTTTTGGATGCACCGAGTCTATCGCTCTTGCTCACATTCCCCTGCCAGGGACTAATTGGAGCTGATGATTGCCTGCCATGAGAATTGCAAATTCCTTTTCAAAGGTGCTTTTTTTTTGTTCTTTTCCTTTTTTAAAAGGCAGTTTACAGGTTTTGGCAAGAGGCTGGTTTTGGCTCTAAAATGACAAAAATGCTTCCAGCGTAGATTTAGGCATAACTGTTAATATTCTCCAGATTCCTTCCTTGAAAAACCATGCCAGTTACAAACAAACAAAAATCCACTCCTCTCTCCAATTTGGTTGGCCAAATTTACTTTCTGTTGTTTTCAGCCCATAAAAGCTCTTTCCTTCAAGCCTTGAAATGCAGAATGCATTCTTTCATTCTGCTTTTGACAGACATCCGTTATATGTTTCTCCCACAAAATTTGCATGCTGTGGTGGGATTTCCAAAGCATTCCCCCTCAGCCTCATATTTCTGTGCTTGGAGTCAGCAGGATCAGTGTTAGACTGACTCTGGATGCCCTGGAAATCTCTTTCTTGTTTGAACACTTTGGTTTTTGTTCTTTTCTTAGAAAACTTTGGGTTTTGTTCATTTCTTCAAAAACATTTTACCTAGCTAGACCTTGAATACTATTACTTCATTCTGAGTTTTCAACATATATTACTTGACAGTACAAGAGGAAGAGAATATGTGGTGTACTAAGATGGATGTTAGGAATTGTTCAAGGTTTTCTTTAATTTTTAGAAGGACTTTTGAAGCATCTTCTCACCCCATCTCCAGCTTTGTCAGTTACAGGAAGAAACCTTAAGGGCAGATATTTTAATGGTGGCAAATCAAAGGCTTTTTTGAGAAGAGGTGTCAAAAGCCAGTTGCTGTTAAAATTAAGGTTTTCTTATGAGGTTTTTTTTTTTTTTTTGTGTTCTCCTAATGCTAATTCAGGAACAAGGAGATCTCATACAAGCTGTGAAGCAGCATTTTTTAATAATGCAATTTTATTAATGTACATTTTCAAATTCTTTTAAAATCAAAGCCAGATCCAGAAGTAGCTGCAAGAAAGCTGCAGAATGGGGGAGAAGGTGAGAAACACAAACTTTGCAGAGGAAGATGACTTATCTGCTGCCTTAAGAAACAGTGTTTATTAGCATAAGGTAGCGACTGGGATTGGGATCAGAATAAGGGTCTGACTGGGATGAGATAAAACATTGCTGCTTCTCAAAAATGCACCTGAAGCTAGTCAAGGTTTAAAGGCTTGGATTTAAAAGATCTAATAATTACCCTAGCATGCAGTACTGTAATAATCAGATAATTATTATCTTCTCTTTGTGTGGTGAAGTTAATTTCAGTATTATTCTGAAAGTCCTAGCTCAGCTGTCTGGCTGGATGGGAAGAAATGCAGACTTCCAGAAAAACTCTCCCCACTTACTCATGGTTTTTCAATGGTAAAGCCTGTTTTGTGATGAGTCAGGCAGTTCTGGCTCCCATTTTGTGGGATAAAACTCCTGACATACTGTATTCCTCCTGTTGCAGTAGCAGCCCCTAGAAATCTTGGGAACCTCCAAGTTTATTCCAGCTCTCCTGAGATTTCTGCAGCGTCTTGGGAGCAGCTGAAGCAGATTTCTCTTTGCAGAGAATTCTCCTGGAGGGCTTGCCTTCTGTGCCCTCTCATTCCTTGGAAAGGCTTCTGAGGAAGTGACAGCTGACTGACCCTAACAGGATCACAGGGATTGGACTCCTTGATGTTCCTCCTATAGCTGAGGCAAACTGCTGGATGTAAGAACACACAAAAAAGAGGTGAGATCCAAGTAGGAATGGTAATTCCAGTTTGAGACTCATCTGCCAGTCCAGGTGAAAGTCAAGGTAAAAGGTTTTGGTAATTGATTTTTTTTTAGGAGTCTGAGGCTGATCTTTAAATAAAGCATTTGCACTCACTTGTAGGAGCTTAAGCCAGTTGTGTGCCCTCTAATTACATCAGGCCAGGAATGGAGATGTTGGAAACAGCCCCAGGTACTACAGGAGCTGCCAAGAGGGATTTACTCCAAGCACTCATGCAGAGTCCTAGCCTGTGCTGAAGTCACAGTGTATTTCAGCAGTAATTCTTGGGCTCTCTGCTCTGGTGTTAGTTCAGTCATGGCCTTGTAACAGCCTCAGTGGAAAATGCTGGAGAAATGCCATGTTAAAACACATAATGCCAGAACTGGAAGTAGTGGGTTCTTATATTCTTGTAAAAATGAGCCTGTAACAGACCTAAAGCAAGAACCCAAATAATTTCTTCTCAAATCATAGAAGCAATAAGATAAATAATATTAAATAGCATCGCTCCATTAATCAATTAATTTTCCTTGATTTACACCAGCTTAGTGTCACAGCACATTTCTTACCCTAAGGCAAGCTGTTCCTGGGAGATGTGCAAAGGATTTTTCTCCTAAAGAAACCTGGGATTTAAAAAAAAAAGAAGTAATAAAATGTAGAAGAGGCCTTGTCACATGGTTTGAATTTACCTGGCCCCCAGCCAGCAGCCATAGGTTTGATTTGTATCCCAGCAGGTCACTGCAGATCATAGCATTTCTGTTAAAATGTGCTCAAATTTGTTAAAAGGCAGCATACACACAGTGTGTGATCAGTTATCAATTTTAATAGTATTTCCCTACGAAAGTCAGCAGGAAAACTACTCTATTTGTCTCTGTGGCCTGCTTTGCTCTTTCTTATAATACATTTCTTTTCTTTTTATTGTACTTAAACTCATTACCCATTCTAAATTCCTTCCAAATCGCAAATGAGGGCATTTTGCAGCATCATAATAAAAGGTGAAACACATTGTATCAGAATTAATCCACTGATTAGAAAAATGGTTTAAAAATCAATCAGTATAATTACTTTAACTAAGTGCCTAAAGGATAAAGGCTGTTTCTTGGCTCAGGTGATGCTGGTGGTGAGCAACTTTACAAACCTATAGCAAGTTTGATCTCTTACCTCAGAGTTAGTCAGAGTGAGTAATCTTTGTTTTTTTCTTTAAATGCTCAGCACACTATTTGTTTATTGTAATTTCCTAATTTATCTCTGTCTTTAGTGTTAGAAATCCTTCAGAGTTTTGCCCTTCATAGAAGCAGGATTAAATCTGCTAAAAGCCAGCAGTGGTATGATAGAAGAGTACCAGGCAGCCTTGAGCCTCTTGGGAAAAGGAATAGGAATTCCAGTCAGGAGCACTACATCTCAGAGTATCATAAAGCCTTCCTTTAAACTGCTGCAACTGATGGAGATTTTGGCACTGTCTCAGGTGATCGATCAGCTCCCCACAGACTCTTCTTCCTTCCTGCCTGTGCCTTGGTTACATGGATGGATTCTGAAGGGAAGCCTCAGAAAACCACCATTTTAGCTGTATTTATGGCATAGTATTTTTTCAGAAACCAGTTGATGGTAATTAACAGAGAGAAGCAGCAGCAGCACTGTGCTTCATTTTTGCAGAGTAATAACTCCTTTCAGAAGCAGCCTAAATTTAAGGCTGATGACAGCATTATTGTGCAGAAAAATAATGTGTCAGTTCTCTTCCATCTCTCAGACTGGGAGGGAAATCATTTGGTGCTCACAGCAGTCAGGACAGAGTCATTAACATATTAATAGAGAAATAATATTTCCCTGTCTCTGTCCCTGGCTGAGTTTTGGTACCCAGCCTAGCCAGGCTCTGGTGATTGCTGCAGCTGAAGACCAAATTCAGCCTTAAGGCATCACCAAGGGGCCCAAGAGTGACAAAATGAGTTAGAAAATCAAAAAACTAGTGAGACCTGAAGAGGCTACTGCTGTTCTGTGTTCCTGGGCTACAGGATTCAAACCCCAAGGGAGAGGAGTGAAGGAGGGGATTACCTTGAGTTTACCTGCCTAGTCAGGAAGGATAAAGAAATGGCCTGCAAGTGATAAGGTATAAAGTGATCAAATGCTTCCTTTCTGGTTCTTTCATCCTTTCACAGGTGATGAGAATAAAAACATACCTGAGAACATACAAGGGGCTTTGAACAGATGCTGACTCAACATCTGTGGGATGTTGAGGAGCTGACTTCAGCATGGTGTAATGAAAGGAAATGCTGAGCTTAGGGTTTCTCATGGGATTTTTGGGTGGTTACTGGCCATGTCTGCAGCACTGTGATGTGGGGGACAGCTCAGACTCCTCTGCAGGGAATGCCTGGGTTACTTGTGTGGTGTGGGAATGAAGGGTGAGTGCATTCCTTGGCTGGAGGATGTACAGCTGCATTTCCCTGGCAGCCAACAGGAGCACAGGACTGGGAAAATCAGTTCTGGGAGCCAGAGTTGGTGTTAATCAAGGCTGCAAACTTTAGAATATAAGTGACACTGTGTTATTAGTGGGATGGGAATTAGGAGTGGGACATGTGATATTTGTGGGAGAGGCACAGAGATGAGTTACCTTGGGGCAGAAACCCCTTTCCATGTTACATTGCAGAGTGTTTATGTCATGTGGGACACTAACAGCACTTCAGTCTTCATCCCTTTCCATCCTCAGTCCTTCCAAAGACAGACCACTCTGGACTGTCTTGTGTCCTTCCCCAGCAGAAAACATCCATTTTCTGTTTGTGCCTTCTTTGGGAGGAGAACAAATTTTTGGGAGTGTCGCTGCTTCTTCCCTTTGTTCTGACCTGATGCTGGGGGAACAGGACAAGGATGGGGAAGGACAACTTCTCTTTTAAGCTAAGAGAAGCAGTCACAGCCGGCACCAGAAGGAGAGCAAATCAATGGCTGTGTCTGGCATCAGGGAAGAGGCAGGAGCAGAGAAGCTGCCTCAGCAGCCCTGCCCCACTTCAGTCTCTAGAGCAGCGTGTGTTGATGCTGCTCTCTGCCTTTGGAGCCCTCCTTTGCCAATGCAGGGGTGGTAAAACTGAGCTCAGTGCGTGAGGGGAAGGTCAGGGGATTTGAAAAACATCCAGGAGTATCCAGAACTTACTGGAGTTTGTGGCACTGAAACCATCAGGTTGAGCTATCTGTGTGTCTGTGTGAGGTATGAATTTTGCATTAAATATTCCATTTACAGTGGGCAAGTGGCAGCTAAACACAACTTAATGTATCTCTAAGAGCAAGCAAACCTTTTCCATTTTAATGAGAGTGAGGAAAGTCCACTATGGGCATTTATAGTCCAACATTGCAGTAGTCTGATATTGCCCCAAGTAGACTCTGAGAGAAGTATCTCATATTTCAGAGTCTTCATCATGGTACAGGAGCACTTAAATTGTTTCTGCCATCTCTGTTTTATTTTGGTGTGGAGTTGCTGAGACAATACCTTTGCTTAGGGGAAATGAAGTCAGAGTTAAGGAAATCCCAGCTCTAGGGGCTGTTCAGACATTTGAATATATTCCCTTTTATGTAATTTCAGTGGGAGAACTTTGTGAAATACCAGCTGCCTCTCTCCTTATTTTATTTTTCAATGGACTTTTTATTTTCATTTTGTATTCAGCGTCTTAACTTCTAAGTGAGTATCTTGGCCTTTTTCATATTTCAGTCTCTGCTTTGCTATTTCTGTTTCCCTTTCCCTGTTTCCCACTCTGCTTTTACACTCCCTTCCTAGGGAAGTAGGAAAATTCAGGTGTTAATACTGGAATGATTTTTGGTGCTGTAGTTTCAGCTTTGAAACTTGCATATTTCCCTTGCTTCCCTCAGGCTGATGAGATCTTCCGTGTGAGAGCAGTGGCACAGATTGTCTGTGTAGATCTCAGAGTGAGTAATCATCCTTGATACATCCAGAATGAAATCCACAGTTGTATCATTTCACCACAGCTCTGTCTCATCCCAGGAGGAACATCCAGCTGACATGGATGATACTTTGCCAGGATGCAAAAGGAACCTTCCTTAGGACAACATTTCTCCTTCATCTGAAGTTCTTCCTTTTTTTTTTTTATTGTATTAGTACAGCTTTTTCAGCTGGTTGTTTTAACTCATTTTTTCTGAAGATCACCATGATTTCTTTATGGGGTATTTATTTAAAATATTTTACAATGTAAAATATGCAGCTCCAACTTGACTCTCATTAAAAGAACGTTGCCAAAAATGGAAAGCCTTTGGAGGCCTATTAGAGTGAATTATCCTAATGAGAAGCAGGAATTCTGTCCTAGCAGCTCAAACTGCTTCAGTGGATCTGGAATTCTCCCAAAACCTGCCAGAATTTAAGGACCCGTGTCTGTCTGGCTTCCCTTGCCTTGTAACCAGGACAGAGAGCAGCCAAGTGCTGTCTCTGCCAGTTGTATATTCAGAATATAATTTAAACAAAATGTTTAACTAACAGCAGAAACTGTTTTGGCCTTGCTTAGCATGTGTAAGATATTTTTAGATAGATAAAAATTCTCATTATCATTTCTGACAGAAAAGACTTGCTTTCTTCCTGTAATAATTTCCTACAGGTGAGCAGTGGGAATTATTGTTCATACCTTAGTCTCTGAGTAAGCCATTCAGGAGGATGGAGAGCAAGGAAATGAATGTCCAAAGCAATCAGAACTGTAATTTTGAATGTGTTCTCCCTGCTGTTCCTGGGCCAAGGTTTTAGGTGAATGTTCCCAAGAAGAAATAGTCACTTGTGTGGACTATCTCTGCATTGTCTGCTTTAATTGTGAAAGCATCAAGTGGTATTTCCTTCGCCATGAAATTCCCTGGCCTTGTGTTGCCAGATGTGGCCATAAGTTATACAGCTGTAAATCAAACCAGTCCCTTTCTTCATCTTGCTGCACGCTGCTGTTCTCAGGTGTTCCTTGCTGTTGGTTCCCCTCAAAATGAGAAGGTGTTGTTACAGTGTGGTACATAAACTTTGTCTCCAGTTCTTTTTCCATTTTCTGACACCTATAAGCAGTTTGGAGTGGTGATGTGCTACTGGCAGGGCTCATCTGGGCTGGAGGGGTGCCCTGGAGCTGATTCCCCACACACTGGAACCCTGGCCATATGTGCAAGTCTTCTGGCACCTCCTTCCTCACAAAATGAAGTGGATTTTTGCCCCTCTGGTTTGTGCTGGTTTATGTAGTGCATGTGCTGATGGCATCCAGCTGGTGAGTGACTGTGATCCTCAGAGCCATAAAGAGCTGCATGGAAAGCTGCAAAGGTAACAATGCTTTTGAAACCAGGCACCTGCTTGCAAGTTCAAATGGCTTTCCATGTAGGATTGCTGGATAGAGCAAATTTTCAATTCTGGATTTAAATCGAAACCTCATTTCTTATTTCCAAAATTAGGAAGGTGTGTTTTACTTCTTGATTTGCTCATTCTGTGCAGAATAGCACTCTTTCTTGCTGCTGCTCTGTTTTTTCTCCTTGGTGGCCCCTTGCAAAGTGCTCATCTCAGGAGTCATTTTCACCTCTTAGTTGCTGGAGTCTTCAGGGAGCAGCCAACTCTTCCTAAGGCATAAGTGAATCCAGGTTTTCTCTTGAATTCCACCCATGCCAGCTGAGGCTATCTGGGTACTCAGTCCTTCCTGAAGAAAACAGCACTGGTAGCTCCATGAAGCTTTCTGTGCATTAGCCAGATGTTGTGTCTGAACCTGGGATCAGGTAGAAGATCTTTTATGCAGTTATGTTCCTTTTGCTGTGCAGTTTTTACTAGTAAACAATATTGTTCATGCTCAATAGCTATAATAATGGTAGTAATTTTTTTTTTCCTCTGGGTCTGACATTTCTAGAAAAATAAGTTTATTGCATTTTCTGTCAAGGCTGTTTTATACAGAAGTTATTTATTTCTTAAACCATAAGGAGTTAATAGAGAAGTTTCTTCAATTCTGTGTCATGCTGGAAATGCTGTCCTAAAAATGGGTGTCTCTGAAGTGATGTACAGGGAGGAGCAAAGGTGCAGATAAATGTAATAATGTCTTTTTGTGAATGACTGCAGCAGCTGTCAAGTGAGTTAAATAGCATTTCTCAATGCAAAAGCTGCCTGAAGCTGATAATTATTGTGCCTTTGAGAAGGCAAAGCCCTCTCATTATGAATATGAAATGAACCATGAATCCCCATCTACGCAAAACTATCTGAGATGAAATCTTCCAATTTGCATTGTTCAGATCATTATATCTAGCTGGGCTCAGAGTTTGGATGATGCATTCCCAGCCCTCGGGTTTATCCCCTGGCTCCAGGACCACAATGTCAAACAGCTCAGAGGTTTCCCATTGACTCTGTTTTGGCTATTCTCAGATGTGCTGCTCCTTCCTGCAGTCTAATCGATGCAGCCCTCCGAGAAGTTCTTCTCCGTTCTATGCCTTGCCTCGTTTCCTGAAGCTTTGCTTTCCAAACAGAAACATCCACTTAAAATGCAGAGTCTTCATTTAAATTGCATTCCTCAGAGTGATCTCTTCCCAGTTCCACACAGTAAACCACAGCTAAAGCAGTACCAGAGAGCTGCTGTGCACAGCAAGGCTCATCTCTGACAGCCACATCTGGATTTGTTAGGGTGAGCAGGCAGAGCACTCTGGAGGGCTTAGGAGCAGTGTTTTCTGTGTGTGGAGCTCTTTGGTCACCCTGCATTGGGGCTTCATCCTATTCACTGTGAAAACAGGATGGCCAGGAGAGCGGGGTGGGATGATAACAGATAAAACTGGGAAGGGATTACAAAGGGCTTTGGCAAATGCAAGTCCAGGTCATTTCCAGCACCTCAAAGATGCCCCAATGCAGCTGCCTGGAATGCTGGATGAGTTCAGTTTGTGTAAGTCCATGTTTTATTTGAAGGCCACTTCCTAAAACAAATTATTCTTCTGAAGTATGTGCAAGATTTAAAAGATTTTCCTTCAGTCCTTTCAGTTGGCAAGAAACTGTTTTCCTGTGCAGTGATGTCCCCTATGTCATTGTTCCCCTCATCCCTGCTGGCAGTCAGAGCTCTGATGTCAGAAAGAACAAGGATGCATCAGTAGTCCCCACACTCTGGAGTTGATTAGATCCCTTTGGAAGTCACTTACCTTTGGATGGTGTGGTGCTACATAAATGTGAGATGTCACCCAGTGCTGCTTGTGCTGGTGACAGACCCACCCTGCCAAGGCACTGGAAGAAGCTGCAGGGCAATGAGCTGCCTGTGTGTTTCTGGAAGTGTAACTTGACCTGGATGTCATTGGCTTTTATTCGGCTGCTTGTGCATGTGAACTTCCAATGACTGTTCTCTTAAAAAAAAAAAAAAAAAAAGGAACAGGAACTGGAAAACCAAACAGATGTGGAGTGAGACTTGGGCTGTTATGCAACTGGCCCAGCACTGGAAGAAACTTAAATCCTGTGCACTTCCAATTGCATTTTCTTTCTTTTTGAATCTTTCCCCTGAAAAATTTGCAAGGTTTTCTCTTGTCTTTTCATACAGAACCGTGCACAGAGTCATCAGCTGGGCTTGCAGGATGAAGAATCACCTATCACCTTCTTCACTTACGGTTAAATGTCAGTCCAAGTATCTTTGAGCTGTCAAAGTAGATTTCTGATGAACATGAGTTATTTTCCTCTCTCGTGCTGCATGTGCTGCAGCTTTTATGTGTCTGGAAACATGCATGTTTCCTCTTCCTAGAACACAGATTTCATGGCTTACATCACTGAGTGGCATTTTTTACAGCTGTTTTTGCTCTTTAACAATTTGCTTCTTTCCTCTCTAGCTGAAGGAAATGATGGAAAATGAGCCAAAAGCATTGTGTGAGTCAAGAGGCGCAGAAATGCTGCCAAGCGTTGGTTCCCACCATGGCAGGAACACTTCTGGACTGGTGAATTCCAAAGCAATGGTTCTATGGTGGCTGCCAGAGACAGGAATAAGGCAGCAGGTAAGAATCTCAGTGTCTCACTCATGCATCCAGACACTTTGTGGTTTCCCAGTCTGTGCTGTGGGAAGCAGGTCAGCAGGTGATCCTTGGAGCCCTTGGGCTGCTCTGCCAAGCAGGAAGAAGGGGAGAGAGGAGCAGGGGTAGAGGGAATTCCTGATTTGGGACTGCAGCACTGAGGAGGGAGCCAGGCCTCTGACTGCAAGGGTTTTGCCTCCTTCACTGAAATAAACAGTCTGAGGTCCAAGATGCTTAACACTTTGTCAAGATACTGCTTTTTCTTCTGTTTGCTTCTTCCAGCTTTAGACAGCTATCCCTATCTAATTCCAAACTAATTCCAGCCACCACCAGTGCTGTATTGGCACTGTTCCAGCCTGGCTATGGCTGTATGTGCCCTGATAATTGAGTGTCTGTATGGCTCCAAAGGGCAGAAACAGCTGCATCACCTCCCCATTTAAAATCATGTACTTCAAATCAACTTTAGTTTGGTGAGAAGTGAAGACTACTGGATAATAAAGTCAGATTCTGATTTCTGTGTATTTATTTTAAAGACAGTACCAGCCCAGTATCTTTCTGTGTCCATTTAAATGGGAAACTGTAAAGTTTCATTTTCCAAAATCAGGCCTACCATGACTCCTTCAGTCACAGACATTAGCCACTGCACAAAAACCAGTGTTTTCAACTCAGGATTTTCAAGTCACAGTCTTAGCACCTAATTTCTTGTGGTAAAACCTTTTTCAAGGCTCAGACTTCACCCAACCCTGAGTATCCTGTTTGAAAGGGCAGAGTATATTGTACTGGTGCAGAAAGAGCAAGCCAGCTTTGCTTTTACATGATGAAAACTAATTTTCTGGGAAGGTAGCCGTGCCCTTTCTCAGAACTTTAGGCAGTGGAATATTAAAATGTGTCACTTCTGGACATGCAGGCTGAGATTTCATTTTTCTTTCTGCTCCTTCTTGCTTGATTGTAACCCTAAACTTAGATTCAATTCTATGAAATAATTCCACCAATATTCAAACTCAAAAAAGGAGCTGAAGAAATATCCAACACCTTATAAAAAAGAGCTGATCAGTGTGGAGCCCCAGATTAATTAGGAAATCCCTAGGAAAGGGTATAAAATCAGTGAGACTTTGATGGGCATTTTTCTTTTCAGTGCAGGTAGTTCAGTCCTGAAGCACCTGTATAACCTTGTGAATCCTGGGTTTATCAGTGTTGTTTGCAGGTCTAGCTCTCTGCTTTCAGATCTGGCATGTGTCAGATGCTGGGCACAAGCCATGAATTCTCTTTGTTTTGTTTGATATCAAACCCTTTGTATCTTTAAGGCAGTGTCTTTAAAAATGGTTAACAGTTAAATCATTAATTTTTCCCATTTTCTGCTTATTTACACTTTGAATTCAAATGATTTGCACTCAGATCTCCCTATGAAGCATCCAAGAAGCTAAAAAAATACAAGCACTTATATGGAATTATAGATATTTCATGTTCTTCATGTGCTTAAGTGTTCTACTGTAGCACAGGACTTAAGGAAATGTTCTGACAAGTATTTTAGGGATAATCTGGTCTAGCTACATCACACTGAGCACTTTTGGCACTTAATTCAGAATCATTATTCATCATGTACCTTTGCAGTCAAAACCAAATCTCTGTATTTTTCACTTAGGAACCATTCCTGTCCATGTGATGACATTGCTTCAATAAAATGTAAGAACTTAAATTACAGAAGGGAAGAAGTAATTTGGGTATTTCCTTGATGTATTTTGAAGGCTTTTTTTTTTTCCCCTCTGAGGCTGATGTTGCAACTTCTGTTTTAGGCCACTTGGATAGTCTTCTCCTTAACCTACTGCTTAGACTGCATGATTTGCAGGAACAAATTCTTTACAAGGAAACTGCATCTTGGAGATCTCTACCTAATCACCAAATTTTATTAGAGTTGGACACAAAAACACATTAAGGAAGCACACATGTACACACACACAAAAAGTAATTTTATAAGTCTTCTCTCTATAGTAAATTAGCAAAAAAACCCCCCAATTATTTGTGATTTTCCATCATTTATGTCAATTTAATCCATTTTCAGGATATCTTAGTAGCCTGTATGTTGTTTTCTAATAACTGGTGGCAGTTGTAAAGAGGAAGAGCCTCAGGATACTCAGCCTGTAGTGACAGATCTTGACTCCCTTGATTCTTAGATAAATCTGGGAAGTGAGAGAGTGACCTTTCCCCCCTAACTTTAGATTTAATGTTGGCAGCAGTACAGAAAGAGTTTAATTGGAATGTCTAAAGGGAAAAAAGGCTTCCCCCATGCAAAATAACAAAGTTTCAGTGGTATTGTGTAAAAGTGGGCAGCCTTTCCTGCCAAGGAACCTAAAAGTAGGTTCCTTGGCAGGAAAGGAGCTTACTTTAAATTGAGATTCTCTTAAACAAGAAGTGAAAGATTGCTTAGCTTATCAGTCAGACCAAGAAGACCAGGGGTCCTTTGATAAGGATTTTCAGTAGAACATTTTCCAGAGGCATTAGCTTGGGCTCTGTGTTTTTTAACTGTCTGAAGACTCTTCTTTCCTACTTTTCACTCAGTGCCTCGTCCTTCTGTTTCTTCTTGCTGCAGCCATATCCTTTATTTTAGTCTGTATTTTAGGCTAAAAAATCTCTTATCTCTTGGATGTTCCAACCCCTTGGTGCCTGGTAGTGACCCCATGGCTTCTAAGGGACTATGGCAGTTTATACTGTATAAAAATGTGAGTGCTTTGGAATAGACAGAGTGGATGAATGTCAATCTGTTTGTGTTTGGAAAAGGAGCCTGGGGAAGAGCAGTGTTGTGCTGTTGACTCAGCACAGACCAGCACAGATATTGGGCACATCAGTGGAAGCTGGGATGAAAGAAATGCAGAGAAGAAAGGCTGGAAGTGATATTATAGCATAAATAAAAATGGGAATAAAGCATCCTGTGTTGTCAGCACTTAGGAGCATCAGAGGAGCAAGTCAAAGCCCAGGCAGCTGACAGCCTCCATTGCCTGCAATGGTCCTTGGGCTGCACCTGCCAAGGGGACTCACTTTTCCTTCCAGTGACTCAGTATAAAGGCACCTCTTATCCTCCAGCCATTTTAGAGGATATTTTGGACAAAAAAAAAGGACAAATATTTTATTGTACAAATATGATTATCAGCACTGAATATTTCAGGATATTTTCAATGTTGGTTTACCTTTCTTTCGTGTCCTCAGAGCTCTCTTTGAGCCTTTGAGATGTCTTTTCCTACTGGAATTTTTGAGCAGAGAGAGGAAAAGCAGTTCTCTTTTCAGAACTGGGGAGTGGGCTGCTTTTTCAGGAAGATTTAAGGTAGGGTTTAATTTTATGTTGAGCCTCCCATCCTTGAGGTACACTGTGGTGTTTTATACAGTGATGTGATAAATATAGAAAGGTGACCCAGCAGGCAGACAGAGCAACCACTCAATCACTTCACACATACAACACTGGGCAGTAAATGAAGGGCTTCAGCAGCAGCAGGGCTGGGATTCCTGACCTCTGGCAGCTCCCACTGGGGTGATTTTAAGGAGTTACTGATTTCTTTCCACTCTGCCCCTTATCAGAGGGGACAGCTCACAGCTGGCACAGGCAGTGGAGAAAGGTAAATTGAAATCATCCCCACATGCCATTCCTGAACTCAGGAGTTACAGCCAGACTGCAGCATAGGAAAGCTTTCCTATAAACTTGGTCCAGCACTGAAAAACCTTTTCAATGACCTGAGCTGATGAGTGGTTTTGCTGCTTAAATCATGTGTAGTACAGACCTTTATGGAGCTGTAAAGAAAAATAAATACAATTCTGCGCTTTTTATTGTATTTGTCTGTAAGGTGTTAGATTCAGTAAAACCTGCAAAGGACAAGGAGTTCATCTACTGCAGAAGATAAAAGTGGTGTTACCAGAACATTTGCCTGTTGCCAGCCCAAAGCAAGCTAAAAATTCCTGAGAATGACCAAAGGGTGCTGAGATTTCAGTTGAGTTTTAGTATTCTGTGTGATTGTTTTTTCAGCTTTCCCTGGAAGGTTTGAAGATGAAGATTTAAATAATCAAGTTGTAATGTGTGAGCAAATGTGAGGAATTTTAATTCCCAAATTAAAGTTTGGGAAGTAATTTGTTTTTATTAAGGAAAATGGAAAATCTGCTCCTGTACTTCTTGTAGGGCAATCACAAACACCGTGTCCTGTGGGACTGAAGGATGGCTTCATCCTTCATGGGGAACTTCCTAGTTTGCTGTGGGTCTGAGGATGACTGAAAGGCACTTGATTTGCTATTTGGTACCCACAAGGAGGTTTTACATCACCTGCTTCTGTGGTGTTTCCAGGTAAGATCTCTGCTCTGCTGTGGAGTGAAGGGACACACCAGGAAGCAGTGCCTAGCACTCAGAAGTGGCAAAAAGAACTTCTCTTCCTTTTCTTGGCTGAGTGAGCACCTAGCCTCATCTCCTGCCAGGTGAAGTGGCACACTTACCTGTGTTCTGCTCTCTGCTCCCCTTACCTGATACTCCTTATCTTCTTGCTCCTTTTTTCCGTCACCTCTGGGTTTTTTTGCACTGCCCTGGTTGGCTCACCTGCACCTGCTCCAGCAGCTGAGGCTGGACAATTCCCTTCAGCAAAGTCCACTCTGCCACTGTTACACTGGAGAAACAAGACCCTAGTGTAAGCAGGAAGGGAGAGGGATCAGCCCTGTCCCAGAGCTGAATTACAGAGTGTTCCTGGTTTGGATGTGGAACCCACAAGATGTAAGCTGCCACTGTCTTTGCCCAGGTTTGAATTCCCTCTTTCTCCTGTGCTGAATTCAAGTTTCAGTTGTGTGTAGAATGAAGCCTGTGAAAAGATTCTGGTATCAAGTGTCTCTTCCACAAAGCAGCAAGGCAGCAAGTAGTAAATAAGGAGACTAGAAAAAGTTCCATGCTACATGGCACTCTAGGAGAATCATTAAATGAGAGCTATTTTACTTTACACTGAATAGTGATAGGCTAAGTCCTTTCTTCATTTGAAATTAGATATTTTTTCTCTAAAATGCAGTTTATTGCTAATAAGAATCCAAGGTTACAAATTCTAATTATTTGGATATTTCACTGAAGGACATGGGACCTTTCCTCAGGCTCTGACATGGGATAATCAGGTGAAGGATGCTGGCAGGGAGTGAAGCAAACAGGTAATAGCAGTTACTGGTATTTTAAATTTGGCTTGAATTGCCTCAGATGATGCACTTCCCATTTGAGGCTGAATACTACACTTGAGATTTGTACCTTGTCCTGTGCCTTGTCCTGAAGTCAAAACCAGCTGCACCGAGTGGGAGGCTGAGAGGAAGGTGCAGAAAGACCATGGGAAAGTAAAGATTCCAAATTAAAGCTGGAACAGTTAAGAAATGCAGGTAAGGGCTATGCTTTAATTACACTTAGGTGATGATTGCTTCAAGTCACTGAAAGCAGCAGAATGCTTGGGCCCCTGGGCTTGTGGATGTTCCTCCGTAACTGCTGAGTTCATTGGCTGAACTCTGCCCAACCAATTAAATTCACACAGGTATCAGAGCCTCTACAAATGTGTGACTTTGCACACAAGTTGAAGCACAAGGAAAAGCCTTTTTACGAGGAAAAGTCCCAGGATGGGCTCACAAGCAAGTGATAGGAACCTGCAAGGATCAGGCTCCATTACTACTTGGGCACTTGCCTTTCTTCCCATTCTTCTCTCCTGCTTTTCCCTGCAGGGTGAAGAAATAAGAATGTGAGAAAAGAAGAGACTGCTGAGACCAGACAATTTAAAACTGCAACTCTCTTGCTTCTAGCTGTTGTGGCAGCTCTCTGAATTAAAACTGAGCTTAAATGAAGCTGCTGGGAAGAAATGCAGATCAAGCCTAGGAAGTCATAACCCTGAGGTACGAGGCTTTGGCATCAAGGGAAAAATGGTACTACTGGTTAGACTTTGCAAAAAGTGCCACGATTTCATTTGGGAAATAAAGTGGAAAGAGGAGAGATTGAAATGCCTTAATTATGACGGTCTTGACAGTGTGTGTCCTATCAGAAACCATATTGGAAACATGAGTGTTTCTTAGTCATCAGATGCTTTGCAGTTTTTAATTGTTTTCAAAGTGAAATGTTGTGTTGCTGGGGCAGCTGTATGGTGCCTCCTGGAGCCAGGGACCATTGATTCTGAGTATTCCAGTCTGGATAAAGGTATGCAAACCACATAAATTGATAAATAACTGTATTTTTAAAGTATTTCTCCATATAGTTATCATATAAAAGGAGAAGTGCAGTGTAAAACCCCCAAAAGAGGGAGGAGCTAGGACATAGAACACCCTCATTAAAGTGAGGAATTTCAATAGAAGCTGTCTTCACCTTTGAAATTCAGTGCTTAGCTTTTAAAATTGATTTTAATCATGCTTCTTTATAACCACATGGTATGTATGTATGCTTGTCTGCTGCGTTTGAGGTCATAAACACTGATGACCTTGACTAGCCAACAGAAAAGAAGCAGGAAACAACAAAGAAAAATATATTTATACATACTTCCCCACATGGTTTTGTGTGCATGCTTACCTATGTGTAACTACACCACAGACTTGAGGTGAATTTCAGGTATTATCCTGCAATTTGTTGCAAACAGGCTGGAGTGTAAATGAAATCCTAAAACAATACCATATGTAGTGTTGTAGCCCTTTTTAAAATGCAGATCAGGAGGTTTGGCCATGCTGTGCTGTCCCAGGGGTTTCTGGAGCTGCAGCCCCTGTGCCATAGCTCAGCCCTGGATAATGCCAGGGCAGTGTCCCACCCTGGAACTGGAGCTCTCAGAGCAGCCTCCTTTAACTCCACTGGGATTTCTATGGACATTTATACACTTGAAGCCAAACACTTGCGTGTTCCATCTGCACAAGGTCTCCCTTTTCCTCCTTCTTTGGTGCATAGCACTGGAAGTCCCTGCTGCTTCTACTTTTCTTAAAAATTGACTAGAAGTTGAGCAAAATATTGCTGTGGTCGTTTCCCCTCTTAAGCAGCATCCAAGGTATTGTTTCCTCTGCTTTTCCTTTTCCCAGGAACAGCAAGCTGCTCTGTTGAATGGATTTCTCCATGAGGTTATTTTGCAGGTCAGGAGGTTAGCTCACTTTTGTCTTTTTACTCAGCTGCTGCAGAAGAAATCCTCTGTGTGTTCTCCTGAATTGTAAAGGCTGGTAAGAAAGAGAAGCCAAAGTCATCCATTAATCCACAGGCAAAGTCCTATTGAAGCTGCTGCAGTGAAAGCTCTCACATGCTGCCCTGGAAATAACCCCGGCCGTGACGTGGTGAGATGACCCTAGGTAAGGTCAGAAGCTCAGTTCCCATTTTCATTTAAGCTCCTGGTTTTTAAACAGTATTTGGGATTGTGCCTCGTGGTTCTGCTGAGCCCTTAAAGCAGCTGGAGCCCCCCTGGGAGGGCGTGGAGAAGGGGGCTCCGGGGAGGCAGCGGTTTGTCTGCTAAACTTGCCACTCTCTCCTCTCAACTTACTGCTGTTTTGGCTTAAATATTTAATGACCATGACCCCATGGGAGAGCAGCAAGTGGTATCAGGACTTGAGCTTAAGCTGCTTTGCAGAGACAAAGCACCTGTTTTAATTCCTTCTGGAAATGGAAGTGATTTGGAAGTGTCCCAGCAAATTGAAGGCAAAGTGTAATTCTTGACTGCCTGTACACTTTCTCTGGAAGTGTGTGAATTGGGAGGATCTGTGTACACAGCTCCTGGCCAGGATTTTAAGGAGGGCTAACAGAGCCAGGGGTCTCTGTCCTGGCATCCTTTGCAGGGGTGCAGCTGTAAAGCCAAGATGCATTTAGTGGAAAGACAGTGGCATCAAGTGTTTGTCTCTTCTCTTCACAGACACTGATACAATAAAATGTGATGTGCAGGGTTATGGTTAGGCTGGATGCAGTCTGCCCCTTCCCCTGGTCCTGCTCAGCGTGCCCTGGGAGCAGCTGGCAGCTTCCAGGAGCAGTGTTATCCCTTGGGATCCAGCTGCAGTGCTTATTGAAATGCTGGCCAAAGGCACTGCTGGCAGCCATCCACTGCTGTGCTTGTTCTTGTGTTGTGGAATGACCTGCTGGAAGAAATTCAAGGAAATAGAAGTGACAAAAGCTACTGACAGGATGGATTTGGAGTGTTTTGTGGGGTAATCAGGTAACATGGGAGCTCCTTGGAGTAAGGAACTGTGAGTTAGAGCTGAATCAGCCATTCCCATTGGCTTGCTTGGGGAACTGATTTTCAACAGGATATTATGATTTTTACTTTTCATTTTTCATTTCTGTGGTGCAGCTCTTGCCTTTTCTAGCTTTAGGGAATCATGCCAAGCAATGATTTTCATTGCATTTGAGAGGTAAGGGAGTGCTGAAGTGTGCAACCTCCTTCCCTCCCTCCCTCCGTATGGAAATGCGTTTTGTGTGAATCAATGACAGAAAAGCAACCACTGAAAATATATTCCCTTTCTTTCTCCTCAGTCATCCCCCTCCCCAAAAACTTCTCTAAGAATGTGGCTAAAACCAAAGCACTTTTTAAGTTACAAAGGAATAGTGTTGAGCTGGTGAAGCCAGCTGGAAATGAACATAGAATCCCAGAATTGTTTAGGTTTGAAAAGACCTTTGAATCATCAAATCCAACTGTTAACCTAGACATGAAACAAGGTTATCATTTTATTGAAAATTCAGAGTGAGTTTAATTGCATTTTATTTGGCACACATTGTTTTAAACCTCATCACCTCAGAGCAGGAAGAATTTTATGGCATGTGCTAATTATACAAAATTCACAAACACTGCTTCTTTTAATTTTGATTTTTCACAATGTGTTTTTCAACTATAATTTTCACATCTCACATTTTGCTCTTCAGTTTCCTGTGTCTTACGGTTAAATCTTGGCCATAAATCTTGCTCTGCTTTGTTAAAAATAATAGGTGTGCTATATTTCTTCATTTAACAACCTGCTTGATTAATAGTAGCTTTAAAACAATTAAATATGGTTGTGCAGTTTAATATTCCCAGTTTTAATGCACCATGAAGGAGAAACGAGAGGCATTGTCTTTTATGGAGTGCTTGGGTTTCATGTACAGTCTGGCAATCTTTGTCTGACACCTTGGTACTGAGATCTTCTCCTTACACAGGTCATGCCAAGAAAAGCTTTCAGTGCAGGTTTGGAAATCAAATGGCAAGTCACCGGGAAATCAAATGGCAGCCAAAAAGGCTTTGGGACTTTGGGATGCACGGCTGGAGCTGTGGCTAGGGCAGCTGCAGGCGGTGGGTTTCTGCAATGAAGCAGCAATACTTTAGAACATAAAATTTGGATCTTGTAAATTCTCCCTGTTAGTAAGGCTGGAAACCTGAGAAGGTCATGGTCACGTGCTCTGGTGTGTAACAGAGCAGGATCTGGGTCTCCAGTCACCTCCCTCACAGGGGACTCCATCCTTGTGTTGTATTTCCATCCAGGCAGGCTCCATGGAGGAGAGCCTGAGGCACAAGATCTCAGTCATTCAAAGGAGTCAGGTTTTGACACCAAAGCCCTATTTCAGCAGAAAGAACAGAACTGATGCTTTCCAAACTGGCTCTGATTAAGAAAGGTCATCAAATGCATATGTAGATCAGAAACTCAGAAAATAAAGTGTAATGATTCCTAAGTATCAGAAAATGTCACTGCAAAACTGGGCATTAAAACGTGTGTGTGGACAGGACCAGTGAAGACTGGGATTTGTCTGGATGATAGCTATTATTCCTAGGTGTTGTAGTTCAGTTAAACTATAAATATTCCTGCTAGATGTTATAGTTGAGTTTACAAGAGGCTTGTCCCAAAAAATGAATATTTGAAGCTTGGATTAAATAGCATTGTAAGAACTCCTGATCAATAACTTCCCATGGTTCCACAGAAGCAATATCCTTTAAATTCAAATCCTTTGAATTCTTGCTCCAATTAAGCTTGACTTTGAAATTGTTTTGTTGCAGACACCTCTGCTGTGAGAGGATGTGGGACCTCACAGAAACTATGTTCCAATCAGGTACCACCATGTTTACTCCCCTGAGTATCATCCCTGCCAAATCCTCCCCCCTGGCCTTGTGCAAAGCCTTCCAGACAGAGCTCAGTGCCTCTTTGCTTCAGGCCCCAGTCTGGGTTCATGAAATATTTGTGGCTGTCAGTCTCGTGCATCAGCCAAGGTTGCACAGATGCAGAAAGCCTGTCTGAGGGATTTTAGAATTGCAAATGCCTGACAGATTTTTAACAGCTCTATATATGTATACACATATGTAAATACATATATGCATATGTATGTGTAACAGACTAGAAATACACACAAGAAATCTATGATTTCTCTGGTAATAGTGTGCCAAACTGGGCTGCTGGAGATGAGAAATGTTTTAAATTGAACTCTCAAATCCTGCCTTGATTTATGTGTGTTACAGGAGTGGCACTTACTGTGGTTTCTTATTGGAAATAATGGGGCATCTAATTTTAACACTTTATTTCTGCTTTCTTACAATTCTGTCAAGCCTTTGGTAGATGACAAAACAGAGTATCTGCCCTGGCCCCCAACTCTGTCTGTTGTGTATCCTGGTTTCTCTGACATTTAGGAACTTTTTAAGCCAGTTTGGCACAGTTTAATAATTTAGGCGGTCACAGACTTAACACTTGCAATAATGTTTTTAAGAGCATAGAAACAGCTTTACTAGAGGCCAGGACTTTATATTGCTGTGCCTGTGGAAGGTGTCCATGCCCATGACAGGGGGTTGGAAGTAGAAGAGGTTAAGGGTCTGTTCCAACCCAAACCAGTCTGATTCTGTGATTCCCTGAAGTGCCCCTGGAATTACCCTGAACAAACACAGGGACTGTGCACGTTCATCGTTCACCCCACAGCAAACAGGTGGTTTGCAGCACACAGGTGTGTCACATTACAGACAAGGAGCCTGTGTTCAGTGTCTGAACCATGTGCAGTTAGGTTGGACATCGCCTGGTGAACATCCATGAGGGAACTAAAATAGAGAATAGCTGCATGGTAAGTGAAATACTCTTTTATTTAGAATTATGGAGCTGGCACTTTACCGTTCTTGAGCCTTTCCGATTCTGGGCTTTCCCAGAACCAGAAATGGCTCTGTGCAGCTGCTGGTCCTGAATGTGACAGGCTTCTTCATGTTTTAGGTGCAGAAATCACTGTACACTTGTAATAACAGATGCATTCCCACTCTCTCAGGAAAATTCCTTTAATTTTTTTGCTTTGTGAGGGAAAATCATGCAGTTCAAGACCTGTGTCCTCTGAAACAGCAGGGCTGCTGTGATTGGAATATTCAAGGTATCTCCTGAAAATCAAGGCCGAAGCTCTCCTCCTCTTTAATTGTGTCGCTGTGACGCAATTTAATTTAGTAGAACCAGTATATTTTCTTTTTCATGTTGATAAGATGATTTCTGGCAGGGAGGTCAACTTAAAAATTCTAGTTAAGCTGTCACATGTATTCTGAGAACATTTAGCAGCAGCAGATCATGTGTTTGTGCTATGTGGGGCCAGCAGAAACTGATAGTGGTGGGTTGTGATGTTTCACAGGAGTGGTAATGCACAAGGTACAATACAATGGGTTTTAATTGGATTTTAGGATACAGATATTTGTAACGCTGGCTAATTTTGACCCTGAAAAAATTCAGGCTCAGTTGAACACTGCTGGTATTCAAGGATATTGGAGTGGCTGATCTCTGCCTCCTGGAAAGTTTCTTCCCCCTTGGCATCTGTTACCAACTGGTTATGCACAGCTTCAACTGCGTGGCATCTTCTGGGGAAGTGAAGGTGTACAGAGTGTGCTAGTGCAGATTTCTGTCTGTGGAAGGTGCTGTGCAAGTGGATTTTGGGTTCTGCCCAGGCCAGGCACCATTTCCTTTTGTGTTGTGTGCTGAGTTCCCAGCTGGTGGGGAGAGAAATGGCTTTGTGGTCAGACTCCAGTCTAGTGGGACCCTTGGGAACTGTTGGGATGGGACATGGGGTGATGGTTTTAAACTGAATGAGTGTCAGTTTAGGTTAAATATAGGGAAGAAGCTTTTTACCATGAGAATGCTGGGGCCCTGGCACAGGCTGCCCAGGGAAGCTGTGTCTGCCCCATCCCTGGAAGTGTTCAAGGCTAGGTTGGAGGGGACTTGAAGCAGCCCCATTGAATGGGGGTTGGCCCATTGGCCCCCATGGCAGGGGGTTGGAATGAGATGAGCTTTGAAGTCTCTTCCAACCTAAACCATTCTGGGATTTAAAGACTGTAGCTGTTGCAGTCTGCCTTGGGTTAGTATGGGAACTTGAGGATGTGGTCCCGATCTGGGTAGATGTTCTGGGAGTCCCTACCGGGGTGTGATGCAGGCCGTGATGGATGCATGGATGCATGGATGGATGGATGGATGGATGGACGGACGGACGGACAGGAAAGTTGTTTCTCGGTGGATTTCAGGCGCATGGAGCAAGGGCGGGGAGCGCCGAGGATGCAGCGGGAGCACAGCGATAGGATCTGTGCCGCGGTGTGTCGGTGCGCTGAGCCGGGCGCGTTCCCCGGCGGTTCCCCGGCGGGCCGGGCCGTGCCTGACGTGGAGCGCCGCTCGGCCGGAGGCGGAGCCGCCGCGGGTTTATCAGCGCCGCGGGTCGCGGCGGGCGCACAGCAACAGGCGGCGCGGGGGACCCGCCGCCTCTCCGCCCGCCCAGCCGGCCCCGGCCCCGGGAGCCGCCGCCGGAGGCAGGGAAGGCAGCGGCAGGAGGAGGGAGCGGGCGGAGCGCGGCCGGGGCCGGGGCGCGGGCGGCCGCCTCGGGATGGTGCTCCTGCCCCTGTGGCTTGTGGCAGCCGCGCTCCTGGGGGCCCGCGCTGCGCCCGGCCGGCAGGTGAGTGAGGGAGAGGGGGAGCGGGGGGACCCCTGCCCGCCGCTGCCCTCCGCGCTGTCCCACGGGGTCCTCCTTCGTCCCCCCTGCCCCGGGGTCCGCGGGCGGTACCGGCCCGGGGCGAGGAGAGGCTGGGATGGACGGGCAGCTCTCGTTTCTCTGCCGTGCTGCGGACCGCTGCATCCAAGCAGCCTGGAACAGGACACGGCATCCCCGGCCCGGGCTGGATTCCGCAGCGGCGGCCTCTGGATCCCTTCCTTCTGGATCCTCTGCCCCTAGGTCCCCTATGCCTGAAAGAGCAAGTACCAAACCGGCAGTGAGCTGACCGTGCTCGGATAACTGCCACCGTCCCTGTGGTCACTGTGGTCCAGTTGGCTTTCCTGTTCTCTAGCCTAGATACAAAGAGCTGTCAGCTCACTGCTTCCTCTCTGCCCGAGCACCCGTGCTTCTTGGAGCTCATCGCTTTCCTGCTGTTAAATCCCCTCTTTGGCCACCAAACTTACTTTTTGGCACAGTGTCACAACGTATAGAACGGGTCATTCAGAATCAGGATTGCTTAGCAGCTCTATTTCTGTTAAACTTGCTGTGGTCTCTGTTAGTATATTGGGAGAACAGCTGTTTATTCAGTTAAGGAAGAACTGCCATCCCTGGAAACCAAATGAAAAAACGTACAAAATAGTGCAGAACAGACCAAGTGATTTTTCAGCCTTCTGCCATTCCCCATTGCATAGTAATTACACTAACAACTTTGTGCATGTGTTTCTTCTCTCTTCTGCAGGCTGGTAAAGAACAGCAGATCCAAAGAGGTAAGTCTTTTTAGCTATTATTCCTGCTATCAAGACAGAAATAAAAGAAGTTAGCTCAAAGGGTAGTTATTTCTGGAGAAGTGATCTGTATGCAGGCAAGCATTCCCTGTGCACCCCCCAGCACTGCCACCCAGAAGGGTTTGTAGTTGCAGTGACGTGGCACGGCTTGAATTTGCATGCCCTCTCGTGCTGCGGTTTTGCATCTTTGTGTGTCTGTGCTTCCCCTCTGAAATACGAACCAGTCAAATTATAAAATCTGTGGCTGCTCACTGTTGCCTTGTAAACTGATAGACCTGGGTAAGAAGGTGCTGTGCATCGAGTTCAGGGTCGGTGGCACATGAGGGAGCTGAAGGGAAATGTGCCTCTGTGTGCCCACGAAGTGCTTCTTGCTGAGACTTCAGCCTCTAGGACTCTTCCCAAAGAGAGGAAGCTTCCTTTAATTGGGAGGATGCACCCACAGTGTAAATTTCAGGAGATCTGTGTTCATTTAGAGTAACTGGCGGTTGGGTGCTCCACAGGATGGAAGAGGTACTGGAAGGTTGTGGAAGCTGGCATTCCCAGGGCATTAGTGGCAGGGAATGCCATTCTATGTACTCCTTCCCTTAGCCAGTGTGAAATGAGTCTTTGACCATCCCAGTACTGAGTGTGTGTCTCTGCACACCAGTGCTCTCTGGAGCTCTTCTGCAGTGGGAGTGGACCCCAGGCAGTTCTGCTCCAGCTGTTGTTGGACCTCTAGCCCTGAGGTTTTGGTGCAGCTTTTGTTCAGAAAAGAATTTCAGGCATTTCTGTGAATTTCGGAGGTCTTGTCTCAACTTCAGATCTGGCACTGTGAGCTTCTGGGCTTAGGTTGGTTTCTGCCGTGATCAGTGAATAATGGGAACAGAGACAGTGAGGTACATTTAAAGCTACCTGGCAAACAGACGGTTTTTCCAGTGGTATGCTGATCCTGTCTTTTATTTTAAGTCCTTTCCATGAGAAATGGATTGTATTTGAATTTCAGAAACCATAAGCTATATAGGAATGTGTCTTTTAAATTACACAGTACAAAATTCCTGAATCTGGAAAATAACTTTTTGTCTTTTAACGTCTTCCTTTCTTCCACGGCCCTGGCACTGCTGTAGTCAGGAATATTTGGGGCTGAATTTGATCCTGTAGATTCTGATTCAAAAAGTACAGAACCATAGAATCCCAAAATGATTGGGTTGGAAGGGACTTGTATGATCATCTCATTCCAAACCCCTGGCCATGGGCAATGACACCTTTCACTATCCCAGGTCACTCCAAGCCCCCTCCAACCCAGCCCCATTCCAGGGATGTGGCAGCCACAACTTCAAACCATGGCTTACTCAGCTGAGAGCTGTAATGACTTGGAGGTAAAACCTGCAAATGCACTGTCCTACTTCTGAGTCCCACGAAGTATTGCTTTGCATTGGTGGTGTGTATTTTGTGTTGGCCCAGGGCTGGCTCCTGACAGCAGCTGATCTTTTCTTGTAGCCTGAAAAGTCACCTAGGGAAATTAAGGTGCCTGGGGGTTTATTTTTGTTAGACATCATCACAGGGATAGCAAGTTAGCACACTTAATTGCCTGCATTGATGCACAGAGTGCTGCTGTGCCTGGGAGCTGTCAGGAGGGAGTTCTTGTGTGTCACTCAGCCTGAAGGTGCTGATGCAGTGCTGCACCTTGGCCTCCCACACAGCAGAGCTCTGTCCCTGCTCAGTGCCACTTCTGGGAGACACCTGTGGCACAACTCTGCCGGGCCCCACCGCCTGCAGGAAGCACCTGCAAAACACCTGGAGCTGTGCAGAGGCTGCAAAAAACACCACACCAACCATCTCTTGAGCTGTCTGCATCCCTGGGACAGGTGACAGTGAAGTAGAGGAATGAGGACACCAGAGAGGTGTCCCACATCAGCCTCTCTCCTTGCTTTCATTCATCCAGCTTACCATCTCCAGATCCCACACAGCTTCATCCCTTTTCAGGTGCAGAGCTGAGTGGAAATTCTCAAGGAATCTGTCCCCCTTTCTTGTCTTCTCTTTCTTTCTGGGCATTCCTGCCACCTGAAGGCAGCCAAACAGAGAGCAAAGGGTAGTTCTGGAGTGACCCAGGTTGCTGAGATGGACCAGAACTGCTCTTTTGTTTCTGGAAGCCACCAGCCAACAATGAAGCAGAAAAGGGTCATGACAAAACCCTTGCTGGGCTTGTTCCAGTTGTCTCCACAGCACCCTCTCTTTATTAAGCATCACCTTGCTGAGTGACTAGAACAGCTGTGGTAAAAAGTCTAGGATTTTCAAGCCTTTGTTGAGCACAGCTGTTGTACATGGACAGCTCTTGTGAGGCAATGGTGTTAATTCTGCAGTTTCACCAGGTTTTGAGGGGAAGGAAAGCCGGGATAGCTCTCTTCAGAGGCATTCTCTAGCTAATTATGTTTTGGCACAAAATGAAAGAATGCGTTCTTCCTTCTTAAGTGCTTCCTTTCAACCTAAACATTGCGCAACTGGAGCGGCATTTTAAGGCCAGATTAGAAAAAGGATGAAGAAAATTTACAGTTAAGTGCTTTTCCTCTTGTCTGATCAGCACTGTCAGCTTTGAATTAGCAGAGCAGATCGGCCCTGAAATTTTAGCTTAGGAAAGGGAACACCTACAGCTGGGATAGCATTTCCTCAGAGCGTGCAGTTTGTGGAAAAAGGGTAATGTAAGTCAACAGAGGAGTTCAGATGTCGCTGGGATTCAGTCATGTCCCATTTAATTTTAATTGCCTTTGAACAAAAGGCATTTCCTCTTCTAGCTCAGCATTTACAGACTCTGGAAAAGGCTTTCACTGACTCAAAACCTTGACAGTTGTTATTTTCCACCCTTTGTTCCTGCCTTCTTGGGGCTAGCTGGCTGCTCTTATTAGCCAAATAGCCAGGTTTTCCCCCCAGCCTGTGGAAATGTGGGAATTCTGCTGCAAGATGTGCAGAGCAGATTCTCAGTCATGCGGTGAGCACAGAAGTCCATCACCAGACTGTGGTCTCTGGCACTGAAAGTCCTGCTTAAAGAAAAAGGAAAACAAGCCACGAGGAATCTCAGTGAGGTAGAAGATGGAATGTCAGCCTGGGAATGAAATCCCGGTGTTGAAGCACCAGGAATGGGGGGATCTGTGTTTTTACTTTGACCCAGTTAGGATGTACAACCCAGCAGCTCTGTCTCCTGGGCATGGCCTGGTATCTAATTAATAAAAATTACTTTAGAGTTTTAATTTGGTCCCTTCTCTAAGGAGACAGATTAACAATCCTGCGCAGAATTCCCAGTGTTTAAAATGGGAATTATCCTAAGGATAATGACCCAGTTAGGATGCCAGTTATAGAACTTGATCTTGTGGGTGTATGGCAAAATAGGTGGAGTTTGCTGCTGCTGAAACTCACCCTGTGGCTGCTGGCTGTAGGATGTGGGGTACCAATGGGCTTGGAAATGACTTTTCACATTCCTAGGATACAGAATTTGTATAGTAAGATATTTATAGTGCGAGAATTTACATGTGTGCATCCTACTAGTACCATAGATTGTGTTTCTGTCAGATTCCTCAGTAACTGGCTGGAAGAATATTAAAAACAGTTTCCTGAAGCCATTAGGAACATTTTCTTACTGAAGGTACTTGTTGAATGTGTGAGTCTCTTAAAACCCGCAGCCCTTGCTACCAGGAGAGAGGAACTGGCTGCTGAGCTTTTCCTCTATTTGGTTCTCATATCAAGTGTGATGCACACTGGGAGCAGGTGAAATTTAGCTCACTTAATTAAGTATATTTTTTTGAGGAATTCTCAGTGGCGCTTGGGCACTGATATCAGAGCTATCAGATCTTGAAGCTTTTCAAATGAAATTGTCAGTAATATCACTCTGCTACTGCTTTCACCAGCTCTCCCAGGAAGAAGGGAGTAGGGAATAACTATTTTTGTGGAAGATGTCTTTTTAACTCTCACCTAGTCAAATAGAGAGGCTTAGACTTTGACCCATTCAGAGCAGAAGTGTGGCTCACAGCTTGACCTGGCTCTGCCCTTACAGCCTGAAAACCAGACACTGAATATCCTGATTGCTGCCAGATTACAGAAGTCTCACTGAAAAGATAACTCATTTGAATGGATTTGTTTTCTAGTGGTGTGAAATTACTTGAAGACTTGTTGCCTTAGCTGAGGGTTGTGCCATTGAGCTTCTGCAGGATTACAAACAATGTGACTTTGCTGGGTTTATGGCTTCTCTCGGCTGCACTAAAGTGCAAGATTTAGGCTCAAAATTGTGCAGATCTGTGTCAGGTTTTTTAATAGTTAGATTCTCTCATAGTTTTTGATCTCTGTTGCTCGGAGGAAAGGCAGCAGCAAGTTGCTAGGTAGGGGGATTTGTAGAAGGAAAAGTTACTGCCTTTACCAGTGCTGACATGGATTAATTTATCAGCAGCATGTGATCTGCTGGATTTTTTCCCTGTTTCTATTTCCTGAGAAATGGGTATGCAAATTGTGCTTATAACCAAGCTTGGCTCTTCATTTTCAAAAGCTTAATGGAAGTCCTGACACAGAAGCAAGATCTGTGTCAGGTGTTCAACAGAGCTATGTGGCATTCCTTACAGGAGAATTCAGAAGGGTCTGTGCCTCTCCTGGGGCTTGCCTTTCCTGTTGGGCAAGCCTGAAACAGGAAACTCCCCTGATAAATGTCAGTGAATATTTCAGGCTTTTCTCTTTATTTTTTAGGAAAATCAGTTTTATAATAGCAATTGATAGGAAGAAATTCTTCCCTGTGGTGGTGGTGAGGTCCTGGCGTAGGTTGTCCAGAGAAGCTGCAGCTGCCCCATCCCTGGAAGTGTCCAAGGCCAGGTTGAACGGGGGCCTGGAGCAACCTGGGATAGTGGAGGGTGATGTCTCTCCCCCTGGCAGGGGGTTTGGAACTGGATGCTCTGGAAGGTCCCTTCCAACCTAGACCATTTTGGGATTCCATGATAAAAGAGGAGAAGTGACACGTGCGTAGCTGAAACAGGAATCCTAAAATGGGATTTTTGGAAGGGGAGGTGTGAGGCAGGGGGGTCCTTCAGTCTTTGGGCTCATTCCAGGCCCCTGACCTTACTTTGCTGTGGTGTCTGGTGCGTTTCTTGGCAGAGCTGCGTTGGAGCAGGGGCAGTCCCTACGGCTTGGTGGTTCCCATCAGCACGGCGGCCGATGGCAGCTACGTGTCCAACGTGCTGTCGGCCGGCCGCCAGCGGCGCTGGGCGCGCGAGGCACCGCACGGCCCCCGCCAGCTCTACTTCAACGTCAGCGCCTTCGGCAGGGACTTCCACCTGCGCCTGAGGCCCAACAGCCGCCTGCTGGCTCCCCGGGCCGTGGTGGAGTGGTACCAGGACTCTGGCAGCGATGCTGGCAACGCCACTCGCACCGGGAGCGCTGCGGAGCGCTTGTGGAAGAGAGAGCCCCTGTGGACCGACTGCGCCTACGTGGGGGACATCACGGACATCCCCGGAGCTGCTGTGGCCATCAGCAACTGTGATGGGCTGGTAAGGCTGGTTTCTTGGCATTTGTGTCTCCTGTCACGCTCTGGGCACAGCTTTTGTTGCTTGTAACCACACGTTCCTGGTGACGTCATTTACGGAACTTTATTTCTTAGAAAATATTAATGCCCTATTGCTTTGCTTTGGGATAATTTCTCTGAGGTTGATAAGCAAAGTTCTTAACATCTCAGGTATGTGAGACGGAACTGAAACCTACATGTTGTTGGGTTTCCTTTTTTTATTTGCATGAGGTGTTACAAACAGGAAAATGAATAATGAAGACATTTTCAGACTTAAAAGGTGACCTTTTTTTAACTGAGTTTAGAAATTGGTGTCCAAATGATCCCTCTTTGCTTCTCAGGTACAGAAATGATGGGCTGCCCTGTTATCCAAGAATAGCAGCATTAAGTTTTAAAGGGTTCCTTTATAAAGTGAGCATGCTTTTTGTTCTCTTAGCTGCAGTTTTGTTTCATCAGGAGGTGTCATATGAGAGTTGAGCAAGGGGTAACAGGTTTGTTTTCGATCTGTCAGTGAACATGCAGGTTTCCCTGTGGCTGAGCAGATGCCCAAATCCCAGAATGAAGGGCTGGGCATGTTTGGAGCCCACACACCATTCCTTGGTTTGCTCAGGCAGCAGTGAAGGCCAACAATACCCACCTTGTGCTCTGTCACTGGTGGAACATGCCTGCCACATCCAGGGAGATGGATGTCGTGGTTGCCCTCCTGCTGTTTGGGACAGAAACCATGTGAAGAAGTCTGCAACAGGCATCCTTTCTTGGAAGTGTCTTTCCCACTTCCTATTGCTGCCACGTGGTCATGATTTGATTCCATTTGGAGATAAGTCCTGGCTAGGAAAGCTCCCACGTCAGCAGTGGCATCAGTCACTGAGGAGTAACTGCAGAGGTGGCTCAGAACCCCCATTCAGACCAAAACTCTTTGAATTCCCTTGCTTAAGGAAAGGAAATACTTGTAGTGTTTGCATCAGAGGTGATAACCAATATTAGTTTGGTGTGTTTTGATGGTTTTTTGGGGAGTTTTGAGGAGGATCTATTGGCAGTGTTTACAGAGGCCAAGCAGACCCCTGGCTGGCTAGATGGAGCTTCCAGTGGAATGGCTCTGATGGATGAGCCCCTGGCAGCTGGGTGTTGGCAGTAAGCCTGAGTGAAGCTGTTGTGTTGTGAAGACAAGCAATTGGATTAAATGGAATGAGATTAGGGAGTGTAGCTCCGACACAGATTGTCGTGGGGCTGGCAAGCTGCTTGTGCTGTGCTTTCAGGTAATGGAAGCCAGAGGGGGACTCCTGGAGGGGGAGTGGCTTCACAGGGACAGAGGACAGGGCTGGATGGCATATTGGGATGAAATTCTTTGCTGAAGTTGGTGAGGTGCTGGCACAGGTTGCCTGGAGAAGCTGTGACTGCCCCATCCCTGGAAATGTTCAAGGCCAGGTTAGATGGGGCCTGGAGCAACCTGATCTACTGGAATGTGTCCCTCTTTTCCCATAACATCCCATGTGCTTCCCATGGTTTTGGTGACTGGAGCAGGAGAACATGGCCTTTTACTTTGACGAGTGTGGGTAAATGCTCCTGGGTCACTCTTGTCTCTCTGTTTATTCCGACCTTCACTGTTTTAACATCTCTTGGAGCTCTAATCATGTGAGTGTGAAAGAAATAAATAATTCTGATGAGTTACTTTATCCTTTTTTCCTCCCAGCATCTCCCAGGGTAGCAAAAGGAACTTGCAATTACTGTCTCTGGTTTCTCTGTTGCTGTACTGTGTGTCTCTCAACCCAGCCAGAATCCTCAGTGTATCCTAAAGATGTGAGGGGTGAGATAATATGGCTTAACAGAAACTGGAACAAGAGTGAGAAATTCTAGGGGCATGTGTGTGCTGGAGGGATTTGGTTTTGACTTCAAAGGAATTTAGACACTCTCCAGAGCAGCCAGCTAGGTTCTGAAGTTGTGGAGAGAAAGTGGAGGGAAGCACCAGGGTAGCAGTTTGCACAGTGTATAACTTGTAGAAGAAGTTGGATATCGTAAGAGAAAAAGAGCATTTGGTGCTAAATTTTGATTGTTTGATAGTAAATATGTGGAATAATCAGCATTTGCACTAGCAAAGTCAGATTTTGCCAGCAGTCTCTTCCTGAATCTAAACTTACATTTAAACCCCCAAATACTTGAATGCTTTTGTTTTGAAATAGTTTGCATATCTGCCTTTGCAATGGAAGTTGTCTGTCTGCCATCAGTTCTGCAAATTCCTATTTTCACATCTGCTTAATCTCCCTTGGAAATGACCCTGTTTATTTAAAAATCCCACATGCATGTGCCTGCACTTGTCATGGCAGAAGAACCCTTCATTAGTCACAGAGGAGATGCCTCTTGTCTCCTTCACTGTGTGTCGGAATGCTGCTGTGTATTTCTACTGTTGTTTGGTCAAACCAGCAGTATTTATGGTCAGAATCCTTCAGGGGTGCAAGGTGCCAGCCTCAAGAAAACACTGCAAATGGTTTAGGTTGTAAACAGAGAGAAGGCAGCAAGCCTAACATTTAGAAAGAGTGTCTTAAAACACTTTCTACCTGTTAATGTATAGAAAATCACCTCAGTTTCTCAGTTAGCTTCCTGCCTTTGTGACAAACTCTGAGCAGGTATTGGTGTGTGATGCTTTTAGCTTGTACTTCCAGTCTGGATTGTGTTCCTGTAGATGTGTGTCTCTGTGTTGGAGCTGGGATCTGGTTTGTGCTCACATCCGTGCCATCCCAAGGGGCAGGGCTGGTTTTCTGTTTCTCCCAGAAACCTTGCTTGTTTCAAAGGAAAGGGCCAGGCCCAGGACAATAAGCCTTTAATCTTTGACTTCAGATTCCAAGTAAAATGGAACTTCTTTTTTGTTTGTTGGAAGTGATTTGGAGTATTTTGGTTTGCTGAAATTCCATGGCCTTCAAGCCCAGGGCAGCATGTGGTTGTTGGAAGTACAGCTGTTTGCAAGTGGAAGATGCTCAGGAATCTGCCTGCCTTGTAGTGTTCAGCTGCCAAAGCAGGGAAATCCTGGAAGACAGACCAACCATCAAGAATTTAAAAAAATACCCAAACGTGCTTAGATCTGTCATTTGTGACAGATTATTCCTCACTTGCTTATTGCCATGCCTTTTTCCAAGGATATGGAGATGTGAAGAAACACATCTGTGCATGTTCACAGCTACTTTCCTTTGGCAAAACTTTTGGAAATACAGGCTGGAGTATCTCAGACTGGAGATAATTGCACAGGCTCTAAACTTGGTTCAGGAAAAGCTTTAAAAATCTGTAGGAGTTGGGGCTTATGGGATCCAAGGAGTTTCAGGGCATTTTGATTTGCTTCAAATCCTTTTTTATTACCATTGCTTCATCAGGACTGAGCTATTAAGACTTATTTCTTGTTCCTGTCTTGGTTCTAAGGTACTATTTCAGCATGACTTCCCCCAAGCTGGCAAGACAGAGCTCCTAAATGGGGAAATATCTTTCTAGGAGCTGATGGTGTTTGAGCCCAGTGTTTTGGAATAGCATTTGGGAGACAAACACTTGAATTGCTGCAGAGCATCTGGTTGTGGAAACTCAGAAACATCAGAAACTCCTGCTGAGTTTGGGATTGGGACTGGAACTGAGACTGTCCCCTCAGGCCTGGAGGTTTCTTCCAGTCCAGGCTGAGAGCTGTGGTCAAGGGGACATCTGGTCATCAAGGACTTTGTGGGAGGGCAAAGCACAAGGACAGCAAAACAAACCCCAAGGAGAAGGAAGGCAGGACAGACCCCCAGGAGAAGGAAGGCAGGACAGACCCCAAGGAGAGGGAAGGCAGGACAGACCCCCAGGAGAAGGAAGGCAGGACAGACCCCCAAGGAGAAGGAAGGCAGGACAGACCCTGGAGAAGGAAGGCAGGACAGACCCTGGAGATGAAGCTGCTCTGGCTGTGTGCCGCTCTGGCAGATGGCAGTGGGGCCTTAGGCTGATTTAACACTCCCATATTCCTGCTCCCCTGCCCTACTGTGCTCTTCCCACAGTAATTCCCTCCTGCCATGAACTCCTGTGACCTGCTGTGCCTGCTCTCAGCACTGGTGCTCACTGTGCTTGGCTGCATGATAAGCTGGGCCTGATGGGCTGCAGCTGGACTCCATCCCTGTCACCTCTCTGCCATGCAGCACTTCCCACAGCCCTAGGAATCCATAGGAAAGAGGATTTCTCAAAGCTCAGGGACTCCAGAAACTTGGGAAAATACATTCCCTCATTTGGGAGTGGGGGCTGCTGGAGTAAAACCCAGAGGGGAGGAGCGTTGATTGAGAAGGGAGGCGATGGGCATGGAAGTGTGTCAGTATAGTGCAAGATGTTAAACTAGAAAATCTTTCATAGGTCTGGTTTACTTCTCCCTGAAATTTATCACTCAAAGCAAATGAGTCCTTCACCCTTACTTCATAGTCAAAGTTTATGCAGACGGTTGCTCCAGCTCCATTTATTTGTTCTTGTTTGTTTTTATTAATTTTTCTAACACAGCCAGATCTGGTCTAATGACAGCTTTGCCTCATTTCCAAGCCCTTGTGTCTCCTCCTCTCGCTCCTGCTTACCTTCCAAGACAGACTTTGTGTCTTAAATACTATGCTTTGGCCCCTTAAGATGAGCCTTTATACCTCACAAGGGATGTTTGGAACTTGTGAGGGTTTGTACCCCAAAAATGATGTTTTTAATCCTAGAGACAAAGTTTTGAACTCCCGAAATGAGGCTTCATGACCCAAAAATGAGTTTCTTACGTCTAAGTGTGATTTAGACCCTATGTATGAGGGATTAGACACTCAAGATGTGTCTTGGACCCTGAGGATTGATTGAATGATAGAAATGGAGCTCTGGACATGGGAAATGAGGCTTTGGGCACTATAAATGCAACTTTGAACTATATGTGTCCAAAAAGGTGGAGGTAGTTTAGCTCTTTTTGGCTCATAGGAAGTGTTTGTAAGCTCTTTGTGGGAACAAATTAAACTTGTGCTGTTTGTCTCTATCCTCTGTTGGGGAGCAGGTGACAGCGGGTTATCAGATAATTGAAAGCAAAGATGAAAGGGAAATCAATCCCATGTGTTCTGACCATTCTGCAGAATTCCTCACCCTCCAAGCTGAGGAGAGATGCAGTGAGTCCAGGCTGGCATCTGAGTGACCTGTGATGTCACCTAAAGTGCCTTCTAGAAAACAAGGACCTCCCTGTGGGGCCTCTGGAACAACCAGCAGGAATAGCCCAGAACACCTGAACTGTGAATTTAACAACCACCCCAGGCTGGGCAAAGTGTGCACGTGGCACATAGCCATGAGTAGAAAATATGGTGCTCAGGAGACTTGGGTTGTTATTAGTCTCTTTTTTCCTGTCTTTAGATTTGAGACAATATTTGAAGGTAAATTGAGAAACTTGACAGTCTAGTGTGGGTGAGGCCAGGTGAGGAGAGCATCCTCTAGGAAGGGGTTTAGGAACAGGCAGCTGGAGAGAGTCTGCTGGAGACTTTCCATAAAAATCTCCACTTTCGTTGCCACAACTTTAGACTTTTATTTATAGTTTATTTCTGATGTTGAAAAATTGTTCTGTACAGCAAAGCACAGGTTTACATGTAATCCCTCCTTTTAAGCAATATATTTAGGGGATGAAACTGCTGTTACGGATCAGTGTGGTTAAAAATGGTCTGGAACAAAGGGCTGGTGGTTGGGTACTGCTCTGGATATGTCTTTTGTAGCTGTTATTTAATCACACCTTGTAGTCCTGGTGATGCATGTTCACAAAACACTGCTTTTAGGGCACTTGGGCAAACAATTTCCTTTCTGGATTTTTCCCTCTTTGTTTCCAAAACAACAGACGCTTCTTAAATGTTTTCATTCCTGGAGGCTCACAGCTGACAGTTTATAAAATAGCAGAAGCTTACTAAAATGACTAAGTACAGCCCTTTTTCATGGTTTCAGTAACAAATCCCAGATTGTATAACCTGTGTGGACCCTCAATGACACACCCACAGTGCATGAATTGGGCTCTCATTCCTCATGTCCTGCCTCCACATGTCACCCGTAGCAAAGTGTGTGTCCCAGGAAAAGAAAGTAAACAGATACTGAAATAGCCAGGGTTATCAACATTCAATCCTTGTAGCCTCTCTCCAAGTTCTCACTGATGGTGGAGTGAATCTGGTGATGGTGGTGCTGAATTTGTGACTGCATTTGGTAGGGTGGAGGTACAGGAGCCATATTCAGCAATGGCTTTTTGGTCGTCCATGTTTATCCAGTGTTGGATGTACTTGGATCTGCAATTTAACCTGCAGGGCACATGGTCTGATGTGTGCAAAGGGGCAGTAGGCAGGACTGGAGAGAAAATACTGTGCCAGGTCATTGAGGAAAAAGAGTTGCTCTGCTCTTTCCTGTTCTTAGTTTTCTCTCAGGGTCATGCTGCAACTCTGAACATTTTGCTCCCATCCAGGCTTTGAAAGAGTCATGGAAAGAAAAGTCACTTGGTTCCATCTCTGGCCCCTGTGTTTCAGCAGGAGCTTCTTGAAATGATGGATAAAATGCAGCACTATTGTTCCCCTTAAACCAATCTTTGCTTTCACTTCTATTTTAATACATACTTAGTTTTCATTGAGTGCTTCTGCTGCTTGGCTGAGAACGTCAGTAAATTACAGCCATGCAACACTAAATCAGCTTCCCTACCTCATAAAAATCCCTTTGTCATTGCCTTTCTTGGTTTATGCGTAACCAAAGGTGTAAAACTACTTCTTCTTTTCCTTTGAGAGATTTTACCATAGTTTGGGTTTTTTTTCCTTTGTGCAAGGATGTAGAACCAATCAAAAGCTAGTTTGATGGGAGTATTCCTAGCTTTGGTGCTTCCTAGCTTTTGATCCCCAGAGTATTTCTGTTCAGAGGAAGCTGCATCAGTTTTCTGTGCTCCTCTGACTTCTCTCTGAGGAGATGATTCCTCTCCTGCATAGTTTGGGCTGAGTTTTCTGTTGCCTTGGAAGGGTGGTGATGCTGCAGCATCACTCTTGACTGTTGTGTATAGGCAGCAGATAAATCAGTATTTATTTTGTGTGCCACAGTAGAAATGGTGTTGCTGACATCCACATCATGGGATCTTCATATTTTGGCATTATTTATTTGCTTTATACTTTTGGAGTATTCAGCACTTGAAGCTCTCATTTCCCCTTCTCTGAAGACGATAAGATGTCCTCACTTTTTGTTTTCCTTTCCACATTTTAGAGGAATCTATGACTGGTGGCATCCCATGACTTCTGGATTTGGGAAAACACCAGGTTTACTGCAGAACTGGCAACATCTGCTGTCTCCTGTACCATTTCTCCATGAAATGGCTCCCAGTAAAGATCTGCTGTAGCTGACACAAAGACAAAACTTGTGCTCGGTAAATATTTCTACAGAGATTTGCTGAGACCAGGGATGTGCCTGACTGCTCTGAGCATATTCCATGCATACTTTTCCCTCTTGAATAGCTGATATTTTAAACCCACAGTTCCTTCTTTAAGGACAAAGCCTTTGGCCTGCCAGCTCTATGCGGCAGTTTGCTGTTAAAATGAATCCCAGTAGGTTTTCCAAGAAGAAAAAGGAGAGACATATTTTTCCACGTAAAATCAAAGTTTGTTTTTTTCTCTGTGCTTTCGTATAACTCTTAAGGGTTTCCATTGAGTTTTCTTCGATTTTCTGAAAGGGGGAAAAAGAAAACCCAGAATTTGGATCAAAACCAAGCATGAGAAATTTCTGCGTAAAGGAATTTTCTTATGGATGTTTATAGAGGAGACTAAAAAACTTAATTCCAGTCCAGTGCAGTGACCCAGTAAATGCTGACATTTTCTTTTCTTCTGTGTAAATTCAACAGGAATTTGGTTAATTTGATGGCTCTTCCACATGCCTTTTGCTCCTTTAAGTGGTATCAATTAGTATGTTGAGAGACTTCAATCCTGTGGGCAGATGATTTCCAGTATTTTAGTAGGAGCTTGTCTAAGAGCCTTCTTAGTATTGCCCATGGTCTGGAAGAGGATATTAAACATTCCTACCTTTTCATCTGTTTCTGAATCCTCTGAACAAATAAGACTTCTCTTGGCAAAAGATTTTTTTTTAATTTAAAAATCTGGTATTAATGATTGGTCACCCAACTGGTGCTGGGTTAATAATTTAGTTGTCAAGTCCCTGTGCTGCCTGTGTTCAACAGTCTTCAAGGATGGAGCCTAAACTGATACAGGAGCTCTTGCTTTAATTCTGAGATGCATGGCCAGGATGAAATATGTCCTAGAACATGGATTTTACATCACACTGATCTTCCAGAGATAGAAAGTGGGCTGTGGAATTTCTGCTTGCTCCTCTGGGAAGCACTCCAAGGGTACTGGAGCTGGAGGGTTAGTAAAAGGGGATGGTTTACCCCAAAACCATGGTGTTTTCCCAAAGCCAGACATCTCCTTGGAGACTGAAGGCCCATCCATGGAGGAGGAGGAAGAGGAATACCATCTGCAAACCTCCTCTGTAGGCACCCAGCAGCTGGATCAGCAACATCTGTTTCTCCAGGATGTGCACAGTGCTGCAATATTATTTTTTTCCAGCATTCCTCCAATGTGTGGTGTTTTTTCATATGCCGAGTATGTCGAGACCATGAATACTTTAGCATGCAGAAGATGTGGAAGGAGGGAAGTTATGTCCATTTGCATGTTTTTTCCCTTCCCTGCCACAGGGACCTGCTGGACTGGGTGAGCACGGTGGGACTTGGGACAAGGGCCTGGGGTGACAGGACACGGGGGATGGCCTCCAGCTGACAGAGGCCAGGCTGGATGGGGTATTGGGAAGGAATCCTTCCTGTGAGGATGGTGAGGCACTGGCATAAACTGAAGAGTGGCATCATGGGCAAACTCAACAAGTTGAGAAGTTTCTAGAGGATTTTTGGAAAGGAACCCAGAGAGTCAGTTGATTCTTGCCAAAATGTGGAACCTGTGCAGCATGGGAAATAATATCCACCCAAGGAACTGAAGGGGTAACCCTGGAGCTACAAAAACTTAGAATCAGTGTCCACCCACTGTGGCTCAGTTCTGGGGGAGGCTGGCAGGGGGAAATGTGCTGCAGGCAAAGCATACTTCTTTGCTTTTATTTTTCTTCCAATAAATCAAGCAGTGTTGGGTGCAACTCCAAAAGCTTTTTGCCTTTGGGTGGAAAGTGGAGCAGCAGGTAGGTGTGACGCAGGTTTTGCACAGTCACCCAACTGAACCCACCTTAAGCCAACAGAGAGGTGAAAGGTAGCAGTGTTTTGGGGCTGAATCGCTGTTTTCAGACCAGGCAGCACCTCTTTCATAAAAGCATGTCTCTGTCCACTCCTGAAGAAGTTGAGACTGGAGGGCTGTCTCCAGAAGCTGCCCCCTCCCCTTGCAGGTCCCAGGTGTTTGTCTTGGCAGGAGGCAGTGTCTGCTGGGCCGGGGCTGGGATATTAAACTGCGGGAACACAGAGCTCTTGGTGCCTTTCAATAGGGCTTCTATTCAGGTAGGGGCAGGATAGAGCTGTCGGGCACCTGTGATTGTCCAGCAGGAAAAAAAGGAGGGATGAGGAGTGGGGGGAGAACCCTGGCAATGTTTTCCAGTTCCATCAATAGAATGGTGAGAAGAAAGTGTTTTCTGGGTTGGTTTGACTGCTGAGTCCTTTGCTGCAGTCCAAGCATTGGTGGATGGAGAAATCAAGGATGATATACTGGCTGAAACAGTGTGGGATGGCACAAGGAACTTCCTGAACTGAACTTCCCACAGGTGGAGAGCCTTGTAAGAAATTTTACTGCAAGCTGATTGATCCATGTGTGGCCCAAAGTGAGAATTTATCCAGGTATCCTGATTCTGATACTTGGGATAGTTCTCACTTTCCATATATATTCCAGATACGTATTTCTGCGCTTGATTTTTAAGGTATATGGACTGATTGATTCATTTAGTTTCCATAGAATGGAAATTGAATTTCAGTGGCCTTAAGCTGAAGGATGAAAGGTTTGGATTGGGTATTAGGAAGAAAATTTTCCCTGTGAGGGTGTGAGGCCCCGGCACAGGCTGTCCACAGAAGCTGTGGCTGCCCCTCGATACCTGGAAGTGTTTGAGGTCAGGTTGGATGGGGCTTGGAGCCACTCGGTCTAGTGGAAAGTGTCCCTGCCCATGGCAGGGGGTAGAACAAGTTGGTCTTTAAGGTCCCTGCTAACCGAAACCAGTCCATAATTCCATGATTCTGTGTGGGAGAGAAGGGGAGTCCATTTTGGATGCTTGGAGGAGATGAAGGTGGAAGCTGAAACCAGACCATGACAGACTTCCTCTTTATTGGATAGACCAAACCTCTGTTGGTCTTCATGAGAGTGAAGGATACTCAGCCTCTCTTGGTCAAATAAAGGCTTCTGATGCCCTTGTTTTGAAGAATGGAAGGGGGAAGATAAAACATTTGGAGAAATCTCGAGGCTTTGAAGTTCTTGATGTACAGATCCTGTCTGTTTCCCTGTGTTGGTGCAGGTGTTGGACTTGATCTTGTTCTTTGAAGCAAGCAGGTTCATCCTCATGAGCACAGTCTCTCCTATAAAACAGGACACAGGTAGTTCTCCCTTTTCCCACTGAATTTTTTAGTGTCCTTGGATTGGACAGTAACTGCCTGGCTCTTTGACACAAGCCTGCTTCACTCTGCTGAGAACTGTGATCTTCTCATGCTTCCCTTTGAGGCAGAGTCCAACAGCACAGCCCATATTTGTACCTGTGCATGACTGAGGGGGTCAAAGTTGGAACCACCTTCTGGAGGGGAAGGGGATTTTGGCATCTTTAGATCCCTGTGTTCATTCCTGATATTTTTCTTGCTTGTTTCTTACTAAGGATGACTATTTCATGTAGCCTTCTGCTGCTGAGCAAGCTCCAACCTGCTTATTAATCTTCTTCCACTTATTGACAGCCTGCTGTGTTTGGAGATGAATGTAGAGCTTTGAACATAATGTTAAGTTTCAATTTTTTAAGCTTATATCTCCCCTTGGAGATATAAGCCTAAAAATTTGAAACTTAACATGACATTAAGTTTCATTTCAGCTCTTCCCAGTGAAGACCCAGCACGTGGTGTTTTCAGATTGCTGTGTATGACAGGGGGATGTGCAGATCCTGGGACAGAGAGAGAATGTCTGTAATACAAATGAAGGTTCTCATGTGGAGAGATGCAGGGAAGCTCTGTGCATCTTGAATTCCCGTATTGTGTTGCTGGTTTGCTTAAAGCAGCTTTACAGATCTGTTCTCCCACTGATCAGAGCTGGTTTAGGAGAAATAGCTGCTAATTAATGCCTCAGTTCCCCAGGGTGTCACATCAGTGTTTGAAAAACTCTTTCTTTGCTGTACAAAGGCATTAAGGACAGTTTGAAAACGTAATTTATAACATTTTCTTCTTTCTGAGAGATTTTGTGTTTTGTAAAGTGTTCCCAATGCAGATACCAGCAGAGTTTGGCATGGAGACTGGGAGCAGAAGGTGAGAGCATCCTCTGGCCTCGTGGTGTTGGCCATGGGATGGCAGGATGGGTTTAACAACCCAAAGCCTTTCCTACTCTCTGGTGATCAGTTTTAGAAGCCCTTGATAATGGATCAGTGTGACTGCTGAGCAAACTTCCTGACATTTTGAGGGTGGCCTTTCCAAAGCTTGCCCAGCAATTCACTGCCTCACCCACACTGCAAACCGCTAGGAAAGGGGGCATTTGACTTCCTAAAATACTTTTGGAAATCCCACCCATAATGTTTAATACTGAAGGTAAATGTGGCCATTAATGGACACTTGACAGCTCCCCGTTGTGCTCTCTGAATGAAGGGCTCTTTCCTCTTTCCCTACAAACACCCCATGCATATTTATAGGGAATCATGTTCCCCCTTAAATACTGTTGATTTTGGCTCAGGAAGTGATTCCTTAGTTTAACCTGCCCTTGTAGGTTATTTTCTCAAGGCTTTATATTTTTTCTTATTCCCTTATGCTTGTCTGCATCTTTTACATTTTGGAAGGAAAAAAAAAAGCCTTTTCCAGATTTTGCTTCTTCCATGGACTGTCCAGTAAAGGATATAAGTTTGGTGTCTCTGGGAAGCCCTCCTAAGTGTGCTGCCTGGGCCAGACTGGGTTTGGCCTTGCTCCCATGTACCTTTTATTATGATCTCCAGCAGCACTTGCTCTTGCATCTCTCTCACTCCACAGAATTCCCTCTGTTCACTCTGCACCATTTGTTCTGGATTGAGGGAGATAGGAAGAACTGCAGGGATGAAAGGAATTAATGCTCAGAAGTCATTTAGACCGCTGCTGATACTGGGGAGCCAAGTAGATGCAGATGGGGCGCAGATGGGACCTAGGGCAGGTTTCTTCTTGATTCTCCCCTGGGAGAAGCGAGTTTGTAGGAAAGCCAAGGGGTCAGTCTAATTCCCTGAGCCTCAGGGCTGAGGTGATGCTGGGAACAGACAGGTTTATTCCAGCCACTCTGCCCCAAAGGCTGCTTTTGGATTTTGGTGGTCCTGTTGTCTTCCCTCTCTCACAGGATCACGAAGACAGCTCTGGAGAACTCCACAGTAGCGCAGATTCCAACCTGCCTCCTTCAGTGGATGGAAATTTTGAATGTCATTAATTTGGAAGAAAAAAGTAGTAAAATTAATAGCATTCCAAGATTGGAGACTGCTTTCCTGGATTGCTCCATCAATGTGCTTTTGTGGGAAGAAAAATAAATTTCCACTACATACTTTTTTCTTGAAAATCCCCCACAGCCTTTTCTCCAAGGGAGCCTTGAAAAATACGTGCTCCGAGCACCTCCCTGGCCATCTCTCTGGCTGGGGGGAAGGAAGCACTGGGCTGGCACTGCAGTTTACAGGGAGGATTCACTTGGAAATGCACAGCCTGCTTCTGCCCCTTCTCCATTCATTTGGATAACTTCAAGTTCTTTTTGTTGGTGAATATTTTTTTTTTTGGAAGGGAAAGAAATGTATGAGTTACAGTGGTATTGCAAGCATTTTATGCTTTGTACCTCTTGGTGCTTGTTTTAGAGCCTGGGTCTTCAGGCTCTGAAATGGCATATAGACATGTTTTCTCTCTTCCTTACCAGGCTGGAATGATCAGAACTGATGAGGATGAGTACTTCATTGAGCCTTTGGAGAGAGGAAAGCAGATGGAGGAGGAGAAGGGAAGAATCCACATGGTGTACAGGCGCTCGGCGGTAGCGCAGCATCCCCCCGACGCACTCCCCGATGTGCACACAGGAGGTACAGTACCCCATGGGGCTGCTTGCAGGGCTATTCCAGGTGACTCCAGCCTATGGAAGCTTTTGGAGGAGGCTATACAGCTCCTGTTCAAAGTTTGGGTCCTGTTTCTTTCTGAGTAATACAAAATTGTGCCAATTTTATTGTTTTCCTCCTTCTGCTGGTTGCTGTGAAAGTGCTCTGAAGGCAGTTGTGTTGATTGGATATATTTTGTCACATCCAAGAATTCCCCTCTGCCTTGAAGATGATGTCCATCTGAGAATAGTTACTGTGTCTGAGAATAATTATCATTGTGTAGTTTAATTCATTTGCTTGTGTGTCTTTTTAATGTTACACAAATCCTCATAAGCCAAGGCATTGCATATTGAAGGTTGAGGGTTTTGAGGCTCTGGGCTCAGGGTGAAAGACCAGCTCTGCACCCATCAGTGCTCTGGCTTTATTTGAGTATCATTCAGCTTCTCACATTCTCACTGTGTTTATGTTGTGTTCACATGTTGTTGAAACTGCAAAGCGTTTGGGAAATAAAAGAAGTATTTACAATGCACAGAGCTAGAGGTGCTTGGCTTTTGGTACCCCAGCAAGGCCATTCCAATTTAGCTCATGAATCTGTGGGGAGGTTTAGCCTGGAGAAGAGGAGGTTCAGGGAGACCTTCTCAGAAAGGAGGTCAAAACTCCCTGAATGGAGGTTGTAGCCAGGTGGGACTCAATCTCTTCTCCCAGGTAAAAAGTGACAGGTCAAGAGGATGTGGCCACACATTGCACCAGGGCAGGTTTAGATTGGACATTAGGAAATATTTCTTCATAGAAAGGCTTGTCAAGCCTTGACACAGGCTGCTGAGGGCTGTGGAGGAGTCACCATCCCTGGAAGGATTGAAAAGTCTCGTAGATGTGGCACTTGGGGACATGGGTTAGTAGTAGCCTTGGCAGTGCTAGGGGAACAGCTGAAGTCGGTCTTGGTGGGCTTTTCCAACCTGCAGAGTCCTGAAGGTTAAGCAAGATGCCCAAGCCTGTGGAACCTGAGGAAATGTTTGCAGTGGTTGAGTTGTCTGGTTGGTATGAGCTGCACATGAAAATATTCCTCTTTCTTCTCTGTCCTCACTCCTCCACCACTGTGCTTGGGCTGGAGGCAGCCATGCAGAGTACGCCCTGCTCACGCTTTAGGAGCTCAGCCAGCACACACAGGAGTCCACATTTTCAGTGACACATGACACATGACTCAACAAAACAGCCATTAAAATACAAAAGTACTAAAAATTGTTGCTGTCAATGAAGTCATCACAGAACTGGAAGCAGTGTGACAACCTTTCTCAGCAGTGACATGGGACATGCTGTATCATGTTTTCCCTACAAGTCACTTTTCTGGGAGGGAAGCTTCCAGCTCTAGCTATGTGAAAGGAGCCTGCAGTCTGACAGGCCATCTGGTATTCCTGCAGGATTTACAGCATTTGGGGGTTGGTTGGACATTGCTCAAACAGTTGGACAGAATGAGTGTAGGAGTTGGAAGTCGAAAAGCTGCCATCCTGAGGGCAAGGCTTGAGCAGTGATCACAGGGCTGAGGAGTATGGATGGGTTCCTACCTGGTGCTCTCATGGAAGTCAGCACACCTACCCACTTCTCTTTCCCTGTTTCT
The DNA here is from genome assembly GCF_035770615.1 of Melospiza melodia melodia. Classification (NCBI taxonomy): domain Eukaryota; kingdom Metazoa; phylum Chordata; class Aves; order Passeriformes; family Passerellidae; genus Melospiza; species Melospiza melodia. The sequence continues at coordinate 42,369,944 of NC_086198.1, forward strand.
TTTAGGGCTGTCCCTTTGATGAAGCTCCCCTGAGCTGTCTTAAGTGGGAACCAGAAATGTGGGGCGTTCTGGGGAAGATGTTGGGATGCCTCAAGCTGCTGGTAGTGTGGGTTCAACCTTCCCACCCTGGAGCAGCACCCTGTGCTGATTTCTGTTGATGATATCCATGGCTCTGGACAGCCTCTTGAGGGAATGACAGTGGCAATTTGCATGGATTGTTTTCATAATTTGCTTTGCGTGGAGACTGATCTCTTTAGAAGCCTTACATGATACATTCAAAAAATCAGATTGGAAATCCTGCCCCATTCCTTTGGGGAATTTTTGTTTGTGTGTGTGCACAACCAGTTTAGGCCCCTTGAAGGATTCCTTCATTAGTTATTGCCTTTTTATACCTCTGTCTTTTCAGTCATTTTGATGTGAGTAGGATTGCTTGCATATAAATGGACCTGAATATTTGGGTTTTGTTTTGATACCAGACAATTGTAGATAGTTTTATATCTTCTATGCTTAGAAAATGCCTCTGCTCTCACTCAGTGGTATCAGGGAAGTGTGGATAATTTTCCATATTTTGACAGACTGTTGGCAGGATTGACTATTTCTATGTCATGCGTAATCTGTCTGCTGATTCAGAGGGTCTTGTTTGACTGTATTCCTTGGAATCTGATCTTCCTTCTGCTAGGTGAGGCAGTGCAGGGAAGCAGTAGATCTTGACCACCAAATACTAAAATAATTTCATTAACCCCAAATCCTCCTTAGACCCTGTGGTGTCCATTGGACAGGGTGTTTGCTGGTTGGAAGTGCTGGGCTCAGGTTAGTTCCCCTGGACCAAGGAAGCTCTTCCTCTTCTGTGGGGAGGAAGGCAAGGCCTCCCATGGGAAATCCCAGCTATTGAAAAAATACTTAAATGCGGTGGGATGTGACACTGGATGTTTGTTTTTAAGCATCTGGGATGAGCACCTGGTCTGGGAATCATATCCCACAGCAGGACAGTGTCTAGAGGTCTCCTTGGGTGTGAATACACATGACAGGCTCCTGCCAGCTTTTCCATGTCAGGTTGTCCTGGGATGACATTTGTAAGCTCCACTTCCCCAGTCACTTAAGTCTTGATCCTAAAGACACTGAACATCTGCGCTTCTCGTTGGGTTGAGTACTGCAGGTAGTCAGCGTTCATTTTGTGTTACTCCCTGTAATGTTTCTTAAATCAAAGTAAGACTTGGTTTTATTTAAAAATTATTTTCCTTTGTCCTTAAGGGCAAAAAGGAGCAAAGGCCAAGTCTCCATGTTGGGGGGGAAGGGTCTGAGGGACAGAGAGCGAATGAGCTGTGCAGACAGAGCTGAAAGAAACAGAGCTGTGTATGAGGGTGTCATGTTAAAACATGATTTAAATAAATCCTTACCATTTTCTCACCAAAGCAGGTTTTTACTCAGGAATGGAAGGAAATGCTCTCAGGACAAGCCTGTGGTTGGGAGGTTTTGGAAGTATAACAATGATATTACTCTGGGTAGGATGAAAAGAAGCTGCTGTTAATAAGCTGAGAAGCATCACTGAAATGTGTGATCATTAACCTTATTACTTGAAAGCACTCAAGATGCAGCAGAAACAGGCAAAGAACTTGTAGAATTTACAATAAAATTTGCATCTAGGAGTTCTACTGAATTTGGCTCAGTAGTGTGATAAAATAAAACCCAAGCTGTGTTTCAGAAACATTAAAGCCTGATCCAAATCCGATGGAGTCAGTGGGAACACTCAGACTGACAGCAGTGGGATGATGAGGCAGGGTTTGGATCACATGCTGCTAGAGCTGATAACTGAGTATTGAATTTATCTTTTCTCCTGTTTGTTCACTTATCATTTTTTCTGTGCACTTCTGTGTGGTAGAATGATGACACCCAGCCCTGAGCTAAACGGTTCCACAGTGTGGTAATGTACTTGGAGCTTTCCTCTTTCATCCTCCTGTTCACACCATAATATTTCTTAAATGACAACCTATTCCCCCAGCAAGCACTTGAGATGAAAGTATTTTTGTAATTACTTCCTAACAGTGGGAAACAAGGAGTAGGAGCCTTTATCTCCCAGCTTCCTTTCAGAATTTTCATTTTCCCCAAAGAACCAAAGTGCCTGTGTGTCTGATGGGGTTGCCATGGCGCTGGCGTCGAGTGTCTTTGTCCCAGGTGGGAAACATGTAGGAGGAAGAAATGATTTAGGAATTGCTCCTGGTTGCCTGGGAATGAAACCCTGGAATAGAAGGTAGAAGGGTGGGAAGGCTATTGCCTGCTTGGGAGACCTCCCTGTGCACTTCCCCAGGCACTGTAGTGGTTCTCAGGGACACTGTTGTGCCGGAGGGTGTCTGAGCTCTTTCTCAGCAGAATTTCTCATGACCTGTGTTCTGGTGGAGGATATTTTTGATGCTGCACTGCCCACCACACAAGTTTGTGCATCAGAACAATGGGGAAGATGGAAATTATTTCTGTGTAGACTCATCACAGCATGCTGTGTAACATCCTCTGTTCAGTATGGACATTCTTGTATAAATACAGCATCCCAGCGTGGTCTGGGTTGGAAGGGACCTTAAGGACCATCTTGCTCCACCCCCTGCCATGGGCAGGGACACCTTCCACTATCCCAGCCTGCTTCAAGGCCCATCCAACCTGGCCTTGGACACTTGCAGAAGTGGGACAACTTCTTTGGGCAGCTTCTGCCAGGGCCTCACAACCCTCAGAGGGAACAATTTCTCCCTAATATGAGGCCAAAAGTCTCTCTCCTGCTATCTGATAGTCCCCCAAGAAAGGGCCACCAATAACTTGTATTGATGGCAATAACCTTCATTGTCTAAGGACATCCTCTTCTTTGTCCAGCACTTCTGGAGTTTTGCTTTTAATTCAGTCTTCTTCTCTTACATTGAAACTGAAGTGGATTCTTGGAAGTTCTTCACTGAATATAGTTTTGCTTAAGGAAATGGTAATCAAATGGAATAGGAAGAGCACATTATGGTGTAAAAGAAAAGGGGTGTTGGTGATGGGTAGATAGGAAGCAAGGGGAAACACAGACTTTATAGTGAGGAAAAGCTTCCTTTTTTTTTTAAGAAAGAAAAGCTTGAGCAGGAGTGGATTCGAAGGTGCTGTGAAGTGACTGGTGTGCTCTGTCTGTGTCAGGGAGGTTGTGCCTGATGATGAGAGCAGGAACATCCATCTGCTTAAGTCGTCTTCTGTTCTTGGCAATAACAAAGGAAAATGATTTTTAAATAAAACCAAGAATAAAGGCTTCATTCCAACTGCAGGCACCCAGCGCCAGAGCAGTAAAACACACAGAAAAATCTGTATGAAGGGAAAATTGAAAAAATGGAGACAGGTCAGTACATTCAGCTTGCAGCCATTCCAAGGCTTGTACCCTTTTCCAACAAAAACTCCCTGTGTCCCCAAATTGCATAGGAGGAAGAAGACTTTCAATAAGCAGTGGTGCTGACAGAGAGGAGAGGGTTTTAAATAACGTGTAAGCAGCTGGTCCTGTGCGAAGGAGCCTCTTTGGTTTATAGGTGACATTCTCAAGGTAACCCAGGAGAGACATGCCAAGGTGAGGATCACCCTTGGGTGGCCCATGTAGGACTGAGGTCCCTGGCTCATCTCCACTGCTGGGTTTGATCAGAAGGGTGTACATGAGATGGTTCAAAGTGCTTTTTATGGACCAGGATATATGTACCAGGATGGCACCCTCTGAGAATATAGGAATGGGAGTCAGAGGAGCTGCCTTAGCAGGGGGAGTTTATGTGAATTAGAGGTCAGAAACCGGAGGAAATGAATCCTCCCACGGTTTGTGGAGGCTGAGGCTTGTTCATGTGTTTCACATGCACATTCTACAGATTTAGGACCGAAATGAGAGCACTGAGAGACTCTGTCACTGGGAGCAGAGAGCCTTGTTTGATTAGTCTGTGTTCTACAGCAGGCTTTTGATGGGAAAATAAGCTAAAACGTAGCGGTTTGTGTCATAACATAAAAGACTGATTTCTGTGCTGTAGGACTCTTGCTGGACTTTCTCCTCCTGAATTTTCTGCAGTTTTCGCATTTTTCCCCACTGTGAGACACCTGGTTTTTAATGGGTTTGATGCTCAGTAAATTAATAGGAAGATCCTGGAAACAGCTTAGGAATCCAAGCTGAGGGCAATTTAATTCATTTCTATCTTTGAAAATACCTGGATGAGATGAGATCTATGGTTTATGACAGAGAAGGAAAATGCATCTGGTGTGTTTTGAAGGAGCAGTTTGGATGCCATGCTCCTGCTTTGGTGGGGTCCGTTTGGGGTTACTGTGGACTAATTCTTGCTGTGCCCCATGTATTGCACCAAGATGTCCCAGAGCTGGCTAGCACCCTTCCCTTTACCCCTTCCAAGCATGGTGCAGATGCTGGATGAACTGATCTGGTTTGTGGTGTGTGGGATGACACAGAGCTGGGCAGCTGGAGCTGACAGGAACATGGGTGGAATGACAGACATGAGAACAGCAGCCTCGTACTTCTGCTCCCAGGGGACTGAGTTTCCTCAGATCCATATCTGGGTTACACAAGTGCAGAAATCTTTCCAAAATGCAAGAGTAAAACACTGCAGAGTAACAGCATGACCCAGCTGTTGTTTGCTAAGAAAACAGTGTTGTTTTGGGTTTTTTTTCCAGAATACTTTGCTTAATCATTCTTTAGAGTATTCCAATAACATGGGACAGGATCAGCCAAATAATTAGGTTTCTGGAGGTTATTAAAAGTCACACAAGTCTGCAGTTAGAGTTGGAAAGGAGGGAACTGATGTCTCAGCGAAGCTGACTTCTCGTGTGTTGCTGGAGAGAGGCTGACCTGTGGAACTCTGTGTTGGATTCCACCACATACCATGTGATTTGGGAGGAGAACCCAGGCAGGGATGAAGAGCTCAAGTGGCTTGTAGTCCAGGAGTAGCCCAGGGAAGCATTTCATTGCTGTGTCTTCCTTTGTAGCATTATTGGCAGGGTCTTTCCTAAGCATTCCCTGGAAAAATCTGAGGACCTAGCCCCAGGAGGCATGGCCTTGTGTCTCCTTTGGCATTTTACCTCTCCACCCAGGTAACAAGCAGGCTGCTGCCTCCCAGCAGCCAGTGACATGCCTGCAGGGAAGAGATTTGTCCTTCCCCTTGTTCCTGGCAACAGACTGGGTCTGTCAGGTGGCTAGAAAGGGTGGGATTTTCTTTCTTCTCCCCTAGTTCTGCACAGGATGCCCAGCAGTGCACCTAGATACCTGGAGAAGGCTGGGTTCAGACACTGGCATCCTGCATGGAGGACAGGAGTGGTGGGCTGTGAGTGTGTGTGGAAGTGCACACTTGATTAGCAAGCACTCTATTTTTGTGTGAAATGACTATCCTGTAGCCATTTTTGAAATAACTATGTTCTGTAATCCTAGAGACATCAATTAATAAATCCACACCACCTGGTTAGTGCAGATTAGCATAAAAACTTCCAAATGCACAGATCCTCTTGTGCAAAATCCTGATAATGCCTAAAACAAATTTTCAACTGCAACGGGGTTAAACACAGTGTTAACTGAGCTTTTTTAGTCTCTGCTGGAAACAGTAACAGGTGATGCAAGGAGCTTTGTGCTTTCTTAATGGAGAGCTCTTCCACTTCTCCTCACTAGTAGCTCCAGAGAACATAAAGTCACCGTTTCCAGGAGGAATAGTAGTTGTGCTTTTCTCTCCTTGACAATAAATCTGTTAGAGGTATTAAAGTAAGAGGTAGTAGTAGCTCTGTTAATTATTTACAGAAGTCAGATCAGTAGGGGAATAAGTGATGGGTCTGTGGTTGCCCTTGAGCATCAAAATAACCTCTGGAGCTGAAGGGTTTGGATGTGTTTCCTCCTTTTCCTTCATTTATTACAGCAGAGGTGCTGCTGTAATCATTTCCCAGTTCAGTGTATGCCCTGTTCCCTCCTGTCCAGGCTCTTCTGCACTGTGTCCAAGTGCTGTGAGTGGTATCCTGAGGCTTGAGAAGGTCCATGCAAGCACAGAGTGAAAGTTTGAGTGTCTGGGGATTTCTGCAGTGTGCAGCATGGTTCAGCTTCCCACTGCCAGAGGGCAGGGTGAGATGGGACACTGGGAGGAAATTTCCCCTGTGAGGGTGGTAAGGCCCTGGCTCAGGTTGTCCAGAGAGGCTGAGGCTGCCCCATCCCTCGAGGTGTCCAAGGCCAGGCTGGATGGGGCTTGGAGCAACCTGGGCTAGTGGAAGATCTAACCCAGGAGAAGAGGACCCTGGGGGAAGAGAAGAAGCTGTTGAGGATGATCCTTAGGAGCTCTAAATGTAGCTTGAGCACAGTCACTGGGGATGGCTGCAGGCTGCTCTGCCAAACAGTGACGTACTTTTCACTTAGGTCTTGGTCTTGCTGACCAAGTTAGGGAGCTAATTAGGAGCCAGCTACAAATTACTGTCCTTTTCTTCTTTTGTTTCTGGATGTGGATTTTCATTTGCCTTTGACTGCCTGTGATTTGATGATGAAGATTGTTAGTGGGCTTTTTTCCTCCCCTTGCTTAGGGCAGAAGGGAAGCTCGGGCCAACCCATGGTCAAACTGAGTTCTGCTCTTCCATGTTTCCTCATGACGTGGAGCAGATATCTCAAACTCTACTTAAAAATCATTTGTTGAACGGGAAAAATGCAGCTGCTGCTTCTAGACTGAGAGCAATTCCAAGTATATCCCTTGCTTTCATTTGTTCTGTGGAAAAACCTCTTTTGAAAACTCCTGAGAAGTACCTCAGAGTGAAAGGGTAACTCATTATACTCTGTGGCTCATGGAGAAACACTAATTAATATCATCACAGATGATGTCACTAGTAACATCATGGATGTTGTTGATTTTCAGCAAAAGCCCTGTATGCCATAGATCTATGATGGCAGTAAAAATCCAGTTAATAAAATAATTTGCTACCATATTTATTTACTTTTTGAATGCTCAGTTCTACCGAATAGGCAGTGAGCATCCAGAAACTATGTAATTAATTTTTTTATCTGTTTTAAGTAGTTTGTCCTAAAGAGTCCTTGAAAATGCACTACCTTATCCCTGGGTTCTGCTCAGGTTCTTCTATAGCCAGCTCCATGTTCTTTTTATTCCTGATCACAAGTGAACTTGCAAACAGATGCATTTGAGCCTCTGCTTTAGTAGTTTAATGGTATTTTTCAATTTGCTTTTACAGGGTTGATTCTTGATTTATTTCAAGCCCCTTTTCTAAATCAGAGTTCTCCCTGCCAAGAATAAGTAACAATATAGTTTCATTACTTCGAGCACTTCAAAGCTTCCAAGTTTCTGATGCTGAGATTTACTACTAGAAGTAAAAATCAGTCTTCCTTTAGTTAACAGTGCTCTTTAAAAGGGAGCACAAGGGAAGATAAATCAATTAAAAGTGTCTGTTCTTTGAGGGCTCAGGCAGCACTGTGCCATGTTGTGGGGGTTGACTAGACACTTGGTTTAATTGGAGGAAGGCTGATGAAGTTCTGACCTGCTCAGTCAGATCTGCTTCCTTTGCTCCTTTGCTCTTTGTCAAACATGCTCTTTTTTTTTTTTTTTTTTTTTTTTTTTTTTTTTTTGCTGGCGAGACAGAATCATCATTCATATTTATTTTTTTACATCTGAAGTTTGTCAGACTGCTTGGAAAAATGGGACAATGAAAGCCATCTGGGCATCCCATCCACTTCCATTTGGAAACATCTGCCTCATTACTAGGAACATCTCACCAGCACTGCAGTGAACAGATGTGCTCCCTTTCCATCTCCAGACTCACTTAGAATTTCTGATAGTGAGAGAAATTCAACAGGCACTAAATCCCAAAGGCCTGTTTCTTGACCAGGCCCTCTAATATCCCTTATTTGGGATGTTTATTCCTGTGTAAAGGAGAACCCTGTGGCATTTGAGGGAGGGGGCAACGGGGAAAGGCAGCAGTGTCTCCTGCAGGTCATTCCCTGTCTGTGTCTGTGGGATTTAAGGCTCAGCACTTGTATGCTTGAGCCTTTGCCACGCAGGTTGACTCACAGCTGTTCATCAGATGTAAGGCTCTGTGGAAATCCAGAGTCCTCTGCCTGAAGCTGCTCTGTCTCCCTTCTTAAAGCCTTAAGAAATTAGAGTTTAAATTTCTTTAAAGGGAGAGAATTCCCTGCATGGAATTCACCATCCCTTTTCTGAACCTCACAGGTGATGGCACAGTGTGCAGGTATTCCAGCTGCCAGTATCTCCAGTGGCTCCACACTTTGCAGTCCCTCTGCAGGTTTCCAATGAGAGTGATGAGGCACTGGCACAGGTAAAAGATAGAATTGTGTCTGCAATGCCAGGGAAGCTGAGGCAGAAGCTGGAAAGCCAGGGAGAAACTGGAAAGCTGTGCTGCTGGACAGTGAGTTCCCTCAGGTGCTTTTCTGTGGAAGAGCAGAACTGGACAATCAAGAGCATCTGTGAAACCTTTTAGGTGCTTGGGACATAACAAGCTGCTTTCAGCATCTTCTGTGGAGGCTTATTTGGAGTGACAATGATATTTACAACTGGAGTGGGATACTCAAAGACACTGCAGGCTATTAGCCCTACTAGAAGTGGGTAAGTTGATGCCCACAGTTTGGAAGTGGCTGTTCCACAGTGGCAGAGCTTCTATCCAAATCAAACTTCCCGAGTCCCTTGCTAATGGCTCGGGTGTTATTTGTTTTTTCAGGATTTTCAGGGCAGCAGTGTGGTGATCTTTGTGCTCAGCTGGGTTTTTAAAGCTGCTTGTCCCGACCCAAGACTTTATGCAGATCAGCCTGGGATTTTGGGACACCCCCTTCTTCTGTGGATGTGGTATCTGGGTAGAATGGTCGTGTACATATTTTCACTGTTATCTTGGACACTCTCATGGTCCATGGACTGTTGGGAAATAGCTTGGGCTTGGAGACATTTGTTGCTCTTGGAATGCTGACTTACAGTGCATTCATGGAAAAAAAAGCAGGAGCCCGAGTTCAACAGCATTCAGTGACAGTTTATAGTTGGAGCTTTTCCTTTATATTTATGCCAGTGGAATTTTGAGAAATGGCTGAAATTCCATGTGGCGAGAAAGAGAGGCTTATTATCTGTGACTAACGCTTGGATACACTTTTTAAAATTGGTATTATTTGCTGTTGTGCCACTTCTACTCTTCTGCTACATTGGTTCATTCTGTTGTCTCCCAGTTTTGAACAACCTTTCTCTCACCTTGGGCTGCCACTCTCACATCATTCCCACTGCCTTCCTCCTTTGGGAGTTCAGCCCCTGCAGCCACATGGTCAGCCTGGGATCCAGAGCTGGGCTAAGCTCACCTTTGTGTTCATTAGGGGTTGAATCCAAGATGAGAGCTCTGCATTTTTGCATGACAGGATTGAAAATAGGACTCTTTCTCACTGCATTTTCTGCAACACAATATTTGACTAAGCATTTCTTCTTTGTAGTTCTAAGACATTAAATTTATTACTTAGCTGAAGAGATCCTTTTATGTGTCTAAACTGAACACTTGGGCTGTTTTCCCTCCTTTTGCAGAGGAGAACTGTGTCCTGTTTGTCATATTTCTAGTCAGACCCACTGTATATTCAATGGAAAATTCTTCCTAAATCTTCTCCCCTCTCAGGTTCTTCTCCTTTTTATTATTGTGCTTTTCCTCACTGTCTCTGTTAGCTTTCTACCAGACTGGAGGGCTCATTAAAGCAACACTGTGCAGGAAATGGAGAGAGGTGCAAGAATGGAGCCCTGCTCGCCAGAGAGGGAAAGTTGGCAGCTCTCCTCTGACAGGAAAATTCGTTGGATTTGAGGAGCAGCTTCATTGAGAGAGTGCTACTGAAGGGACATGAAACCCTTGGTCCAGTGTCATTCCACAAATAAATAGCATTTGGATACACACACATTGTGATGAGGTTCCAGCAGTAACCTTCCAATTTATTTGAATTCATTTGTACGTGGGAGTTGGAAATTTATGTTTTGCCTGAGTGTTCTTGAGTGTCAGGAGGGAGAAGGTGGGCTCTGGATAGAAAGAAGTACTAATTCCCTGTGGAAGATGTTTCCAGCAGACCTCACCTCCCATGGCAGACTGCAGGGATGAACCTTGCTGAAAAACTCCTTCTCCTTAGTCACAGCTTTTTCAAGAGAAGTAGTCCGTGAAAGAATGATCTTTCAGGTCAGAACAGGAGAATTTATGATTCTGACTCTGTGCTATTTTGGACGGGATGGGGATGGGGAAAAGGAGAGGGGAATGATCAAAATATCCTGTGTGGAAACAGTGCGAGTTAGATTCATAACACATCTGTGCGAGGTGCAGCCGAGGCTGGCACGCTCGGAGGAATTTGGTGAGGTGGAAAGGAAAAAAAGTGCTTCGTTGTGTAAGAGTCTATATGAAAAAAGGAAAGTATAAAGGGGGGTGGATCCATAATGAAAAAAATCTGTGTTGGTTTCTGAGGGCCGGCATTTGGACCTTGCAGAAAACTCTTTCCCCCAAAGAATGACCGCAGGAAAGTGGAGATGGGACCCTCTTGTTTGCAGACCAGTTCTGTGGTGTGGCAGTGAAAATCAACCCTCCCAAGCTGTCTCTTTGCTAGGTTTTTTCCCTAAAAATAGTGAGATGTCAGTATGTCTAATGTCAGGCTGTGTGGTTTTTGTAAGTGTATCACACTTACTCCATGTAATTATTGACAGAGCTGTGGGTAGATGAGGTTCTGCTCCGTAAGGAATTGTGAGAATTGAGAGCTGGCTTTTACTTCAGGGCTATTCTCTCCCTGTCAGCCCTTCCAGTTTTAAAATCCTCCCTTCTAGAAAATGCTTGCCTGGGAGACAGCAGAGGCTTTGACTGCCTTTCTGTGATTTCACATAATCTGCCTGTGTGTCACTGAATATTATTTTTCAACAAAGAATGAGAATTTATTGACCCAGCACAGCTAGCTGGAATATGTTTATGATGTATGTTTTTATTCCTCCAAAAAAAATTACTCCTTAATCATTAATTCAGTCAGGTCTTGTGTGCAAGTTAATTAAAAAATTAAGGATTTCAGCTGGAGATAGGGTTAATGGGCAAATTAAACTCTGCAAAACTTCAGGTTTACGTACCTTACTAGCTAAATCTTGTAATCCAATGAGTATATCCAAATGCAGTGTATGTGCATCACAGGATGGTAGAATCCTGGGGTGTTTGGGGTGGGAAGGGGACCCCTGATGTGTGCAGACATGGCTCTGCTGCTGCCTGGCAGTCGGCTGCAGCTGTGGAGGAGCCCTGCCTTGGATGTGGCCAGTGTCACTGCAGGTGTCACTGGGCTCCCAAACCCAGCTGCTGGACTTTGTCCTCTCAGAAGGTCAGGATCCGCTTAGTGCCAAGTGGGCAATTAAGGACAATTATGGTTTCAGCTCCATGAAGGGAGTAGCGGGCAGGAAGGCCCTGGGAGGAAGTGCCCCATTGTCACAGGCCCTGGGAGGAAGTGCCCCATTGTCACATTGTAAAAATCCCCTTGGATTTTTACAATGTGTTTTCACTGCTGGTCATCACTGCAATGGAAAAGCTTAGCGGACTCAGCTGCTCGTGGCTCTGCTCTCCAGCTGGACAGCAGTTCTGCCCTTCAGACAGGCTCTTTGGCTTCTCCACAGGCAGGAGAATGATGATGATTTTGCAAACTGGGACTTCTTTTTCTTTTTATTTTTCACCTTTTATTGCAGCTGTGTTTGAAGGGCACCATTGATATTGAATCAAAGAACTTGATGTGGTGTAAAGTGAAAAAGGGATAGCTTTGCTTGGTTTATTCTGTCCAGTATGTGACCTGCAGGCCTCTCCATGTCATCTGTTTCTGTGTAAGCACCAGCAGAAGGTGTCGCTCAGGTCTCCTAAAATGCCAGACCCAAATGCTCAAGTCTTCCTCAAATGTCCAAAAAACTCCTGGCCTTTACCCAACAGAATGTTCTCCTGGGATTAAAGAGAAAAATTCATTTTACTCTTACTAAAGTCTCTGAGCTACATGTGTAAGTTGCTAAAGTGAAGGAAGAGTGACACCATGTAATAATGTCTTGGTAAAAGACCTGGGATTGTCAAGAGACTGTTTTTAATACATTTTCATACTTCAAAATTCAGGGTCAAAGCCAGACTCCAGCTCTACCCATAATTAAGTTTTTTTAAAATGGCATGTAAATATATATTTTAACCTGTTCTTAAAAAAATTCCACAAACAAAACTAACCACAAAATCACCTGTACCTCCAAAATAAAATTATGATGCAATTCTTGCTATATATATGTAGAGAGAGACAATTAATTAAAGAAATGAGGAATGGGGGAATATCTTGCTCCTGGGAAAGCAGGAATTCCAGGAGACATAGTTAGTAGTTCCAGGATAACTACCTGTTGGCTGAGTTGGCTGTTAGGGCTAAAGCCCAGCTAAAAATAAGGTGCAGAGCAGATGAGGCAGGGCAAGGCCGGGCAAGTCCCGAGGCCGAGTTAAGCCAGCCTGGGGCTGTGATCTGCTATTAGTGGTGGCCAGGCAAGGGGCTGTGCTGGGAGCAGCCTCTGTGGCTTCTCTTCTGCTTGTCCTGTGCCCTCCCTCAGCTTTGGATTATTAGAGTGCAATATCTTTATTCCAGACAAGTTCAGTTTGATCCTGAGCTTTACTCCTCTTCTTTTGATTGTATGTTTGAGCCTCACAGCAACAGTTCCACCCCTACTAAATTTCCATGGATCCAAAAGCACTTTCACTACAAATCAGGTGAGTGCAGAGCTGTTGCAGGCTGTCCAGGGAGTGTGTCAGGCATGTCCTCCAGCACTGAGAACTCTGGAACAGGCTGGCATTCCTCTTTGCTATTTGTTTCTGGTCATGGGATGGAAAAAGAACAGTTAATAGTTGACCTAAATTCAGGCCTGGTTAATTATAGTTTCCTTCAGTTCTGGCTTTGTTCTGTGTGTGTTTGCTGCCAGGTAAGGATAACCTTGCAGTCCTAGAAAGCTTCATGCCAGGGAGGGAAGTGATGACAAGAAAATTACAGGGTAAAATTCCAGCCTTTTCTATTGGAAAAATTTATCCTGAGTTGGCTCTAAGCGTAGTTCAAATACACAGAGGATTATGCATTTCTACGTGGCTCCCTCAGTGTGGGGCTGGCATCGAGCCCTGGTGCAAATGAGGGCTAGGAGCTGTTTTTGCTGATGGTGTGTGGAAGGGAAGAGCCTTCCTGTGATGTCAGCACAAGGAATAGAATGCAGGAAATCTTCCATCCTTCCCAGAATCACCCTGCAGCTGGAGCTGCTCAGGTACCAGAGAAGCACATATGTCATGGAGGCAGTCGAGACTCCAGGATGTTTCCTTTGCTCTTTTAAGTGTCAGAACAGAGTGAGATGGGGTCTGTGTTTGCGGCCCATGGAGTTCATGCATTTCGTGACTAATCCTGCAGCCTGGGGATTCAGACCTTCCTTTAATCCCTGTTTGTTTGTCATTCTGCCAGTCACTGTCACTGCAGAGGTCCCACTGGAGGGGAACATAAACAGAGGTAATTCTCCAAGCTTAGTCATCTCAGGAGGTCTCTGTGTGAAGTCACAAGAACTTCTTCTCTGCCTTTCCTTCATTCCTTCATTCTGTGAAAGTGGACCTGTGGCTGAACCTGGTTGCTGGCATTTTTATTTCCATTAGTAAATTCTTCAGTGTCTTTGTCTTCTGCTAACACCTCCTCTGACACCAAGACACTTTTATGAGAGGTGACACCAGCACCAAGCCTTCTCTGCCACATGCCAAGGCTCACAGGTGCAGCAGCTCTTCCATCCTCATGTGATGGACCACATCAGGGTGGTGGGTGAACAGTGGGACTTGATGGTCAGAAGGGTTTTTTGTAACCTGACTGACCTGCAGGCTGTTCTGAGCTTTTCTGGTTTGTTTTTTTTTTGCAAATGTTTAAGTGGTTTCTCCCACCTGCCCTGAGGGAAATGTTGAATCCAGTGTTCTCTTTTGTGTAACTGCACTGTGTTTCTGCAGCAGCAGAGCTGGCTGGCTTTGTGTTATCAAAAGTTCATAGATAATATTTATTTATTGTGAAATATCCCAGAGAGACACTCTGCAGGGGCTTCTGGAAGCACTTCATGGATATAGCCTTGGACATACAGGGAAACATCAAGTAAAGCTGTGTATTTTTATGGCCAGCTGGCTCAATTGGGGTTGCTGCAGAGACAACTCGTCCCTCAGCCCCCAAAAACAAACAAGCAGAAGTTTTGGCAGCAGTTAAGCAAACAACAAACTCTCCTACAGAGACAGTGACAGCATTAAGGATCCAAATCGTGGAGTCAGGACTGCAGGTCCCAGTGTCAGTGCTCCACATGGGAAGGAGGTTTGGGACAGGGACTTTAGGACAGGACACATTGTTTTCATGCCACAAAGCTGTTGTGGTGGTGGTCGAAAGTCATTTGACACTTCTGGAGGAAAAGGCAATTTCAGGCAATTCTTCAAGAAAAGATAAGGGGGAATGTGTAACTTGCCAGGGTTTTGTTTTTAAGGACCTAATAAATCAGAGCACACGAGTTGCAGCCCATCCCTAATGAGAACATCCTGTCATCGTGTCTTCACCCTGCCGACCTGGGTGCTTTCTCTTGCTGACCCCTCCCAGTCAGGCAGTACCAGCAGCACCACAGCAATGTTGCATGTGCACACTTTGTGTGGAAGTCACTGGGAGTTATGTTGGAACTGCCTGGAATGTGTGTTTAAACAAAATGATTCTTTTTCTCTTCACTGCTTTTTCAAAAGGCACACTTCAAAATAAGGCTCAGGAGGCAGTGACGGCATGGACTGGCCTAGTTTCCTTACTTTGGGAATAGCAGAACAGAATTTTTTAGTAGCTGCAGAACATGTCTGTCCCTGGGGACATTTTGTACATTAAAACACTCTTTGGAAAGGGACTTAGATTGATCTCAGTGGGTTCCACACTGATTTCTCATTAGTTTCGTTTTGAATTAGTGAAAGTGTGGATCTTCCCTAGGTACTTTTCCTTGCTTTATTCAGAAAAAGGCTAAATTAGGCAATGGAGCTAGTGAACATATGGGAGGAACATGATGGATGGATGGATGGATGGATGGATGGATGGATGGATGGATGGATGGATGGATGGATGGATGGATGGAAAGTGTATATACGTACATATTTAAGGAATGGTTCTCTCACTAGCACAAAGTTCAGCCCATGTATTTTACAATATAAAATAAGATGATAAGAATCTCCCATGTGAGTGATGCTGAGGGTTCTCTTTAAGTGCACAGAAGGGTTGGTTTAGGAGGGTTTAGCAGGGTTGGTTGATAACAGTGTTGATGAAATGGGATTTGGGCAGATCACAGCTTTATTCAATAGCAGGGAAAGAGCTGTGGTTCCATTATTTTAAAGTCACACTCCAGGACAAACACCTGCTGTAGCCCAGAATCGCCATTTCTCATGGCACAGGAGCATGGCCTGCTCTGCTCCTACAGGTAAGTGGTGCAGGTGACTAGCAAATTAAAAAGGAAGAAGTAACAAACCAGCTAATTCCAGAATGAGATTAGGATGGATTAGTCTGTCTAGCTCAAATCCCCAAACAGCCAGACTGGTTCTGTGTGTTTCTTCACTGTTGCCCCATGTGTTATCTTTCTCCCAAGTAACAAGTGATCAGACAAGAGGAGATGCCTCAAGATGTGCCAGGAAAGGTTTAGGTTGGACATGAGGGAAAATTTCTTGCAGAAAGGGTTGTCTGGCCCTGACACAGGCTGCCCAGGGCAGCAATGGGTTTTCCATCCCTAGAGGGAATTAAAAGCTGTGTAGATGTGACACTTGGGGACATGGTTTAGTGGTGGCTGTGGCAGTGCTGGGGGAGCAGTTGGGCCCTATGGACTTGGATCCCACATGTTCTGTTAAGTGGGCAGTACCTGTAAGCTGGGATTGAGCCTGGCTGCTTGCTCTGAAGTGATGCATTATGGAAAACAGAGCGCAGAACAGATAAACCCCTCACATGACACAGTGTTTTGTGGGCTGGGCACTGCAAGCTATGGGAAGTTGGCACCGTGGGCACCACAATGTGACAGTGTTCCAGCTGGGTTTCCCTTGGATGCTGTGCTTGGCAGCTGTGCCAGCTGGAGCGGTTTTTGGAATTGGAGTGGGTGTATGATTTTCCCACTGTTGTGCTGCCCTGGGGTTGGCATACTTGAGAGTGCCTGAAGACACAGGAAGGGCTGGTTTGTGGACTTGCAGCCGTGGCATTCATGAATTCCAGCCAGAGGAGAAGGGCTGGAAGTTTGCTGTTGTAGGGGAAAGTGCCCTGGTACATCATGAGTGCAAAGCAGGAGTGTTCTCTCCTCTCCATCCACTGCATGCTGCTTGCTCTAGCTGGGTTTGTGGGGCAGGGAGCTCCCTGTATGTTTTTGGGAAGAGTGGGGGAACAGGGATGCTCCTGACTGTTACAGGGACACAGGAACCGTAGCACGCAGCTCACTGTGTGCACCACGAGATGTTCCTCACTGATGTTCATTGCTGGAGTACTGGTATGGATTTGGGAGGAGCCAAGTATCCTGCAGCTGTGACATTTTACCTGTCAAAAATCCCTGGCAATGTTTTGTTTTACTGTCCTAAGTGGAAGTAACAGCTTTGGATTTTGTGTGTGGAATAAGAACCATGGACATTTACTGACCCATGTGGTTGAACGAATTTTTCACTTGGTTTTCTGGTGATTTCTCCCAGCCCTACACCACAAGAATAAATTTTCAGGGTTCCTGATGTATCTTATCCAGAGAAGCGGTGACTCTACAGGCGAGGATGGTTTGTGGGAGGACACTTTCCAAAATGGAGCTGGGATTCCATTGGCCATATAGTGAAATCACAGAATGGGTTGGGTTGGAAGAGACCTTAAAGACCACCCGTTTCCAACCCCCTGCCAGGGGAAGGGACACCTTCCACTAGAGCAGGTTCCTCCAAGCCCCATGCAGCCCTTCCTCGAGCACTTGCAGGGATGGGGCAGGAGTTCTGGCTGCACTGATGGCAGTGTGTCCTTGCAGAGCCCCTCCTGGCTGGCCTCGGGGCGCTGAGCTCCCTGCACGGCCGCGTGGAGCAGCAGCTGAACGAGAGCCTGCGGCGCCGCCGCCACGCCGGGGACAGCGACCACAACATCGAGGTGCTGCTGGGGGTGGACGACTCTGTGGTCCGATTCCACGGCAAGGAGCACGTCCAAAACTACCTCCTGACCCTTATGAACATCGTGAGTATCCTTTGGGAGCTGGTGGGAGCTCTTGTCGGAGTGCCAGGTTTGGGAAAAACAGCAATGGGATCGTTCTGACTGCTGCTGGAGAAGGTTTTCTGGTTTTAAGATGTTCCTTTGATTCATCTTTTTTGCAGTAGTTTCCTTCCTAGGGCACATTCCGAGAGTATTTCCAATAATGAGGAAATAGTTGAAAATAGTAAGGGGAAAAAAGTAAACTTAATCCATTTCTAGTAATTCTGAGCTTCTCTCACAACACAGCTCTGGAGAAAAACTGATTAAAGCATAAATATCTAGAGGAAAAGGAGTTCTAAACCCTCAATGGCTCTCTGACAGAGTAGACCTTCTGGTAATGCCAGTAGATCTTGTCTTAGATACTGTGGCAGCATAAGGTTGTACAGGAAATGAAAACAATCTCTTAAGGATGAGGATAAGGGACTAATTATTCCCACAATGATTCCCATTAATAATGATTTTATGGCTGTAGGAATGATTGTTATCTATTTTACAGTCTTTTATTAATGGAATAATTTAAAAATTATTCCTTGGGTTTTCAGAGCTTCTAAATTTGAGAACTTAGAATCTAGGAGGAAAAAAATGATTCCTGTATGAAATTTGACCCAACCAATATGATGTTTTCCAGAACATCACTCAGAGAATCATCTCCTTTTTTCCCACATACACCGTGGAACATCAACATTAAATCTCCATTACACATTACTGCAGAATATTGTCCTTAGGGTTTTGAAACCTTTTCAGTGAGCAGCAGGGCTGATCCATGGCCCAGACCACTTCCAGGTTTTTCACATGCCTGCAGCTCCATCTGCTGGGGCTGCCACCCTCCTGCCCAGAGCCATCCAGAGAATGGGATAAAATGGGGGCTATGGGGAAATCTTGGAGACTTGAAATTTAAGGTCAACTCCAGGGTCCTTTTCATCTCAAGGGAAGTCATTCCAGTGTCTAGAAAGTTCCCCTGTTGTCTACTGGCACAAGGGAAGTTGTGAACACTTATCCTGGCCCAGCTCTTTGTGGGAGCAATGCTCTTTCATTGATGAGGAGAAAATAAGAGAGGAATACCTGACCTTTAGGATGATTGCTTCACAGGACAGGCAGCCTGAGCTCTGTGCTCATTCTCTGTCCCACTGCCCTGCTGACTCTGCTCTCAGCCGCAGGGATTTCAGGTTTAAACCATGGGCTGAAATCCTTGTGCCAGGGCCCACAGTCTGGACAGCTCCCAGTGACCTTTTTCCCTGAGGGGAAGTTCTGTTTAGCCTGACTGAAAAATAAAACAACCCTCTAACTCCTGCTCAAACCCATGAACCTCTGAACAGGGGTGTTTATTTCTCACCAGTTGCCCATAATATAATATTTATTTTGTTTTTAGGGGAATGAGGAGCTTCATTGAGGACCTGCAGATGTTTCACACTCTGGTGCCAGGACATTTCTCACCTTCCCAGACACAGGGAAGGGCCTCAAGAAGGACAACTTTTGGCCCATCTGCATAATTCTGTTTTTCTAACTTCCCTTCCACAAAGCCTCTTTTTAGTACAGAAGTGACCACAGATTTCTAACAGATCTCGAAAAAGCAGGGCAGCAGTATAAGTTGCTCCTAAAAAAAATACTCTTCAAAACAAGAAGCACTGGAAGTGCTCCAGGCCAGGCTGGACAAAGCTTGGAGCAACCTGGTCTAGTGGAAGGGGTTCCTGGCCATGGCAGAGGGGTGGAATGAGATGAGCTTTAAGATGCCTTCCAGCCCAAAACAGTCTGGGATTCTGTGATTGTACTTGAAGTCTTTTCCCCAATCCCCTTTTCTTTGAGCTCTGATCCATGAAACATGAGAGGAGGCTTGACATGTGCTTCCCAAAGTTCCATGTGAAGAGGGGGTATGTGATGACAGGAAGTGAATCTACGCTTTCCGCTGAGCAAATGATCTGAGATTTGAATCCTCTTCTGAGGACTGTAGTGGTACAGGCACTTGAAAAAACATCTCCGTGGCCTTGGAAGTTCCCTTGGTATCATCAGTGGGTTTTTCTTCCTTTTTAATATTTCCTCTTTTTCCCCTCAGGTGAATGAAATTTACCACGACGAGTCCCTGGGCGTTCACATCAACGTCGTGCTGGTCCGAATGATCATGTTGGGGTACGCCAAGGTGAGCGAGCCGCTTCTCCCCGCTCCTGCCCCGGGCAGAAAATGCAGACCCTGCTGAACAGGCTGCCCCTGGGAGCAGCGGGGTGTAAGGTGTGGCTCTCTCAGTCCATCAGCCTGATCGAAAGGGGGAACCCCTCGCGCAGCCTGGAGAACGTGTGCCGCTGGGCCTATCAGCAGCAGAAGCCGGATCCCAGCCACGCCGAGCACCACGACCATGCCATCTTCTTAACCAGGCAAGATTTTGGGCCCGCTGGTATGCAAGGTAATGCAGCTGACCCAGAGCAGAGCTCTGGGCTCGGTGTTTCTTGGCTGGCATCTGCCAGAAAAGAGGAAAAATTTGGAATTGCATTGTGACCTCCCTGCCTTATTCATTCTGCAAGTGGTTTCAAAAGCAAGGAGACCTTGCCATGAATCCTTGCCATTTATATCCAACCACAGATTGATTTTCTTTCTTGAGAGTTGTAAATAAATACTTCTTAGCTCTCTTCAAACTCCTGTATGTGCAGGGATCACTGGGAACCTCAACGCACGTGGCATTCCACTCCCTTTATTTTATTGCATCTTTCAGCCCAGATTTCCATATATTGACATCCCAGCCACTCTGAGGCCTGCATCCATCCTTTGGCCTCAGAGAACTAATGATAGTGGGCAGGAACTCCCAAAGTTTGGCATGTGTCAGAGCAGGCACCGCTCAGGATGAGGAGCCAGGCAGGCTGCCCTGGCCTTAGAGCAATGTTAACTTTTCCTGAGGAAGTTTTCTGGGGGTTCTCATTTAAAATCCAAGTGCTGAGCACAAGACTCAGCCCTGATGTCTCTCTGTAGGATATGCTCCTGTGACGGGCATGTGCCACCCGGTCCGGAGCTGCACCCTCAACCACGAGGACGGGTTTTCATCAGCCTTTGTTGTTGCTCATGAGACTGGGCACGTGTAAGTACCACTTTTACCATCAGATCACACCAAAATGCTGTGCTGCACTTCCTGCTTGCTCCAAGGGTGTTGGATTTGATGGCTCTGTGGAAGCTCTCCTGATTTTATTTCCAACCCCCTGGGAATGCAGTAGTGGTTGAAGAGAGGGAGAGACAAGTGAGGGAAGGAATGAAGGGGAGGAAGGGTGAACTTGTTTTCTCTGGGGTGAGGGAAAGGTCAGGAAGGGACCTGGGAGGTCCAGGCAGTGGCAGCAGGAGTGTCCTTCACTGCCTTCACCTCAACTGGCTGTGCTGGTGGTGGGTCAGATTTGGTACCTGTTCCAGAGCTGTTTCCTTACAGTTGTTTTTGCAGTAGCTCTGAGGGGAGTTCTTTGTTGCAGGCTGGGCATGGAGCACGATGGGCAAGGGAACAGATGTGGGGACGAGACGGCGATGGGCAGTGTCATGGCCCCCTTGGTGCAGGCCGCCTTCCACCGCTACCACTGGTCCCGCTGCAGCGGCCAGGAGCTCAGGAGATACATCCAGTAAGGCCTCCCTGGTGCAGCCAGGCTCTGATCCCTCGTTTTTCAGACCCTCTTTCCCTTCAAAGCTCTTTTAGAAGAGCTCTGACCCATGAAGGCTGTGTCCTCACACGGTCCATAGCCCATCCACTCAGGGTGAAAAGTCTGTGGAAAGACCCCTCTAACTCCAGTGGGATTTGGAATAGGCCTCAGATTGTCACAGAATCCCAGATCTGTTTGGGTTGGAAGGGACCTTAAAGCTCATCTCATTCCAAAGCCCCTGCCATGAGCAAGAACCCCTTCCACTAGACCAGGTTGCTCCAAGCAGGCACCACCAGCCTGGCCTTGGACAGTTCCAGGGATAGGGCAGGAATTAAGAGTATACATCTTCTCACAGTATTTTTTTCTGTCTCTTTTTCCATAGCTCTTATGACTGTCTTCTCGATGACCCCTTTGAGCATGACTGGCCCAAGCTTCCTGAGCTGCCAGGCATCAACTATTCCATGGATGAGCAGTGCCGCTTCGACTTTGGTGTGGGCTACAGGATGTGCACAGCTGTACGTCCAGACACGGCGAGGGCGTGGGGCCTGGTGGGAGAGCTGCAGTGCCATAATCGTTGGAGAGCAGTTAATGCAGAATTTAGAGATCTGTAAAGACCAGAGGGATATTTATGGGGGAAACTCAGTCCTCTGGGTCCTGCAGAGCAATGGGAAAATGAGTGGCAGCATGGTCCATGTGGCACACACTGGTGAGAGCAATTCCAAGAAAGAAAGGAAAAAAAAAAATCTTCCTTTTGTCCCACTTCTGGGTGTCTTCTTTCCTCTTTTCACTAGCCCAGGGCTGGGGGATGCAAGGAATAATCACTGCCCTGAAGATGACAGGCTCATTGGGGTGTGTGAGATGGAATCTACGGAGTGGGTTGGATCCTTATCCAAAAAGTATAAATAAAATAACAGATACAAATAAATTATAATCAAAATACAAGACTATTATCCAAAAAGTACAAGCCATCTCATGTTCTGCATTTGGTCTCTCTGTGTTTTTCAGTTCCGAACCTTCGATCCGTGCAAGCAGCTGTGGTGCAGCCACCCCGATAACCCCTACTTCTGCAAGACCAAGAAAGGGCCTCCCCTCGATGGCACCGAGTGTGCCCCAGGAAAAGTGAGTCTGGCACTCTGTTTGTCTTGGGGAAAAACCAACAGTTTCCTCCCTTTGGGCTGAAGGGCACAGAGGGGAGCAGGGAATTGCCTGGCATTCCTGGGGTGAAGCGAGACCATGGGGAAAGCTGTGCTTTCCCACTGGGATATTCTGGGAGCTGTACAAGGTTTTCTCCAGCACATTTTGGACATAGAGATTCCAGCTGAGGTGCAACCTGTTCTGTGGCCTCTTTGTTAGGTTTTCTGGTCTCATCTGCAAAGTTTCCATCAAGTGCCTTTAGGAATTCAGGGAAGCAGATGATGCTGTTACTGTGGGATGGCTGCTCAGAACTCACTGTCCAGACACCCTGTGGTAAATGTTTGTGTAGACTGAGGAT
This sequence comes from Melospiza melodia melodia, assembly GCF_035770615.1. Classification (NCBI taxonomy): domain Eukaryota; kingdom Metazoa; phylum Chordata; class Aves; order Passeriformes; family Passerellidae; genus Melospiza; species Melospiza melodia. The sequence goes on from NC_086198.1 coordinate 42,392,253, forward strand.
TAGTGCCTGATTTTTCCCTTTAATATCCCTATTAGTGGGTGTCCTGCTGCCAATCCATTTTCAATTATGAAATTTTACTCAGATACCTGGGTTTTTGTAGCAAATTCCTTTTATTATGAAATACAGGAGAGCCACTTGTACAATCTGAATGTGCCCCAGGCAGCAGCAAAATATTGCTGTCCAGTGCTTATACATTTGATTTGTGGATTGTGTCTGTTCTCACCTGTTTGCTGCCCCAATTCCCTCAGTGGTGCTACAAGGGTCACTGCATGTGGAAGAACACCAACCAGCTGAAGCAGGATGGACACTGGGGAGCCTGGACCAAATTTGGCTCCTGCTCACGGACCTGTGGAACTGGGGTTCGCTTCCGCACGCGCCAATGCAACAACCCAATGTAGGTGTGGGAGCTGCACCCACCTGGGCGTCCTCAGAGGGGCCACTTGGAGTGGCATTTGGGTTTTGGGTGGACATTCTGTTCAAGCCCCTCGAAATGGGATCATTTGTGGAGAATCCAAGAATTCCATAGAATTACAGAATCCCAGACTGGGCTGGCCTGGAAGGGACCTTAAAGCCCATTCCATTCCTCCTCCTGTCATGGGCTGGGACACCTTGTGCTATCCCAGGTTGCTCCAAGCCCTGTCCAGCTTGGCCTTGGTCACTTCCAGGGATGGGGCAGCCTGTGCCAGGGCCTCTGCACTCTCAGAGGGAACAATTTCTACTTCTCCCTGATGAAAATCTCTGGAATATTTTCTTCTCCCAGGCCCATCAATGGAGGTGACGATTGTGCCGGGGTGAATTTTGAGTTCCAGCTGTGCAGCACCGAGGAGTGTCCCAAGCACTTTGAGGACTTCAGGGCACAGCAGTGCCAGCAGCGCAGTTCCCACTTCGAGTTCCAGGGCAGCCGACACCACTGGCTGCCCTACGAGCACCCTGACCGTGCGTCCTGCTCTGGGCCTTTAGTGACTCTTGAAAGGGTTTGAAGCCATTCCCCTTGGCCTGGATATCTCAGGGGCAGGCCCACAACTCCCAGAAAAGCAAATGAGTTGGTTCCCTCCCCATCCGTCTGTCTGTTATGGCTGAAAATCAATAGTTTTGCCTTAAATCCAGACTTTATTACCAAATTCCCTGCTCTGACTCAAGTTTTTGCATTTTAGCCCCAAACAATCAATTTCTCTCTTATTTATCCCTAAAATTGGCAGTTTTGACCCTAAATCAACACATTATATGTAAAAAATAGCAGACTTGCCCTAAATCCCTGATTTTAACCTGCATTTTCCCTACTCTGACCCAAATTTGCCCTTCTTGTTGCCAAAGCCCCAATTTTCCCCCCAAACATGCCCTTTTATCCTTAAAGTTGACATTTTTACTCCAAATTTGCAAAATTGTGTCTCAAAATCACAAGTCTTGCCCTAAAATCCCCCATTTCCCCCCAGGCCCCCAGTTTAACCCTAAAATTCACCTTTATTACTTCAAATTGCTTGTTTATTCCTAAAATGGATACTTCTTACCCCAAATGGCCACATTGTGTCTCAAAACCACCAGTTTTTCCCTAAATCCCCAGGTTTCTGCCCGAACCATCCCCATTTTCCCCCAAAATGCCCATTTTCCCCCAAAGATTCCCCACAATGCACGCGTTCCTTCCCAAACCGTTCCATTCCCCTGCTCTGCCCCCATGCTCACCCCCAGACCTGCCTGTCCCTTCTCGCTCCTCGCTCCGTCGGTGGGACAGCTGTTGGGAACACACCTGGATCACTATCCTCCCTGCAGCCCTTTGTTTTCCCTGGCTCCACAGCTGCCAAGAGATGTCACCTGTACTGCCAGTCCCGAGAAACGGGGGATGTGGCTCACATGAAGCAGCTGGTGCACGACGGGACTCGCTGCTCCTACAGGGATCCCTACAGCATCTGTGTCCGTGGGGAATGTGTGGTGAGTGGCACCTGCTCTGGGGACACTCTGGGGACAACTCATGGGCAGAGAGAGGCTTTGCAGATGTTTCTGAATTCCCTATTTGCAGCATTGTATTCCTCTGATTCCTTGAGATGTAAATTAAATTAGAGACCAGCACTGACCTGTTCCAGGGAAATGTTCTGCTTGTCTTCCCCTCATTGTGCCTTATCATAGAATCCTAGCCTGGTTTGGGCTGAAAGGGAACCTAAAGACCATCAGTTCCACCCCACTGCCATTTCCTTCCACTAGCCCTGGTTGATCCAAGCCCCATCCAACCTGGCCTTGAGCACTTCCAGAGTTGGGGCAGCCACAGCTTCCCTGAGCAACCTGTGCCAGGGCCTTAGCACTGTTACAGGACAGAATTCCCTCCTAATATCCAGTCTTGCCCTTTTTTCTGCAGAAAGTGGGCTGTGACAAGGAGATTGGCTCCAGCAAGGCTGAGGACCAGTGCGGGGTGTGCGGCGGGGACGACTCCCACTGCCGGACCGTGAAGGGGACCTACACCCGCACTCCCAAAAAGCTGGGTAGGAATAACAGCTGCCTGCAGCTGGCTGGGGCTCCTGCTGTCTCTGGGGTTTGTGGGACACTCACACACATGAGATAACACCATCATCATTGAAACCTTGGGAATAATGGGTGTAACACCATCTCATGAGGCCCATCTTTGAGCCTGTTCAGGATAAGCTGCTGTCCATCGGCCCCTGATTGTGGAGGGATATGGAAGTGATGGAGGTGTTCAGGGAATGCTGATAGATTTTCCCTAGCCTGGGTAACCTGGTCATTAAGGAGGCTAATAGACCTCTTTCTACAGAGAAACATGCAAGCCAGAGGTGCTCAAAAAGAATTTGAGGTTCTAGTTTCTGCAAGTACCCAACTCAAACTCCTGCCTGGATTATCTGACTTCCATGGACTGGTTGTCTTGCCTAGATGTGTCCAAATCTGCTGTAAATGCATTTGTCTGTGATGTAATTTACATCTTTTGCTTGTAAAGAGCATCTGGGTGACCCCCAGTCGGTGGAATGGCCAGACTCAGCTCTCAGGACACTAAATCCAGGTGTTCTGTTTAAGGGAAGACTAGAGGAGCCTTTCCCTTACCCAGAGGAGCTCACAGTGTTTCCCTTTCTGGGGCAAAGGAGGCTCAAAACATTCTGGGTAAGTGCAAGGCTTGTAGGGAGAGAGGCATCCCTGGGAATGGCAGTTCCTATCATCCTGTAGACACACACAGGTAATGCTAAAGCAGGCAAAATCTTGATGTTCCCTGTGCTCTAAAGGCAATGGACGAAAAGATTGGAAATGCTGTTGGGCACAGGTACTGGTCAGCCAGGCCTGTGATCTTCCCTATTCCCAGCTCTTCTGTTCCTTCACTTGGATTTTTTCAGGAGCAGTAGTAGACTGCCTGCCAGTAGTAGAGCAGACTGCCAGTACATCCAGTAGTCCCAGAATCCAGTGATTTTGGTTAATTGAATCTGCAGTTGTTAAAAGAAAATAACAGGAATATGAAAATGCCATGCACTCAGAGAACCTTGGGAGCTCTTGATCCCTAGAAGGGATTCTAGTCTTTCTAATGGCAGTGCTTCCTTAATTTTACACTAATTACCTGTGATTTGCACTGGTAAATAATTGACATTGAAACTAAGAACATTTTTATTTGGGAGCAGCTTTTTATTTTCACTGCAGACATGTCCATCGGAAAGGGCAGTCAGTAAGTTCCAGTCCAACAACCTGGCTGAGGACTGATTTGGGAAAGTAGTGAGAAAGACTTGTGCTTGTGCTGAGGAACACAGGAAACATCTCTGTACCTGAATTGTTGATAGATCCTGCTTGGAGCAGCGTGGCCATAAATATTAAACTGATCCCATGTGGGAAGTGGCAAATCCCTCTGTAACTGGTGTCCCTTCTCTCCCTGGAGAAGAGCCCAGGGAAGGCCTGTCCCACCCTGCTTATCCATGACTGCTGGATGCTCTCTCCTGCAAGCAGAGCTGGGCATGCCCTGCCCTCCTGACCATGGCTGTTCCTTTCTCTTTCCATCCCTGCTGCCTCCACTGACCCTGCACCTGCCAAAGGGTTCCTTAAGATGTTTGATATCCCTCCTGGGGCTCGACATGTGTTTATCCAAGAAGATGAGGCCTCTCCTCACTTTCTTGGTAAGTGTTTTTCTGCTCAAATTTGAGAAGAAACACAGGGGACTCAAGCCAGAGAATCTGAGGGATGAGAGAATCCGGTGAAGGGGTTGGGTAAATGTGGGCTTTCCAAATTGCATGGTCAGGGCCTAGTCTTGCAGTCCTACAGCTCAGCAAACAAACATCTGCTCATTTGAATTCTCCAAAATGTTAAACTGGCCCCAGTTTGCACGTGTACTAACCAAGGATTGTGATAACTCACATGAACGTGGGAACTCCCAGGGTGAGTCTAATTCAGTATCTTTTAATTATTCCTATGGTGCATTGCAAAAAGCTGTACGGAAGAACAGTGGGTCTTTGAACTGAATGATCTTTAAGGTCCCTTCCAATCCAAAGCATTCTGTGATCCCAGCTCTTAATGCATTGGCTTCTAATTGAAGCATTGTCATCGTCATCATCACAGTCCCCGCTGTACCTGGCTGTTGAGGTGTGCTGTGGAAGCCCAAACCCAGGCAGTTCCACAGGCCTCCTATTCCTTAGCTCTTCACTTACAGATTTTAGCATCACTTGTGGATTTTAGCATCTGGGACACCCTAACCTGTGTGCACAGGGCAAAGTAAAATGTGATGAAGTTCTGTTGTTTTCATAATCTGATGGAAATACCCCTCCCCGTGCCACCCTGATTGCTGCCAGTGCGGGGGAGGCACGACAGGCTCTGCTTTCACTCCTCCCAGCAATCAAGAACCAGGCTACAGGACACTACATCCTGAATGGCAAAGGGGAGGAGGCCAGGTCCCGCTCCTTCATCGATCTGGGCGTGCAGTGGGAGTACAGCATCGAGGACAACACGGAGACGCTGCACACGGACGGGCCCCTGCACGATGCCGTGGTGGTGCTGGTGGGTGACGCGCTGAGCTCAGCCTGAGAGACCATCCAGAGCCGGGCCTCGGTGTCTGTACCTAGCAGAGGGATCTGTACCAGCATTGGGTTTATGTTTGCTTGTTCCCAGATCATTCCCCGGGAGAACGACACCCGATCCAGCCTGACCTACAGGTACATCATCCACGAGGATTCGGTGCCGACCATCCACAGCAACAACGTGCTGCGGGAGGACACGGACACCTTCGAGTGGGCCTTGAAGAGCTGGTCCCAGTGCTCCAAGCCCTGCGGTGGAGGTGAGCCGGGGATGAGCACCTGTAGCAAGGGACAAACTGCCAAAAAAGGCAAGGAGGAGGGAATGATTTATATTTTTAACAGTGGTTTGTTATTTTAGGGCTCAGGCTTAAAATACCTGAAGTACGTGATTGTTCCCAGGTGTCACACTTGCAGCCTAGGAAGCAAAAGGCTTCTTTTGGTGTTTAAATTCAGACCCCAAAGCTACTTTGGATGCCCAAACTCGGGCATTGATGCTCCTGAGCATTCCCTGCACTCATGGTCTGTCCATGGCTCTTAAGCAAATAATAGGGAATGCAAATTCCAAAATACCTGTCCTGTAAACCCATTTACTAGGCCAGAAAACTCTATTTAAGCCAAACATTCTAACAAGGACCTGATTCTTCCAATTCCTCTGATGTGTTCCCAGGGTTCCAGTACACCAAGTACGGATGCCGCAGGAAGAGCGACAACAAGATGGTTCATCGAAGCTTCTGCGAAGGCAGCAAAAAGCCAAAGCCCATCCGCAGGATGTGCAACCTGCAGGAGTGCACAGAGCCCCTGTGAGTGTGAGAGCAGGGATTGCTCCTTCAGACAGGAGTAGTCCCGGCCAGATCGGATGGGATGAATCTGAGGGCATGCTGACAGCTTGCCAGCCTGCAGTTCCTGACTGTGGACTGTAGAGGGGAGTTTGTACCTGTGCAAGCATGGGTACTAATCTGATTGGGTGGTTGTGGTATATATATTTATTTTTATTTATAGTATTTAATTTATTTATATTTATTTATATGTGTATTTTTATATATAAAATCATGGGGTTGGGAGGCACCTTGAAGCTCATCTCTTTCCAGCCCCCTGCCATGGGGGAGGGAATTTTTCCACTAGATGAGCTGGCTCCAGGGATGAGGCAGCCACAGCAGGACAAAAAGGTTAACAGCTGACGGTGTCTGACTCCATTTCCCTTCCCAGCTGGGCAGCAGACGAATGGGAGCACTGCACCAGGACGTGTGGGAATTCTGGCTACCAGCTGCGCACGGTGCGCTGCCTGCAGCCCCTTGCGGACGGCACCAACCGCTCGGTCCCCGCCAAGTTCTGCAGCGGGGCTCGCCCCGAGAGCCGGCGCTCCTGCAACCGGGCACCCTGCCCCGCGCCGTGGAAGGCCGGGCCCTGGTCCCAGGTGGGCAGCACCGGCCTGGCCCAGCAGCCGTGGCTGGCACAGGGGGACTCGTGCCGAGTGCTGTGCCACAGGGTGCCCTGAGCTGTGCCCTCTGTGTCCGGCAGTGCTCGGTGACGTGCGGGGAGGGGACGGAGAGCCGGCAGGTGCTGTGCCGCGCCGGGGACCGCTGCGAGGGGGAACGGCCGCAGTCCGTGAGGGCTTGCAAACTCGCTCCCTGTGACGGTAAGGGAACGCTGCAATGGCTGCAGGGGGGGCGTGATTCCTCCCTGGGAGCACCGTGCTGGCAGATGGGTCACTCACAGGGGGCAGCCTTTTCTCCCGTGTTCAGTCCAGCAGTCTCAGGGTGTCACAGCTCCCCACTCTGGGGTCTGTGCTGTACACGTGCTCACACAAGGTTTAACCACATGGGCCCAAATCGTGTTGGCACAGGCTGGGGCCAGAGGTGAAGGTCAATTCAAAACAAACCCTGCTTGACCTCTAAATCTCAGGTAAGTTCTGCAAGCTGCCAAGTGAGGGAATAAAAATACACAAACGTGGAACCAAGAGCATTAATGAGGTTCTTGGGAATCCGTTACATTGTTTTCATAGAATTTTTAACAGGTTTTGAAGCTTTTTATGACAACAATGGATTTCTTCCTGGATTATTCATTCTGTAGGACTGGGGGTTTATTGGGGTTTTAACTCCCTCGTGGTGCCCCTGACACTGCTCAGGAGCTGGTAGGAAAAGCAGTTAACCTGCTGGAACTGGAGAAGCATAACCCCAAATCTCCACACTGTGGGTGGAGTCATGGAATCTAAACCAGCACAAATGGATGCTCCAAAATGAACCATGAGAGGACAGGACCAAATGAGGGTCACTGTCACTATGGTGAGGCAAAAGGAATTGTACCTCTAGCCCAGAATTCCACGCTGAGGCTGGGATAGCCTCACAGTGCCTCATGGAACACGGGTATTCCCAGGCAGAGCTGCTCCTTTTACCCCAGGTTTGTCAGGAACCCAGCAAGGGTTCTGAGGAAGCTCAGCAGGATCAGGACAAGGACATGTCTGTATTCCATAGGATTTGCTATTTATAGCCCTCATCCCCCAGCCCCAGTGGTGACCATGTGGGTTATTTTACTGAGTTCCTTGGAACTGAGCTAATTCTCACCCACTCTGAGCTCAGGCTCCAGTGGATATTTTAAAGCCGGAGAAGGCGGTGGCTGGATGTGCTTCCAGCCCATGGTGAGGTGGCCCCTGTGCCCAGGTGACGACATCTTTCCCTGCAGAAAGCTGATTTTGGTTCAAACCTTCCAGAAGACCCTTTGGAAGTTCTTTTTCCTGAGCAAAGGGATGCAAATCCCTGCCTTTAAGGCACCTCAGGTGTGACCCACTGTTACAGCTTTCCATCGGTTCTACAGATCCATTTGCTTCCTGAAAAACAGCAAGCCTGATCTGAACAAAACTTCATCTTACTCTAACTTTTTATTTTAAGGCATCTCTGAGGGCTATTGCTTGGGATTTAATTTCTGTGAAGGAAGCTTGCCTTGGCTTTAATGCTGCTGATGGATGATGTCCTCTCAGGCTTGAAGGGAAGGCATTAGGGTGGGTAGGACATGCCAGTGTGCGGGGGAGCTCTGGGAGGTTGGCACTGGGAATTGCTGTCTGTGCTCCTCTAAAAATGCCACGTGTCAATGTTTCCCAAGTGCCCATCAGTGGGTTCCCATCCCCGGGACATGTGTTTTACAGATGAGCCCTGCCTGGGAGACAAGTCCATCTTCTGCCAGATGGAAGTGCTGGCCCGGTACTGCTCCATCCCTGGCTACCACAAGCTGTGCTGCGAGTCGTGCAGCCGGCGAAGCAGCAGCTTCCCACCGCCCGGCGGGGCTGGCACCGAGGGGGACGCAGCGCTGGATCTGGGCAGCCCGCCCAGGGCCCCGACGGTGCCCACGCCCGCGGTGCCCGCCCGGGCGCAGCTCCTGCCCGGGAGCAGCTCTCCAAGCCGGCTGCCTTGGGAAGCACAGCAGGCGGAGCGGCGCACGCCCCCATCCAGCCCCGAGCCCCGAGGTGCCGGCGTTCCGCACTGGAGAGCTGCCGTGGCCGGCAAGACTTCCCGGCCGCCGGCTCTCCTGCCCCAGTCCCCTGCCAACAGCAGCAGCCTCAGCTCCGGTCGTGCCCCGGCGCCGGCCGCGGCTCTGCCTCCGGTGCCAGCGGGGGCTCCTGCGCCAGCCAGGACCCCCGGGAAGGGCGAGGGGCGCACAGGTAAGCGATGGCCTCCAAGGGCCGCCCCTGTGGAACGGTGAGCAGGAAGGCCTGTGCAGGACAGCTGTGGAAAGGGGCTGCTTGGCACTCCGTGTGCGACTCCTCGACCTCTGGACTCTGCGGAGCGTGCCCCGGGCAGGGCACTGCAGGGCACGGGTCGCCCCTGTAAATACAAAGGACAAGAAGTGCTGGTTCACTTTCTGGTGCTCCCGGCCTCCTCCCACCCCTCCTTCCCCGGCCGGCTGGGACACGCAGAGGAAACACTAAAGGAACCTTCCTGGCCAGTGAGTGGGAGTCGCTGAGGGCTCCATCCAGCTCTGGGCACAGAAGTTAGCCCTAACCTCAGCAGCCCTGTGGTTCTGGGCTCTGAACACCCCCATGGTAGGAGATGCCCCACTGCAGGCAGGACCAGGCATGGACACTCAGTGAGACACCTGCCACAGACCGAAGGAACCTCGGGACTCGTGTCTCCCTAGAAACAGACACCATTGCATGAGCACCACTGCAGCTGTTGGGTAAATGCAGGAAAGCAGCATTGTAAGAGTTCTGTGCTGTCCCACAACTGTTTTCCTGTATTGTTCCAGTGCCAGGTACCGGCCATCAAGTTCTGCCCTATGAGCATTCCAAGGGCTGGTGTTGAAAGCAGTTTCAAGATGGATTTCGAGGTGTGAGAGATAGTTATATTTCCAACGTGGATCAGCTCCAGACCTCCCTGCCCACGGCGCATCTGACTGCAATAATTAATTTATGTCCACCCCCACCTTGTCCCAGCCCAGCCGGCCGGGCTCTCCCTGGCACAGCGCTGTAAAGTACTTGTCTATAGGAGTGAGAACTGCAGATATTTATTAAAAGTGGGTTTCTTGACATTGTTTTGTGTACTAAATATGTATGCTGGGGGCACGTGACTCTTCCTTTTGCCAAGATCAAATCTGGAGATGGAATTAGGTGCTGTGTCATATGCATATTGAAGCTGCTCAACTGCTGTGGAGAAATTGTTGATCTTATTCTTTAAAAAAAGGGTTTTTATCACAGGTCTCTCTTGTTCCTCGGTGGTGATTAAAGTTTCATGTGCAATCGCTGCTCCCCTACAGGAGTGCCCGGGATGGAGCCATTTAATGCTGTGAGGGGATGGGGGCCCCAAAGATACAATTCTGGCAACATCCTGGCGGCCCTGTGGGGTGCCCCGGGGGAAATAAGGGTGGCACTGGCCATCAGCAGAGGCTTCAGACGTGACAATAAAACAAACCTTGGACATCCCGAGGCTTTCCCTGCTTTCACTCATGTGGCAGCGTCTGGTTTTGGCATTTTTGTTTCCTCTTCTTTTAGCCATTTCCATCCCAGCAGGACCTTCCCCGACTGGAAATAAAAATTAAATATTTTAACGGGATTTTGAAAAACGGAAGTTTTGCCATTGGAGAGTGTGATGTACGGGAAAATTGAGGGAGAGGAAGGAGAGGATCAGATCTCGCCTGGCAGCTGTCAGATTAGCCGCACCTTACTGGTGGCAGGGAAAAAACCGCTGTTTGAATCTCCCTAAGCTCCCAAGGCACGGAGGGCAGGAAATGCTGAAGGCAGAGCTGGGAGCGCACGGTCAGTGCCACCTCCTAGGCCAGGTGCGTTCGTGGGGCCGCCCGAGGAGGGACAGAGAGGCGGCCGCTCTGGCTTCCAGAACACCGGGGGCACCCGCAAAACACCGCTGCCGCCGTTCTCCCGGCAGGGCCCTGGAGCCCCGGAACCCCGGCAGGGGCGCCGCGCTCGCACCGCGCTCCGTGTCCGCCAGAGGGCGCCCTGCGAGGTACCGGCCCCACACGGCAACTCCGCGCCCGCACCGGGGAACGGCCGCGATCCCGCACCCGGCAGCGCCCCGTGCCCGCGGCCGTCCCGGGCCCGAAACCGATCCCGGGCCCGGTGCCGCTTCGATCCGCCCGACGGGGGAGAGGCGGCACCGCCCGGGACCCCTCGGCAGACCCCGGCAGGACCCGAACGCCCCATCCCGGCTCTGGCTGTGGGCTCCATCGCCCGCTTACGGTCAGCGTGGTCCCGGCATCGTAGCAGGAGCGGGCATCGAGCCCAGGCTGGGCTTTGCCCAGTCTCAAGCCCAGTCCGGCCGAGAGCCGCGACCCTCCCGCCGGGGCAGAGGCAGCACCGCCCCTCGAGCGGGCACCGGCAGGACTCGGTCTCACAGCCCCGTCCCCAGTGGCGGCCCCGCCGCAGCGCTCCGGGCTCCGAGCGGTCCCCGCCACACGGGGCCGGGGCTCACACAGCGCCGAGCGAGGGTCCCGGGACAGCGGGAGGGGGCCACAGAGTGCGGGCACGGGATGCTGCAGCGGGGCCGCGACGGCGGCCGGGGGTGCGGATCCGAGCACTGCCGGGGTCTGCCGAGGTCCCGGGCGGTGCCGCCTCTCCCCCATCGGGAGGATGGAGGTGGCACCGGGCCCGGGATCGGTTTCGGGCCCGGGACGGCCGCGGGCACGGGGCGCTGCCGGGTGCGGGATCGCGGCCGTTCCCCGGTGCGGGCGCGGAGCCGCCGTGTGGGGCCGGGACCTCGCAGGGCGCCCTCTGGCGGACACGGAGCGCGGTGCGAGCGCGGCGCCCCCTCGTGACCACGGGACAGCGGTGCGGGGGGCGGGGCCAGCACAGGCGTGAGGGGCGGGACCTAAAAGAACGGGGGGGCGGGGGCGGGGCCGGGCGGCACAAGGGGCGGAGCCAGGGGCGGGGCCAGAGCTCAGGTGTGCAGGGCGGGCAGAGCTCAGGTGTGCGGGGCCCCAGGGCGGCTGCGCGGGCGAGGCCGAGTTGATTTAGACCTCGGAAATCGCCTCGATCGCCATTTGCTCACTCAGAGCACGGTGCGGAGGGGAGCCCTCTGTGCGGGCTCCACAGGTGAGGCGCGGAGGCTTCGGCCTCCCTGTTTTGCGCAGAAAAGAAGAAACCTCACAACTTTGTAAAAGTTGTAAAGCTTGGTATGTTTATTACAGCGCTGGACGCGTGTGGAGATTGCTCTCCTCAAAAAAGGCATGCATACCTCTGAGAACTTCAGGTCTCTTTTTATCTCTCAAATACATATGCATACAGTTTCACAATAGGTTCATACATATTCATTTTTATGGGTTTCGTGTGACTTTTACTACTAGTTCCTTTTTATCAGAAAGAATTCCTAGGTCAGGTTGACTTGCCCTTACAGCAGTCCCCGCCTCTCTCTATCATCTTCTGTCTCCCCCGCTTTATCTCTGTCCTTCGCTGAAGTAACTTCACTGAGCTTAGGCCTTGCAGTCTAGCTAAATAACTATGGTTTCTAACCACAGACTCAACTCAAAAATGTACATTTCACCTAAATTAAAATGGATTTCTATCCTGGAAAATTTTCACTTTGCTTCATCCCCTTCTTCCCCTCTCTCTACCCCCCCTTCCTTCTCTGTGTATTCCCTTTCTTCCTCGCCCTGAAACGCTCCTTTCCTCTCCTCCCAAACTGGACCCACTCCCACTGCTTCCCATCCTGTCCCTTCTCCGCTTCTCCCTTCTATTCCTCCTCTCTCCACCGTTCCTCTTCTTCCCCTCGGCCTTTCCCTTCCTCTCCCGCTTCCCTCCTCACTCCGACCCCTCTCCCTCCCCGTCCTCACCACCCCCATCTCTCCTGTCTCCCCTCTCCTCCTTCCCTCGCAGCCGCGGGGCTCGGGGTGCCGGGCATTAATAAAGCCCTGAGGGCCGGAGCCCGGCGCCCCCGCCCTCGCTGGGGTCCCCCCATTGCAGTGCAACACAGCGCCCCGCACCGCCGGGGCTCCGGCTGTCCCAACAACCTGGCAGCAATTCCCATTAATCCAGGAGTTCCAGTGCATCACCTGTGTGTTATCTCAGTAAGTACAGCTGAATATTCACCCACTTTAGTGGCAGGCACTTGGCTGAAATACAGACATTTATAATGCACTATTTTCTGCTATTTTCTGAGAGATTTATGTTTTCCTGGCATTGTTTCAATATACTTGAACCTGGGTTCTGCTCCCTATCCTAAAGAAGAGCTTGGATATCATCTGTGATGCAGCTCTAGTTTTTGAAGTTACAAACAAGTTTTGAAGTTTTGAAGCCAACAGACAGAAATAAATGTTTGGAGAAATTAACACAGAAATAATTGCATGCTTCCCAGTCCCTGCCCAGTACACCCCAGTTCTCTATTGGGAGCCTAAGTCCTGTTCTTATCATAAAAACTCCATTATTTCATATAGTTATGTTTTATAGAAAAGCTTTGCAGGGAAATTGCCTCTCCCAGCATCAACAGCCACCCTCTGCACATCAGCAGCCCCACAGGAAATGCCACCTAAAAATGCCACTTAAAGCTTAAATGACACAAAATGAGTAAAATGCAAATTCAACACAAAAAAGATTAGTACCAACCGATTCAGTAAATGTTCCCCTCATAATCTGTACGGGGAGAGGCTCTGGGATGCCAAGGCAAACTCAGAGATCAGAGATTCTCACCCTTGCCATAGCCTCACCCTCTCCCGTTCCCGCCTCCTCGGGGATCGTGTGAGGGGGGACAGACCCCGTGTCCCAAATCCCAGCAAAATCTCCTTTTCCCCTCTTTTATGTCAGAGCCAAGCACTGATTTGGTGTTTCCTCAACTAGATATGGAGTGAAAGAAAGTGTGTGCTTGTGGGAGAAATGTTCCTCCTAAAATGAGGGAGAAATGCTCCTCCATAAATCTGAGTTGTTCCCTAGGGCAAATGAATATTGTGAGGAGAAAATGAGTTAACAAGCAGGGGACAGACAGGGAAAAATTTCTGGAGCAAATTTGAGGTAGGCTGTAGTGCACAAAATGAACATTTAGAGGTAAACTGAGGCACATCCAGGCAAAGGTTTGAGGATGAAATTGAGGTAATGTGTAGGGAAGAGAATGATCATTTTGAGACAGTGAGCAGCAGGGAATGTCATAATGTGGAAGTCACTCCTATTTATCTGAGGGAGGACTGCCCTAGGAAATGGCTTTACCTGGGATTTGGCTCCTGTAGGGCCTTACAGAATAAGCCTTTATGCTCTGCGATCCTGTGCTGCTCCTTGCACAAATTCTATTCCTCACTATTCCTCCAGTGTCACTCTTGTCCCTGCTGGGGTTTGTCCCATCCAATGGGCTCTCAAGTGTTTTCTCTCCTGCTCGTATTTAAATTTCAGTCTTTTTGGGTGACTTCTATCCCCCTGCAACATCAAATCAAGTTCCCCAAAAAACACACCACCGAACCAATTTTTTCATCCTTTATTTCTCAAATTTCCATTTCCACTTGTTTCTCTAGCTGCAATAATAATGGACGTGACAGAAATAACAGCAACCAAGGGGAATAAATGGAATGTGACGGAAAATGCTAAATTTTGTCATTTGAGCAGGACCCAGCATTCACAATGTCCAGGAAGAAGCAAAACCATGAGATAATCCAGGAGTGGCTGGGTACCAGCCTGGGTCTGCAGTATTTCAGTCCATGAGGGGAATCCATGAGGGATTCCTCACAGGAATGAAATATGACCACAAACAGGGTTCAAGCAGCCCTGTTCCATGGGGAACAGAGAGATTCTCAGAATCGCAGCACCTTTCACTCCATCCCATTCTCTTCGAGCTCCTCCATGAGCAAATCCTGCTGCTTATTGACCCAGTTTCCTCCCTTGGCTGTGTGGGGAGGGGGATCCTGGGCCGGCGGGCAGGGGGCAGCAGGCAGGGCGGCCTGGCCCGGGGCTGGCTGGGCCGAGGCGGGCCTGGAGCAGAGCTGGAGCCAGAGCGCGGCCTGGAAGCCACGGCGGAAGCTCCGGTTGCAGAAGCCGTAGATGATGGGGTTGACGCTGCTGTTGGAGAAGGCCAGCCAGTGAGCCAGGGGAGAGATGTACACATTGATCAGCCGCAGCTGCACGTCCGACAGGCTGCCGTAGTCCGACAGCACCATCAGGCTCCACAGGGGAAGCCAGGACAGGGCGAAGAGCAGGGTGACGAGGACCAGCATGTGGATGGCTTTCCGCTTCCTCCTCCACGCTCCGCGCCGCTGCTCCCGGCCGCGCTTCCCCGGCATGGTGGCGTGGCATAGGGAAACGCCGATCCTGGCGTACGTACATGAGTGCGATGAGCGCCAGCAGAGCCAGGTAGATGTTGGCAAAGAGCACCGTGGTGTAGGCCTTCCTCATGGCCGGCTCGGGCCACTCCTCCCGGCACCAGAACACCGGGCGGGTGGCGTTGCCCGTGCCCAGGAGCAGCTGGAAGCGCTTCTCCTGCCGCAGCCGCAGCAGCGCCGCCGAGGGACACATGATGGCCACGGCCAGCGCCCAGATCACCGCGATGGTGGCGGCGGGGACAGTCAGCTTCGGCTTGAAGGGGTGCACGATGCACCGGAACCTGCAGCACAGGCACCGGAGAAGCCGTGTGAGGAACGCCTCCTATCCCGGGCAGGGATGCACACACATTTTAAACTGCCTGTCTTTCATCCTCCCTGGCAGTTGCTGCCTGTGCAATCCAGCTTCATGGCTGAGAAACAAACCAGTTCCAGGCAGGCTGGGATAGCCCAGTTCCACTCCCTTTAAGGGACACCGGTGGAGGAATAGATTGCTCTTTAGACCTGCACAGATTTTATTTTGCTTAGGAGCAAAATGCATCAGATTTGTTGTGGTGTTGGGAGGGTTAGTGACTGGGTTCAGAGTGGTCAGGGGGCCAGGGGAGATGACACTGGTGGTTACAGACTCTGCAGCATCTTACCTGTCCATGGCGATAGCAACCAGGGTGAAGACAGAGGCAGAAACTGAGATGCCTTGGACCATCCCGCTCATCTTGCACACCAGGCTCCCAAAGGGCCACCCTGCAAGGAAAGAGGCATTTTGGAATTGCTGCCATCTCATTGCAGGACTCTGCTTAAAATAATTTGCTCTCATCTTCCATTTCCTGAGTAGAACTGTAGACTCATGGGGTGGGTTCCAGCCATGGCCAGGAACACCGTGCCATGGGCAGGGACAACTTCCACTGACTCAGAATGCCCACAGAGCCCCCTGGACACACACGCCTGGCTCTCCCCACCCCACGGGCAGCCAGCCCACCTGCTATGATGTTGTCCAGGAGGATGGTGGGCATGCAGAAGAGCCCCACCAGCAAGTCACTGACGGCCAGGTTCAGGATGAACAGGTTGGTGACCGTGCGCATGTGCCTGCTCCACAGCACGATGAAACAAACCCCCCCGTTGCCCCTACGGCACAGGAGGAAGATGAGCAGGTAGGAAGTGATGAAGACAGCAGCCACCCAAGGCTGGTGGAGGTAGAAGTCCACGTAGGAGACTTCCAGGTAAAGGTACTTGTACGTCCTGTTGTAATCCAGCAAATCCAAGTGAGGCCAATCCAATGAGGAGTTTGAGTCCATTCTTCTCCTTGTGTTCTAATGTGCCCTAAAAGATATTTGTAAAGAGGCCATTTTAGTCAGCTTGCAATTGATCTGAAGCAATGTGATGATATCATTATTATTATCATTATTATTATAGCATTGTTACCTGTTTTGTGTGCACTGTGTGCTGAAATAAGCGTGAAACTCACACGCACCCTGGCAGCAGTGAGGTGGCTGAACAATAATCACTAAAATGTCACTAACTCCAGCACAAAAAAAAAAGGGATTAAAGCTCTCTCAAGTGGCACAAGTCTTCTGCCTGCAAGTATCAAAATCCAGCCCTATTTCATGGACATGAGATGGTTTTGTGTGCAGCTGGAGGATTTAATTCCCTGCTCACAAGCTACCTAACTCCAAGGCTGCAATCAAGAAGCACCACACTGTGTCTGAAACATGCTGAGCTACAAGAGAGCTGGGTTCATTTCCAAGCAGCTAACTTGACTTGGAGGCAGCATTCCAAACTCTTTTCCACATATATTTTGTCTCCCAGATGAGGATGCCTAAAGAAGCAGGGGGCAAAATTAATTGGTAGCAGCAGGCATGAAATTCAAGTGGGAGCGCAGGTGCTTTCAAGATGCTCCAAATTCCTTAATAGAAATAGGACTTAAATTTAGGCACAAGTTAACTGAATCCTAATGAGCTTGTATGAAAGCTCAGCAAAGCCCTTGCAAGTGCTTTACTCTCAAGAACTAAATGCAGTAAAAAAAAAAGTATTTATTCTGCCGTGCCACAGGTTTGGAACAAGCAGAGCAGCGAAAACCCATCATGTTCTGCTCTCTTGTGCCTGTTCAGAAATCAGCAGCAGTGCAGTGTCTTAATGGGTCTGTATTTTACAGACTTATTAAATGCCTTCACAGCCAGGCAGGGAGACAAAAATCTGGAGTCCCTCACCAAAAACCAGCTGCTTGTAGGTTTGAACAAGTGTAGGAATAGTTGTACATTCTGTGGGGCTGTCCTTACAGACAAAGGCTTATTTATCTTGACTAGTTTTTACTCAACATGCTTTCAAAATCATTGGAGGTGATGTTATTGAGATGTCTGATGTGCCAAATGCTTTCCCCAGCCAGAGCTCAGAGTCAGCCTTGTGAGAAGTGCTTTAATGCCCATTTTCCTGATCCCTCAAGGAAGCAGCACTGGTGCTTTTGCACCCCAGCCTGGGCTCAAGGTGGGAAACTCTGATGGAATGCCAACACAGATGTTTGACAACATGAGTTTACACTGCTCCTTTAATCCCACACCTGGAGCTGGGCTTTATAAATCCCAGGAGATGCTCTCTCCATTAAAAAGCAGCATTCCTGTTGCTCCCTTTGCTGCTCTTCACCACATTACTATTATTATTATTATTATTATTATTATTATTATTATTATTATTATTATTATTACCCACTAATTTCTGCCATAATCTTTTGCTTCCCAGAGGAGCTGCTTTAGGGAGACACTGTGGCCAGGGGAAGGTGGCTTTTGGCTCCCACCACATTCCCAGTCCCCATGCCCAGCTGTCCCTGTGCTGTCCCCAGAGGTGCCTTTCCTCCCTTACCTGCTGGAGTTTGCCTTTTCCAGGGGTCTCTGATGATCTGAGGCAGAAGTTCTTGGTCATGCCATGACAGGGCTGTCCCTTATCACACTAAAAGCAGGAGGAACAATGGTTATTTTGGATACATATTTTGTATTCTCTCTCTGTTTCTGACACTGTGCTGTGAGGCAGCAGTTTCTAATCTCCTCGGTAATGATCTCTGGAATAGTTTTTGTCCATAGCTGGTAAACAAGAAGTTGTAAACAGCCTTGAGGCAAAACTGGAGCTGAGTCTCCTCCCAGTTGCACTAATGAAATTTTGGCTGTGCAGGCATAGGGAAGTGGCTGTGCAAACACTTCAGATGACAGGAAATAGAAAAGCTCCATGGATTTCTATTATCCTGAAGCTGAGGGGCAGGAGGATTGGCTGGAAGGAGAAATTAAGCCAGTGCCTTGTGTTTTCATAGGGGCCTTGCCTGCTAAAACAAGCAGTGATAAACAATTGAGAGAGGCACAGGGGACAGAAACATAAATCATCTAAGAAAAGAGAAAAAAATTATGCAATACCTAATTGGTATAAGATGATGAATAACAGTAATCTGCACTCCTTCATTTAACAGGCCAGAGAAAATCTGCAAAGGAATAAAGTGGGAGGGAGCCTCCCTGAGTGAAAACTGCCCCCAATCACAGTGGGTTCCCAAGCACAGGAGGCTCATTCCCTGCTGGAATCCCAGACACAGCCTCCATGGACAAATACACAATGTAACACCTCACAGCCTGACCAGGACAATTGTGTACCTCTGGGCAGAGAAATTCAGTTTTCCCTCATTAGAGCAGCAGTTGCAAGCCATTATGAAGTGATGCCATTATTTTTATGTTGGGCACGTGGAAGAAATCCCCTGGAGCAGCCACCACTGCCTCACCCCTGTGCACAACCTGCTGGGCTTGTCATCTTGATATCTTCATTTTTATGTGTGAAATACCCTCACAGGATCCTCTGAGGCTGAAACAAAAATAAGGAGACTTCAGAGATGGGAGGAACAGCAGGAGCATGTAGCTGTACATGAAGAACATTCAGTGTGGTAAGTGCTAAAAAATTTGTTCTTCCCTTGTCCTGAGCTTAGTAATGGCACAAGAACAGAGACTTCCCAGGGCTCCCAGTTCCCAAGGTTTCCCACTTTGGAAAATGATCCCTGGTCTGCTGAAAAGTGAGAAATTCCCAGGGGCAAAACACAGCCCCTGAAGGATGGCAAAAAGAGCAGGACATTGGTCTGTGAGTGTCTGAGAAATAAGGGAGAGAGAAATTCATGGATCATCCTCTGCCATAGGGAACCAGGAAGGAGCCACTGACTAAAAACCTGAAATGCTGTTCCACAGGGACCCCGTGCACAGCCCATGGGATTCTGGCCTCCTCTTGGCTTTTCTTTCAGAGCAAGGGGGACCTGCAGCCACCCCAAACCCCCCATTCCCAGTTCCACAGGGAGTGGTGCAGGAGGTGTTTGGTCTGGGCCATGCAGGGCTTGAGCTGGGGACTCTGGGGATATTTGTGAATTAAGGTAATAGAACTTACTCTTTAAGTATTTAACTTTTTCATCCATCAATATTTCCATCATATTTTATATGACACACTTCAGAGTGGTTCATCTCCAAATAAGCCCAAATATCCCGGTAGGTTTCCAGCTGAGACAAAGGAGCTGTGGAAGAAAACACACCCTTAAAAATAGCCAGTTGCAATCAAATCATTCTTTCTTACTGACATTTACTTTCATAAAGAAAAACAAGTGCACCTTGAGAAGCAAATTTCTCATTTTGAAATAGGCAATCCCAGGCAGATGTGCCTATTTCGGAGCTGCATACACATCTCCTCTCAATGAGCTTAAACTGCTTATCCTCCCCTCAGAGTCATCCATCTGCATAGTCTGAGCTGGGGCCAAAGGAAATAGTTTGTAGGTATTTCTTTTTGAAATAGGTGTTTCTTTTTGAAAGATCTCAAACTTCAAATGATGGAGAACAAAGCTATCAGCAGGATGACTGGAATAAACACCAGACTTAGCTGCAGATTACTCATCCACTCAAACTGGGAATAGAAAACATTTCATTTCAAAGCCAAATTATAACCGTAAATCAGAAGATGCAAATGACAGGTGAGGCATTCACAGCAAGTTGGTAATGGCTCTGTATTTTTATACATACATATATATATATATATATATCATTTCCACCCTGCTTCATTAGAGCCAAGGCTTCTTACCTATTTCTTGTCATTATAATCCCTTTTTTTCCCCTTTAATTCATGATTAGTCAACCTTTAAGCTTCTAAATATATTTTTTTATTTGATGCATTACAGGCTGTTTTAAATCTTAACTAAAATCTCCCTGAAATCAGGTTAAAGTAAGATTTCCACACCCAGGCACACTTATGCCACCACTTTATTGAGAAGCCTGGCAAGCAATAAGATTTTAGCTGCCTTACCTTGGAAGCAAGTCCCTCTTTTAAAAGCTTTCAGTAGGAAATTACTCAAGTTCTCCTGGGATCCAGTCTCCAAGTAGCAGTTTCCCATCCATCACTGGAAACTGGGCAGGGACCCCACAGAATATCTGGACTGGCCACAGCTTTTTCCCTGTAGAGATGCTCCAGCAGTTCAGCAGTGAGTGCTGGGGTTTGGTCTATAGGAAGAGCTAAATCAATGATCCCTCCTGGGCTCTTGGCAGCACTAATTTCCCCACAAATGGGACATGAGCCTCCTAAATTGCACCTTTCAGCTCAGCCTGTGCTCATGAGTCACTCCCTGACAGCCCTATCATTGGGCACTGAAACAGAGGGGAGTAATTGGGGAGCAGGTAGATAGAGGTAAATGACACCCCTGAAAAGTGGGGAATCGTGAGAGAGTCTCAGTGGAGGACCGGATTGGCAAACAACAGAAGTGTTTGAGGGGCCCATCAGCCAGTGAGGGCTAATGCAGCAGGTACAGGAGACAGCTCTGCCAGCAGGCAGTTTGTGTGTCCCCTCAAAATGGGGGGCACAGAGGATCCTGTAATCACTGCCAAGTGAAATACCAGAAAATCCAAACCTATCCCAAGGCACAGAGCACACCTCAGGGGTTCTTTGCACCAGACAGAGCCACGGAATTGTTTCATTTCCATCTCTTTTGGCACAGAAGTGCCATTGCCTTCTGTGAGGCAGGCATGAGAGCAGACAGCCTGTGACCTGGTCACACAGTGAGGGCACCATGACTTACAGCCTGTCACAATAAACACCCTCTCACCCCCCACCCAAGCTCCTGGGCTGCAGAGCATTGGATTATGCCTCACTAGGAATTGGGCAGAGCAGCCTGCCTGGCCCAAGAGCAGGATAGGTGAGCTCCCTGTGCGGCACCCTGGGGCTGGATCCTGAACACTCCACCTCAGCCCATGCTGGATTTGCCCAGAGACAATGCCTTTAGTCTTAAATAAGTGCACAGGAGAAGAACTGGCTGTGAGGGTGACAGCAGAGGTTTAAATGCAGTATCACCTCTGCAGAGAGATGATGGTTGTGGAAGGGCAGAACTCTCCCTGCACCTTCCTACCTTCTGACTGCTCCCTTTACATCACCATCACATCCACACAGGGATTTTAGGTAATCATTGATTTTTTTTTTTTCCTGTGACCTGCTCTGAGGATTTGAATCCTTTTAGTGCTCTTGAATTTCCATTTGCTGCTGCCTCGGTGACTCAATTTTAATTAACACCAAAGTCTAAGCCTTACCTGGATAACATGGATAGGTACCTCTGATTGATGTCAGGAACTTGACACGCTGAGAGGTTACCTGGGAAACCTCCTGGTTTGACTCCAATTGAAGCCAATTCTGCTCAGTAAATGACAGCTGCAACCCACAGCAGTCCAAACAGCAAGGAATGCAAGGAAGTTTTTCTTGGTAGGATTTTCTTTTGGAAAAAAAAACCAGCAGCACAGATCTGTTCTTTTGGGATGAGGTGCCATCTTACCTACCAGCCTCAGGAAATGCTCAGAGTTACACTTGTTTACACCCCTTTTCCCAGCAAAACACCCCAAACTGATCTCACTGCATTTCAGACTTTGCAGCCCCTGGCAAGTTCAGATTTAAATGCTAACATGAGCTACTTCAAGCTCCAGACACTTTCCTCCTACTGGAGGTACCTGCTACTGATAGAAGAGCAAAATAAAATGATGTCTTGTCATAAAATGAGCAAAATAAAACTTGTCTTAATCACTGAGAAAAATCAAAACAAAACAAACAGCCCCAGGATCTTCTTTCCCAAATTCTGGAGCTCTGCAGAGCGCTCCAGCTCCCAGCCCAGGCCCTCCTGCAACACGGGGGCTGGAACCCCAAAGGCAGAGGCTCAGCGGCACCTGCTGCCATCCCCATCCCAAACTGCTCCTTATCCCAGCCCGGCCCACCCCGGGCAGCCCAAGGGGGGCTGTTCCCAGCCAGCAGGTCCCTGGCATCACCGGGATCCCGGGGCAGGCAGTGTAGTGCCCCCCTGCCAACCAGGGCACCTCCAGGAGTGGCAGCAGCATTCCAGATCTCTCTCTCACACACACAGACCTGTTGCTCGCCGAGCTCCCGCGGTTTTCCCCAGCTCCCAGCTGCAGCAGGGAGGCAGGAGCAGCCCTGCCCGGGGGAAGGCAGCCCCAGCCCGATCCCCCCGGGTACCTACCCCGCTTTCCGCTCCGCCGCCGCCGCTGGCTCCGCAGGCAGTAGCGAGGCGAGGCTGCAGCCCCCGCTCCCGCAGCCCTGCGGCTCCTGCCTCAGGCAGGGAGGAGGGACAGGAGGAAGGAGGGAGCCGAGAGCCCAGCCCAAAGCCAGGCGCCAAGCCCGGGGCTTCGGGGGTGCCCGGCTGGAAGAGTTTCTGGCCTATGTTCCATTGCAGAGCCTCCCTGCTCTGCTTGAGGCATCCCTCGGCCTTGGGAAGCTCATTCCAAGAGTCAGGAAGTCACAGTTACCTCTGCAGGTGCCACCCCTGCCACCCCCCATCCGTCAGAATCCAGATTCTCCCAGATCTCCGAGTGCTCCCAGCACAGTGGCATCTCCCAGACTCTGCTCCTACCTGCTGAGCTCCAGCATTCAGGTCATGGCTCTCCAGAGATTCCAGTTTTTACATCAGGAACTCAGGGAAAAAAACCCAAAACAACAGTCTGTGTGGCCTAGGTGTAACCAGGTGGCCCCTGTAGCTGAAACGGTGAAATGGCAGGTTCTGCCTCACCTGCCTCTGCATCAGGTTTTTCTGGAAAGAAAAGCAGCATCCCAAGGACAGATTCTAGGAGAACAGGCTTCCAACTAATGATTTCATGGACGTAGGAATCATTCCTTAATAAGAATAAATTCTCTATTTTTACACTCCCCTTTTGATTCCTGGCACAGTTTAAAAATTAATCCTTTAACAAATCATTTAAATTTGACAGAACAAGTAAATATCCCAATATCAATTGAAACCAACAAATTCTTTTCCAGCATAACTCAGCGTGGAGTTATAACAACTCTGTATGGCATCATCACGTGCTGTACATGGAGGCTGAGAAGCTCCAGCCACACACAGACACTGCAGTGAGGGCAGTTTTACCCTGTGTGACGCAGCAGATGGAATCCCGGAATCCAGGATGTTGGACTGGGGGCCTGGAGCAGGATGCACTAAAAAGCCACAGAGAAACCTCAGACCAAGAGAGGATCCTGCATCCAGGTAAGAGGATTTTGTCTACAATTCCTACCCCAGCTCTCCCTGCATACACACACACTGCTGCAGTTCTGTCTCCCCATCACTTCCCTATATTCACATTCCCTCTGCCTGGAAGCCCAAAAGGTGGCGAGTTCACTTTGGAACCCAATGAGCTTCAGAAGAACAAGTGTTACTCATGGAAGCAACAAAATATCCACATCGCAGGGAAGTGAGACTTGCGGGGAACTGAGACTTGCAGGGAATCGCTTTCTGCTTCCCCCATTCCCCGTGGAACATCAGCACGGAATCCTCATCACGGACTCATTGCAGAATATTGTCCTTTTAGTTTTAAAAACGGCTCCGTGAGCGGCAGGGCCGATCCGTGTCCCAGGACGCTTCCATCTCTTTGGAAGGCCGGCGGCACCATCTGCTGGGAGCAGAAGGAAGGACAGGATACGAAATAAACTCGAGGAGAGCTCATGGAACTGTCCATGGAACTCCAAATCGGTTTGGTTTGGACCTCAAGGATCATCCAGTCCCACCTCGGAGCCTGTTCAGGGCACGCTGCTGTCCATCGGCCCCTGATTGCAGATGGATATGGAAGTGATGGAGGTGTTCAGGGAATGCTGGTTGTTTTTCCCTGTGCTGGTTAATCTGGTCATTAAAAAGACCAACTGACCTCTTCCAACAGGGAAGCATGTAAACAAGAGGTGCCAAAAAAATTTGAGTTCCTGTGAAATGAAAGTTGCAAGTATCCCATTTAAAATCCCTCTGTGTGGTCACTGGTTTGACTTCCACAGACTGCTCACACTGCCCAGGTATATCCAGTTCTGCTGTCAATGCTTTTGTCCGTGGCATAATTTCAATTTTTTCCTTGCAAACAGCATCTGGGTGACAGAGGGGCATGGAGAGGAACGGAAGGGGAGCAACTCCCGCAGTGCAAATGCTCCCAGTCCCACTCTGCACACTCGAGCCCACCCCGCAGCCGGGGCTGTCCCGCTCCGCCCCCGGCTCCCCCGCATCTCACCAGTCTGGCGTGTGCCCTGAGCCCCCAAATGCAGGATTTGGGCTCTCTGATTTTAAATACAGGATTTGGGCCCTCTGGTCAAAGCCTAAAAGTGCCCGGATGAGCCCCCACTCGCACTCCCCAAACAGGGCTGGAGTCTGTTTCACAGCCCTGAGACTGCCTACATGGGCTTGGCTCCAAGTGCCAGCAACGTGGGACTTGCCTCATTTCTGAGCCAAAGAAAATGCCTGATTTATTTATTACAGGACCCTAAAACTGGCCAAATGAGCCTGCTGCCCCCCAAACCCAGGCCTCAGTCCCTGTTTCCAGGACATGAAGCTGCCTAGATACAACCAAGATCTTGTTTGGCATGTAAATTGGGGGTAGCTGAGTATTCTTGGGAATACATATGTACTTATGTATACATATACATATACATGTACATATACATATGAAATTTATTTTTAATATTGCACTACAAATTGGTTTATTCTCAGTCAGAGCAGTAACTGGATGAAGACCTTATGCTGAAGAGTTTAGGCAATGATTTATGGAAATATTGACATCTGAAAGGCTGGATGGAACTTCCTGCTCTCCTACACAGCTGGTTTGGACAGCACAAGTGCAACCTGTGTAACAGACCTGTGTCCTGTAACTATTAAACAACAACATGTGTGTTTTGTGTGCCTGCCTGGTAGTCTGAGTGTGATGAATCCAGGATATTGCGTAAAACAGATCAGGAATTACTGCCAGTTGTTTAAGTTGTGTCCTGGTTGGTGTTCAACTCAACAGGTTTTACATTGGATGTGTTACATTTGGGACCCCTGGTCATACAGTATTTTAATATGATTGTGTTATGACTTGAACTAAAATGACCATGCTGAAGTCTGTATGTTGAGCAGGGATAGGAATGTATGACATGACCCCTGGGCACAGGATAAATGCAGCCACTGAGTTACTGAGGAGCAGTCAATGGTAACTCTCTTTGTCTTTCAGGGGAATGACTCACTGGAGAGACTTTGATGACCTCCATCACATCAGTGGGGAGGCACTGAAATCTACTGAGGAGCAGCCAGACCTCGAGAAAAGTCAGTGTCGGTGCTCTCAGGTTAACCAAAAACTCTGTGTTCTGTGACAGTGCAAAAGGCCTCTCACACACATCAGCCCTTCCCTGCCAGCCAAGGGAAATCTCTTTGCTGTGTGTCACATGCCCTGCAAGCTGGGGAAACACCCACCTAGGGCTGCTTAGGGCTCTGCAGGTGACTTGGTGAACAGCCAGTGGCGATGAGCTGTGCTTTCATCCAAGAAATCATTCCCAAGGGAGCAAATCAGCAAACTGCAACCCCTGCAAGCAGCCTATTCTTCATCGTATGCCTCTGCCTCGTTCCTTTCCTGCTCCACCCCCCCAAAAATAATAAATAGTAAACAGTAAATGAAGCCCTTCCCTGAGAGCCTCCCTCCTCTGGGGGTGCTGGCAGCTGCACAGGACGCGTGGTTCTCTTCTGTCCAGGTTATCCATGCTATGGAAGTCGCACTCTCAGGTCCAGAGGGAGCAGGAGCTCGACTGTGCCACCGTGCCCCGCAGCAGCAGCGATGCCGCGGCCGCGCGCAGGAGGACCGAGCTCCCCACCAGCACCAGGACAGAAGTGGAAACTCACAGGTTCTCTATCAACGGCCACTTCTACGACCACGAGGTAGGAAATGTTAGGCTTGGCTTTGTCACCTGAGGGACAGGGAGCCCTGCCCAGTGAGGTGTGCCGCAGGCCCAGGCCGTGGTGTGGCTGTTCCTGTTCCCAGACATCAGTTTTCACTCCGGCTTTTGGGTCAGACACCAAAATAAGGATCCACAGCCAGATGAGGAGCAGACAAGTGACAGAGCAGTTGCTTCGGAAGTTTAAGGTAAGTCTGCCGGCAGGAGGAAGCGTGGCCGTGTTCTGGAAGCGCTCATTCCCATGTGCACTCCCCCCAGCACTGCGGGAAAGGTGTGGGATGGCTGGGCGAGGACTGCATGGAGCGCAGTGTAAAAACCCAGACGGACAATTGTAACCCTGTGGTGCTGCCCTCCCGCGGACAGCCCCGAGTTGCTGGTACAATCTTTCCAGCTGACCATCCCAGGTAATGACACAGGCTGCACCCAGTCCTCCCACCTCCAGGTGATGCTGCCTGAACTCCGAGTTGCACAATATCAGGCTGAAGAGCAGGAGATCTAAACAAATATGAATCCCACACCCCTAAATGAGTATTCCTTGAAATAATGCAAATAGTGAGTCAGTCCCTTTTTATCATGCACCAACAGTGTAAGCTGTACAATGAAAAGCCACTGGTGCTAATCAGGACTGGGCTGATAACACTGAGTATTGATCTAAGTCACAACTAGCAGTAAGGACAAAATCCCCAATCCCTCCTCACCCAGTCATCCCAAACACACAAGGAGCATCTGAAAGTACCTGTTTCTATGACTATCTCCAGTGCTAGAAGAAAACCACTAAAATACAGCTTAAAAGAGCTGGCTGACCATTTGTGAGGCCAGACAGAAATAACCCCTCAACTTTCTCTGAGCAGAACTTGGAGACTTGCACAAGACTCCTACTGAACACCACTAGAGTGCAGCAAACCATCACTATTTCATACAAAAAAACCCCAATAATGCTGCCACAAGTTTTTCTTTGACAAGGCAGTCAAGTCCCCCTCTATTGGCAAAAAACTACCCATCCCTTATTCTAAATTTTAGAATTTAAACAACATATGCATTTATTTATACTCAGAGTGCTCCCATGTTCCCATCCTTCACCTGATTCTCAGGGTTGCAGCCCCAGAACATGAGGACTCTGTGCTCTAATCTGTCTAGAACCACTGGCTGCAAACCCTCTGGGGTTTAGGTTTTTGTGCAATAGTTTTGGGGTTTTTAAAAATTTCTAGTATTTTCTTCCTAGTCTCCAAAGCTCCCCAGAAGTTTTCTCCTTTTAAAATACATTTATAGTCACACAGATATGTTCTCTGGTCAACAAAGAACATTTAAAAGAAATAAAAAAGGGGAAAAGGTGAACAGTTTTGGCCCTCCTATTTCTGCTTTAGCTGACCAAACTCAGAGAAGGTTGTAAAGGTAAGGCACAGGCTGGGGGCTCAGCCCAACCTGACCCTTCAGAAAGTTTTATACCAATCCAAAACTGCTGCAGTTAAACTGTTTCACCAACTGTCCTGGGAAACAGGACTTAGAGATGCTGTATAGAAAATCCTCATTGATTGTAACGTTAAAATACATTCCAAAGACTTTGTCTGTGCCTTTCTCCAACAGTAACAGCACTTATACAGAGTTACATAAACAGAAATACACAGAAACCATTTGCAGTTAAAGTTTGTGGACCAGCTTACTGTTGCACAGATTTGATACTTCTCCCTTTGCAATACACATTACAGGCTAATTGTCAGTGGAGACAAAGAACAGAGTTATTAATTTCATTTTCCACAAAGCTATCTATCTTTCATGAAAACAGAGGAATTCATCAAAAACCCAGCAAAATCAAGCATTACATAACTACAGCTTTTGCTGGTACAAATTCAACTGATATTCAGTCAAATGCCCCTTTTTCCTCACACACCTCTGCAGTACATGATAATCACATCTCCAGTACAAGGTCATCACAACAATTCTAATAACATTTTTAGTTTCTTTGAGTTTGTTAGAACAAGATCAGAACAGTTAACTAATCAATACAACTAAAAAATCAGTACCATATTTTTTTCAGTTGGTATTTCAAGACTCTTATCAAACAAAGCATTTGAAATTAAATCAGAAAAGAGAAGGGATACAATCCCCAACATGTGAAAACTCCACGATTACAGCTTAACATTAACTTTTAACAAATAACTTATTATCATTTTTCTTGCAGTCTATGAATCATTTAACAATATGAGATTCTTCTCAGTTACAAGGCTGAAATTAGGCAAACATAATGTGAACCACAACATATTTTTACTTACTTATCAGATGGAGGGAGAAACACAACTCCCACAGCACTTCAGTGGTGGAAACTGCAACATGGTTCATCTGCTTCTTGCACAAGGATTTTAACAGGCCACAATCCAGCACTTTAAGTTTACTGGTAGAACAAATATTTGTTCAAATAATGAAACCCATGTAAGCACACCTCAGTCACATGCACATCTGAGAAAATGAGTTAAAAACCTCAGTCAGAGCTAAATTGGGGCTCAGTCTCTCCACAGTGGTACCAGAATAGCAGTGAATGACATACCATTGCTAGTAGAGAGATGTTTTAAGTGAACCTCACATAAAACAGCACACTTCTATAATCATTCCAATACCATTAAGTATTTCAGCACTTATCAATCCATTAAAAATTGTGAGAAAACAGAAGTTAATGTAGAAAGCTATTTTCCATAAAGAGTAAGCCACTACTATGATAACAAAGAAAGATTTTTCATGCTCTTGTTTCCTTCTAGTGTGGCCAGGATGAACAAGAACACATGGAAATAATCAACAGCAACCAGAACATTTACATAATTTCTTTAAGCTCTACAAACACTTAGTCTAATCAGCACCTTTTAAAAACCACAAAAAAACTCCAAAATTAACAGCTCTGTTAATTTTATCAAGGTGTGGACAGAGCTGAACATACAAAAAACCCATCAACACTAAAGTCCTGGCACACATCCAGTAAAATTCCCAGCAAGACAAAAATTCATTACTCTCATAAACAATATTTTCATAAAAAAGGATCGTGAGCAGCAGTACCTTTGCCACAAAAGGACAACTTAACTCCAAGTCAGTGAAAATAAAGCAGCACATTTAACTAAACTGCTCTCACACTGTGACTTGTGCATACTTCTAAGTTCCCAAAATATGAAACATTATTTAAACAAAGGCTCATGTGCTCCAATTGAATATCAAGAGCAGCTGTGTACCAACACAGGTGGAAGCTCCCCTGGCAAACTGATACTCCATTTTCCATGCAGAAACCACACTTTTAAAATTAAAGCCTCCTCCACACAAGGAGCAAAAAAAAGAAGCAAAAAAATCCAAGCCACATTTACTGGCAGATCACCTCCAGGTTCTTTTCTTTGCTGTGTAAGACACAAGGCCCCAACCCCATGCACGAGGGCCCAAGCCCTCCTCAAACACAAAGGCTCCCCAAACCCCTCGCGCTCGAGAGCCCCCTCATGGGGAAGGGCCCCCCCTAAAGCCCTCATGCCCAAGAGCCTCCTCGCACAGGGGAGCCCCCCAAAGCCCCCTCACACACAGGAGCTCCTCAAATCCCTCAAGCGCAATGCGCCCACTCCCCCAAAGCCCCCTCACACACACAGGATCCCCAAACCCCTCACACACAAGAGCCCCCTCAGCCCCCTCATGGGTGAGGGCCCACCCCAAAGCCCTCACATGCGAGGGACCCCCAAAGCCCTCATGCCAAGACCCCCCTCAGCCCCCTCACAGGTGAGGGCCCCCTAACACATGGGAGCCCCCCCAAACCCCTCACATGCAATGCCCCCCCCCACTTAGCCCCCTCACACATGAGAGCCCCCCAAACCCTCATGAGAGCCCCCCCCCCTCACACAAGAGCCCCCAAACTCCTCACACACGAGGGATCCCTCAGCCCCCTCACACATGAGGCCTCCCCCAAGGCCTGCTTTCCTACCAGGAGCTAAGATCAGCAGAATGTGACCTTTTCAAAAAGCTTTCATGGGGCTTCATCAGCTTCTGGCAGCCTTTTCCCACCCATCCCAGTCCCCCAAACTGCTCTTAGCTGCACCATATCCCCACACAATGTACAATGAGGCCTAGTCTCACGGTTTGTAGAGCACTCACAGGAAAATCTGCTCCTTCTCACCAAGGCTCAAGCGTCCCAAATTCCACAGCAAATTCCTCAAAGCTTCTTCTCACAGGAGTACAAAGCAAATCCCACAGAATGGGTGACCACCTTCCTCCAACCACCCTCAGAGAAATGAGGGAGCTGTGCTCTCTCCTGATGGGAAATGAGGAACACCTGGCACCTTACCTAACAGTCCAATGTCCAGGACTAAACCACCTTTAGAGAACCAACCCAGACCCTTCTATAATAACTCAGCTCCAGGTGTGGTTTACTCTTTGGAACGGTAAAGGAGAATAATAAAAAATAATGAAAAAAAGCCATACATGTGAAGTCACTGCAGCTAAGCAGCTACAAGAAAGCTGGAGAAGGGCTTTTGGCAGGGACATGGAGTGACAGGACAAGGGGGAATGGCTTCAAATGGACAGAGAACAGATTTAGATTGGATATGAGGAAGAAATTGTTCCCTGTGAAGGTGGGGAGGTCCTGGCACAGGCTGCCCAGAGAAGCTGCGGCTGCCCCATCCCTGGAAGTGTTCAAGGCCAGGTTAGACAAAGCTTGGAGCAACTTGAGATAGTGGGAGGTGTCCTTACACATGGCAGAGGGGTTAGACTAGATGAACCTTAAGGTCCTTTTTAACCCAAAATTCATGTATCGTGTATGGTTCTTTATGAGTCATTTCTAACTGGTGCCACAGGACATATTCACTCTCTTGTGTTTTCCTTCCAAGAGCTTTGGGTCATTCACTCTGACATTCAGTGACTTAATTCCTCTGGCCCTGCTGCTCCCTGTGTACAGCTATAACCATTGGGCCATGGATACCTGCCAGCAAAACCAGTCAGCCACCCTTTCCTAGGCACTCTGTAATAATAGCCTTGTCACTGCTGTTGCCATCATCATCATCATCATCATCATCATCATTATTATTATTATTTCCTCGAGGTAACAGTATCAGAAGTACCAAGTGTGGCTATGGATGTACTACAACTAGGATCATCCAGGAAAAAGTCATCACATTATTCATTCAGGAGGGTACTGAGGCAAAGTAAGTGAGGCAGAATGATGACAAAACAGAGGGCAAACAACGGAAAGAAGGGATAATACAAGCATATGAATGGGGCCTGGGCTTGATCACAGCAGGTGGAGTAGGATATTGAAACCAAGCCTGTGTTCCTCATCAAGGAGTCAAACCAGTTTCTGTGTCCAGGAGGCCCAGAGGGGAGGGAGGAAGGCAGGCAGGATGCATTCCATCCCAAAATGGCAATGCCCAGACAGATGGGTCACACTCCTGTGCTAGAGCCCATTCCCAGCCAGATGCTAAGTGCCCACTGCTTCCCACAGCTCTCACCCTTCCTCCAGCACATCTAAAGGCTCTGGATTTGACATTGTCATTCCAAGCTAAGCTGTCAGGCCCAGCAAGGGGCCTAAAAGGCAGTTTAGTGGGTTCAGGCTTGCCACAGACAAAGCCTCTGCTGTGTGCAAAGCAGAGCGCTCTGTTGTGGCTGTGTGTAGTGAGGTGTGGTGTATTCCCACCCCCAGCACACTATCCAAACCTCAGTACCACAGGAAACTGATGAGAAGACAAAGCTTGGGTTCTTCACCATCTCTTCCTCTTGACCTATCCTCAAACCATTCCCAGTTATTGAGGTAGTTCGGAGTGGCCCCTGAGCTGCAGGGCTCTGCTTAATAGTGCTTTTATTGATAGCTGTTGGCAGGCAGGCGTGATTTTCCTTGCTTCCATCTCACCAAAAGCCAGACAGCCCAGAAATATGAGTCTAAACGAATGAGCCATTAGTGCCAGCTGGCTATTTCCAATTGAGTTATATCTTTTCTGTATTATATTACATTGTTGCCTAGAGGTCTTTGCTTCTGCACTAAATTTCCCTAGCTTGCTTATTTTATTATCTGAGTATCACGATTGAATAGTGTACAGCAGGTTTTGTGCATTTACTTCCAACATGTTGAAAAAGAAATTGCCATTTCTCTGAGGTCTTTGCAACAGAGACGCTGAATTACACTTATTATTGGGTGGCATTTATGGCCTTGCCTGACAATTGAAAGGTACCAGAAAAGCTGTTGCAGATTCCGGACATTAAGTCACTGGAATATTGAATGGTCCTGGTTGGTTTCTGGCTGGTCTCCTGGACAGACATTATTTCAGTGCTGAATAGAGAGCCCTGGGCAGGGACAAAACTTAAAAATAAATATGTTGCAGAAACAGCAAAATGCTTCATCCCGTAGGAAGTGGAAATACTTCTGTGGGAGGAGACGGGTAAAATGGCATATGGGAATTCAGACCTGCTTTGATAGTGACAGGACTTCTATATCCCTGACAACTTCTAAGCTCTAGCCTATGTCTGCAATCATCTTCAGAATCATTTTGCTATCAGACTTGAATTACATTCAACAGAAATTTTTTCTCATTACAAATCACCAAGTACAGCTCCAAATTTATACCAGGAACTACATCAGAGTCCAAGTCCCTTAATGTACTAAGCTTGTGCCAAGTCTTCACACCACTCATGCTCAGCGCTTCTTTAACTTCCCCATTCCACTGATTACAGCAAGCATTTTATCTACTTGTTATGATTTCAGATGCTGCCTGAACTGTTACATCCATCATTACGAGAATTTTTCCCCTGCAGGTTGCTGTTTGCCTGTACATGACGTATTCCATGCACACCCTGAAGCATTGCCCAAGTCACAGAAAAATCCTGACCCTTAAACTGGGAATAGAGATGAAAAACAACCATGAAAAACATCCAGGTGGGATTTTTAGGATATGTGAGTGAGAAAAATGGTCAGACTTTCACATCAAGAATGCACTTACACTAGAAATGCTTCTAGTATCATTACATGTGTCTGAAAATGGCCTTCTTCTGCCAAATGGAAGCTGGGTTTACTTTATTTGCAATGCCTATAAACTGTGTTATTCTGGAGCTTTCCTCTGCTTGTCTGGATGTAAATCCTTCACATGGTTAAGTGCAGTTCAAAGAAGATATGTGCAGCAGAAGAGTATGACTAAGCCTATGCTGTGTCTGTAACATCTCTATACTCTCACCTGCCACTAAATTCACATTTTATTTTTTGACTGCAAAGGAGAAAGGAGAAAATTACAGTCTAAAGAGGAAATTGAAGACATATACACAATATTTCTCTCCCTCACATTCCCATTTTCTCTCTCTGTAACTGCTGTTTCATTCCCTGAAACCAAACTCTCATGAGAAGTTGCCGCTCATGTGTAAAAATATTCCAGAAACTTCTCAAATGTTATCCTGAGTTATGAATCAAAGGCATCTCATTCCTCACTCATCTGACCTACACTGACTCCTGAGGGGAGACAGACTGGCTGGCAGAAGTGAAGCAAAAGCAATGTTTCTCATAAATACAAATATGCATTTTTCTAAGTTGTGCTCAGATTCTCCATCATCATCATTATTGTCACTGCTGACAATAACAAGTGAGTGCTCCAATAAATTGTCACAGAAATGATGAATGACTCCTGTGGGGTTATTTCTGTGTGATGGTGGGACACCTGATCAGACTCTTGCCACAGTGTAACATAAAGTCTGCATTATTTTATGAAAATGAGCAGTTCTGGTCAAAGCCATTTGTGCATAGCCCAAATGACCTCACTGCAGATGTACAAGCTGTGCTGTGGACATCTCAAACTGTCAATCATCTCAAAGGGACTTAGACCCTAATAATATCTGCATTGTAAATCCAAATCTGGTTTAGCTTACTTCCCATTTGCATCTTGAAATTTGCTTTGAGGAGCAGCAGGAATAAAGTAGGCCTTAACTATCTTCCATAGCTCCCACAGGAGCACTTGCTCCCTGAAATGTGATGGAAAGCCTAAGCTGAAGAGATTTATTTCATGTTGTGTGTAGGTAAATTCTGCCTCCTGGAAGAAGAACGTAAGTGGAGGGAACTGACTCCAAAAAGAATAAACCTGAACTCTGTTATCCAGCCCCCCTGTTCTGGAAGGTAATAAACCCCCAACACTGGCCTCTGCAAGCAGATGCTAATGATGGGTGGTGGACAGAAGTTTTTCCAATCCTGAACTCCCCTTTTCCATCACAGTTCATTACAAGCTGAGGACACCACTTACCTGACTGGTCACCTCTCTTGTATCAGCACACTGAGTGTTTTCAGCCCTCAGAACAGAGCACGACTTCTTTGTAACCAGGGCCAAAGGACAGGATCTCACAGCAATGACCTGGGAACAGGTTGTCCAGAGAAGCTGTGGCTGCCCCATCCCTGGAAGTGTTCAAGGCCAGGCTGGATGGGGCCCTGAGCAGCCTGGTCTAGTAGAAGGTGTACCTACCCATGGTATGGGGTTGGAACTTCTAGGTCACTTCCAACCACAACCTTTCTGGGATTCTATTATTATAAGAACAAAACAGATTTTTTTCTGCTCATGGACCTGGAGTTGCTCCCAGTAATTTTGGTACCATCTCCTAGTGCAGGTAGTGGAACTATCTTGGGCTGGCTATTAAACTTCTGTTACCCCTTTGTCAGCTCTTAGGTTCAAAAAAGTCACCCCTGCAAAAATAAATAACAGGACCTTTTGTTGAGTCGCAGGCTGTGTGTGTATGCTCTGTAGCACCACATTCAAACTGTAAAACTGAAACCTTGCAGTTACATCTTCTCCATCATTCATCACCATCTCAAATCTCCCTTTGTCTAACTGCCAGCTCAGAAAGATTCATCTAGTATCTAAACATCAGATCAGGTTCTTTCTCCATTTCTAGGTCAGTACCAGTGTCAAAAATAAAACAGAAACCCCAGTAACTCTGGGGTTGGGTTTTTTCCTGGGAAGGATTTCTGGTGGTTAAACTTTTTTTCCTCTTTGCCTTTTTTCTGAATGTACAAAGACAATATAGTGCTAATATTTTACAGCTGTCTTACCTTTGAGGTGCTGACAGATGCAGGAAGCTAGGTTTAGCTAATATAATTAACTGTGTGACATTCAGTACTCCCAGGATATTCCTGCTCTGTGAGGACAGCAGTCTGTGGCTGCTGCCCTCAATTGGAGTATTGCCCTCAGAACAGTGTGATGTGCCTTTTAGAGATTTGAGAAGTGCTGCAGAGTTCCAGCTGCCAGGACAGATGTGAACCTGGCTTTTCATAGGGAGCTCCCCTGGGGCTAATGCTGGGCTGCTAGCAAGCTCAAGACTCCCTGAGCTCTCCTTATATTCTGGCCATAAATCCTTCACAAGCAGCCTGCAATCACTGTCATTGAGAGAAGGAAACTCACCCTTGGACCTAGAAACCCCTGCCATCCAATAACTTTGTGGCCTTGGGCAAATGACACACTGCCAGGATCTTAGGCTGAAAGTAGGGAGGCAGTGACACCGAGAGGAGTAATTAGCTAATGCTTTTAAAAGGCTCCCAGTCAAACACCAGGGCACAGCAACGCTGCTCCCAGGAACACTGCCTATTGTTCCAGCTGCTGCTGCATCCTGGGAACGGGTCTCACATGAAAGAGTGACACACAAAAGAGAAATGGAAAAAAAAAAAAAGAGGATGGGGGAGTAGAATTTCAGACCTACAAGTAAATGATTCATTCCAAGGAGCGGCACACGTTGCTGTCAATGAGATAAATGGGGTTTCATGTGGTAGGAAGATGAGAAGGTTGGAAAGAGAAGGAAGGCAGGGCAGGAGCAGCATGAAAGGCAAGAGGCAAACATCCAGACAGAGGGGCATGGAGCAGCACAGGGGCGTTTTGGCAGAGCAGTGAAAGGATCTTACAGAGGAGAAGCCTCCACCTGCTGTCTCCTCTTGCCATAAAAATGTTTGGATCTTTGTGCCAGCTACTCCTCCTCAGAGAGGAGTAGCGTGAGCTGCTGAGACCTCTTAATGAAAACTGGAGTCCTTATCCTCTGGCTCTTCCACTCTCCCAAGTATCCCCCTTACATCCTCTTGGCAGGCAGTGTAAGACTCGTGGGATGCAAAGTAGCTCTGCCTTGTCATGTGTGAAAAGCTGGGCTTAACTGGGAAGCTGTTTATAGAAAGGTGTGAACGTGGTGAGACACAAATACTGAGATCACCATTCAACTACAGAGCAGAGAATGAACACCCAGTGCAATTCAGGGTCCTAGCATTGGAAACCCACTGCGAAGCAGGGATCAGCAAAACCCTAGGACCTTTTAAGCCTCAGTTTTTCTATCTGTTCACATATTGAAATCCTCAAACACATCCATTTGTTTAAGAAAAGAGACTTGGAGTGTTTTTTGCTCTCAGCTTTGTGTTAATTAGTGCTTGACATTTTTAAACCTTTGGGGCACCTTTGCTTGATGTATGCACAGGGAAAGGGATCCTTCCTGCTGTTGTCAGGCAGATTTTGACCATTTCTTAAAAACTGCATCCAAACAAAAAATAGATCCTTCCCTACTTATTTTTCAGTGAAAAAATGGACGAGAACTGTCTCAGGTATTCACTCAGTAGTTATGGCACTGACCTTGCACAAGGAATGCATGCTCAGATTCCTGGCCTGAATGCAAAAGACCAAAACCTCCTACTCACATCTCCCAGATCCCTGTCAGTGGATCTAAATTCAGGCCCTAAAATCAGCCTACTGCTGCTGTGCTTATCTGGCTCCATCACAGAGAATGTAACTATTTAAAGTGCTTAGATCCCAACAGGAGACTGAAATGGTGCCTCCAAAACCAGACCCCACAATGATGTGCCAACACCCTCTCAGATGCTGGCAAGTAGTTCATATTCCCAGGTTCTTCAAAATACTTACAGGGAGAGTGTTTAAATCTTTAAGAGAAGGTAATTTTGTTCGTTGTCAAAGAACGCTGGAAACCACTGGTTCTCCAGGGTTTAGAGAGACGATGTGAACATTACCTGCACAAAGAATAGCAACAAAGGCTGGAAATGGGAATTGCCATATCAGTCACAAGTGCACAAATTTACCCCATATCCTCCAGGCAGCCCAAGGCCACCCAGAGGATCAGAAACTAAGTCTGCAAAACAAAAGGCTGGCCATGCTACCAATCTCTCTTACTGTGTGTAAAGGTGCCCTACTGTATCCAAAATCCTTTTAGAATAACTTTTCAGTATGTTTAGATTTATCTTTGATTAGGTGTGTCTTTGAAAGGTCATGGAGAAGAGGAGGAATGGAAGAAAGCCAATGTCATCCCAGTCTTCCAAAAGGGCAGGACAGGCCAGCAGAAGAACTCAGAGAAGCCCAACTAAAGCAAGTGTGGGGTCTGACAGCTCAGGAAGAACAACTCCATGCACCCACGCAAGTGAGGGCCCGACCTGCTGGGAAGGAGCTCTGAGAAGGAAAGAGCACTGGCAGGAGCTGTCCAGACAGTCTGTGGAGTCTCCTTTGGAGATGTTCAACTATGCCTGGACATCACCCTGTGAAACCTGCTCAGGATGAACCTGTTCTTAACAGGGGGCTGGACTACAGGATCCACAGAAGTCCCTTCCAACCCCAAACATTCTGTTACTTTGTGATTTATGGACTGTGGGGGGTTTCACATGGAGTCTGCTACAAGAGAAGAACACAAAGCTGTCAATTACTCACCTACAACATATATTATCTGTCACTAATCTCCTTTACAACCAATTTCCAAATTACTTTATTAAATCGTCTTTCCCATTTACTAAATTATATTACTTAAAAGTACCTACTTTCAATCAAAAAATACCCATATGACAGTGCAAACGTCCATAAGGGTAAACTCCATAAGTCTTCCTGTGTTGGTGGAGGGTTGATTTGAACCACTGGAAAAAGAAATGTGCACCTTTACAACTTCTGATTGTTTCTGTCTTGGTTGGGCGATCCAGTGGCTTGATGATTTAGAATTTTGATAACATAGTGGGATATGAACAAGACTTTTCAAACATACTTACTCATTGTGTTTGTAATTTTTTCTTTAAAAAGGCTTGCTTGGAATTGAAGTATCCACTTGAGAAACTTCATTCATCCATGAAGATTTCCATAACTCTATTTGCTACAATGAACAAAGCAGGCAAATTTTGGCATGACCCCACTTTTGTGCTTTACTCTCTAAAAAGTTTTGTTCAGAAAAAAGCCCCAGAAATCACCACTGTTATTTAGGGAGTAGATGTTTAGGTGCCCGTTGTGTTGGAGGAACCTACCCAGGTACCTTAAACTGAACTCTTGCTTCTGACTCAGTACTTACCTCTCCTTGGTGTGCAGGACACAATGACAGCTCTGAATGATGTTTAGTTCAGTTCACGTCTTGCTCTAACATGACAGAGGTGGGTGCTTGGAAGCACTCTCTTCTACATCTCCACTAAGGGTTTGACTTGTGTTTAGGTACCAATGCTCAGCAATTCCTTTGTCTAATGAGCTGTAAGGCTCACCAAGGCAGACTCTTACCCCTGCTCTCAAGCTGGCTATTGCTAGCAGGGTCCCTTGGTGTAACTCAAGGTCCTGTGAGTGTCACCACCCTGGGCAGCTGCCCTCTCTGAGAGCCAGCCCTGGATGCCTCAGCAGGGTGGGAAAAGGAGTGGCAAGAGAGCTGAGCAGTCTCTACTTCCCCAGGGCCATTCTGTTTGCCATGGGCTCTCTCCCAACACAGTGGCTGTGAATTAATGAACTAATACTGCTCTCTCCCCTGCACCAGCTTGCTGGCTCCTGGGAATTACCTGACAGTGAGCAGGGGACTTGGTGACAGACAGACACTGCTGTCAGTCCTGCCCTGACATGAAACATCACCTTTCCATTACAGGCTGACTTCAGAGGATAGCAGAAGTAAGAGCAAAGCCCTTGGCTGCAGTAAGGTGTGTCAGATTCCTGATAAATGCTGTGCTGCAATTTAACACAACTTTTCAGAGGGTGGCTACGCACACTCAGCCCTTGCTATTTTAAGGAAGCAGCCCTGTCTCAACTACTTGCCACATTTAGCCATTTAACTTTGTTAACTACTCAGAGGTCACTGTGATGAAAAAGGTTATATGGGCCTAATTCCCAATTAGTTCCTAAGATGGTCCAGCCCAACAGCTGGGTTCTGGAAATCGCTTTGAAGAAAGAATGTGACATTTCTGTAACACAGAAATAGCGCTCTTCTATCTCTTTGCCTTGGAAATCCTGTTTTCTATTAGCTTGTCTTTTTTTTGCACTGATTTTCTTGCCCCACCCTCTGATTAAATGTTCTCCTCTTCTCCAAACTTACTGTTTGCAGTGCCTTTGGCCTGGGCTGGGTCTGGACAAGCATATGTTAGAACAGGCAGCCCTGGCACTGCTGCTCTGCAGCATGTGAGCACACAGAATTCCTGCCTCCTTCCACGTGCACGCTGCCTTGGAAGCAGATCCTACAACCTGTCCTGCTCAGCCACAGGCATCTCTGCTAGAGAGGGAGGGGAAGAGAGAGAAGCCTTCCCTTCCTGTGAGGCCTGGATGGGCTGCAGAACTACTAAGTGTCCCCTTTTGTGAGGAGCCAACCTCCCTGTACTCTGTACAGGGGTGTCAGCCCAGGGCTCTCCCTGCAAGAACACCAGCTTTAGCAGCTGCACCTCGCAGCACTGAACTCCAGTCCACCCACTCCTCTCTTTTACCAATAATCTGTAAGGAACGAAGAAGTTGAAACTCCTGAAGCAATTTGAATCAATTCCTCAATTACTACAGTTAATTTTTTGACTAATGGTGTTTTTTTATGATGGGTTATGTATAAAGTATGACTGCACAAATTTAAGAAGAAAGGAAAGCCTTGAGAAGCATGAAGCAATTCTGTTTTCTGAGAGAATAGCCCAAGGAGATGATAAATTACTATGGATTAATAACTCACTGAAGAAACAGTGAAGTTAATCTAGACACAATGAACTCTGGATTTAATATACAGCCCTAAGAGATGGTACTTTTCTTCAGTGTGTCCTGGGAGGCCATTTTTGGAAAACAGAATCAATCTGATTACCTCAGGTGTATGTACAGGGTATTTTCAAGACCCAGGAAATGGTAATTTTCAGGCCCTGAAATATTGTGTTCCTTACTTATATTAAAAATTGAATAAATGAAAGCACTGGGCTCCCTTTTGCTCAGAACAAACAGCCTCTTCTCGAACACTCCTAAATAGAAAACAGTATTACAAAGCCCACCAGGAGGCAGCAGATTAAAATATTTGTGCTGTAAAAGAACAACCATTAAAAAACCCCCAACCAGCCCCCAAACCCTGGTGCTCTCCCAAATGTTCAACCTGATATGGAAGAAATGTGTTCTTCCAGCCCCCTGCTGAACATTTGGTTTTATCCACTGATCTCTCTTCTCTGCGTACCTGAAATCAGTAGCAATTCCACTGCTGTCAAACAGCTTTATGCAGGAGCATGGTTAAAATGGAAATCAAATTGATTTCTGCAATAGCATTCACTGGAAAAAAATGAGCAAAAAAAGTAAGTAAAAGTGATATGACAAAATATGAGACCTCCCATTAGACTAAACTGCTTTTGCTCCTTCTGGGGTTTAGTGAAAAATTCCAATCCCCTGAGCACTCTCCTGACTACCTTTTTTGTTTACAAAATGCCACCCAAGAAGAAGAAGCACTGGAATTGTGACCAACCCAGGACAGGCTCTGGCTACCTGCCACGCCAATGCCGCTGCTCCAGCTACGCTGCCTTGGCCCCGGTCCAGCTCTGCACTCCCTGACCCAGGAAAGCTGCAAGTTGTTTCCTCTCCTTCGTCCTTCTTTTTTCTGCTGGTATAAAAGACTGTCCTCAGTTGTGGCTCAGCATGGTTTAAGACAGCCTGAAATCACTACAGACATATATGTAAGCTTTTAAACTGGTGCGTTATTTTAAATCCTAATTATTTATAGACATAAGTGTATTTTATATTTCTACATGTATGTTTTTATATTCCTACATATATTTATGGCATTATATAGCATACAATAACTTATCTTATAAAGTCTTGTGTTACAGGCTGAGCATATATATGAAATACAGCAAGGCAGCAATAGAAGTGTTGGAA
The DNA here is from genome assembly GCF_035770615.1 of Melospiza melodia melodia. Lineage (NCBI taxonomy): Eukaryota > Metazoa > Chordata > Aves > Passeriformes > Passerellidae > Melospiza > Melospiza melodia. The sequence goes on from NC_086198.1 coordinate 42,433,237, forward strand.
CTACCTAAAACATTTCTAAATATGGCCCTACGAGCACAAGGTATGTGCACAGTCCACCAACAAAGCAGAGCATGAGCAGCGTGCCATCAGCCCCAGGAAAGGCACTTAGGAACCAACCAAAGGAAAAACCACAACAGCAAACGCTTGTATTTTCAAACCAAAAATTCATCTCCTAAGAAAGTGCATCCGTGCCTCTGGCGTCTTAATTCAAACAGACACTATATATTTTCCACTGCAAAGATCACAATTAATTGGGAAATTAAAAGACAAGCACAATGTCAGCAGAAATCACAAATTTATTAATTCTTAAATATATCAATCATTTACCATTATGGCAAGAAATATGTACACTGTGTCCCATGGTAAACTGCAGTGTTCCAAAATGACAGAAGTGTATAATTCAGTTGTGGTGGAGAGAACAAATCACAAGTTCCTCACGTCTTGGTGTGGAAGACAAACTTGGTCTACAGTAATACATCAACACCACATGCTATGTTAGAAGTATAAAAAAAACACCCTACACCTAATTGGTTAATTTTAAATACAGTTATGCCACTTATAGCCGCTTCACCAAAAAAAAAAAAAAAAAAAAAAAAAGAAGAAAAAGAAATTAATGAGAAAAAAATGAGGCCATTACTTTTTTCACAGATCCCATTGGCAGGTTAATATGGCTCAACACATTTATTGTAGATGCTTACTTTAAATATATATTGTTTAAAATCATGTAGTAATTATCAGAGAAGCTTAAGTCCATCTACCATACATCCACTAGTAACAACATCAACATGTTTAAGAACTGCTTCTGATTAGTAATCAACACAGAAAGGTGAAATGATACAAATTAGGAAGCTTTCCCATTTTAAAAAGTTCTGGCTGCCGAGTTGTAAATTTTGGACGGCTAAAAAGGACACTGACTCAGACACCATGCACTGTACAGCGCTGTGGGGAGCAGGAGTCTGCTGCCAACAGAACCACGGGGAGAACAGGAGCAGCCCAGCCTGGCCTTTCTTGCAACAGTGGAAGGGAAGAAACTGAAATTCTTGCCAGGGTGTGTTTTTACAGCAACGTGAGGGAAGGAGAACCAGTCCCTGTCGCAAAGTTTGCATTCTGTGCTGCCAGCACGGCGTTCCACCCTCGGCCTGGAGCCGGGACAAGCCTGTCGGGATCACCGGCCTCGACATGGAGCGCTGCCAGGGGGGCTTGAGAAACCACGAGTGGACTGAGGGCAAGAGGGGGCGGGACACAAACCTGTGGTAAAGTGTGAGGGTTCCACGGAAAACCGATGTCTCCGTAATTCATTTCCAGAGAAGCAACAGCAGCAGTGTAATGTAAGTAAACTCTTCATACTTAGCTTTAAGGCCTAATATTTCTTGAGTATATTATCCACACAACTGGTCTATACATTAACCCACATATTATATTTATTAAAGCCTCCTTAAAAAATTTACAGTACATCCTAAAAGCGATAAAAATCTTTCTCTTTCCTTCCATTTTAATCCTCAAAAACTGTCTCTCAATTATCACTTAGTTCCTTACAATTTTTAATTTTGCTTAATTATCCAACAGAACCATTCAGTTAAGCAAAATAAGAAAGCGAAAAGGACTCAAAAGAAAAACGGAAGTTGCTGACTCACCAGAACACTGACAGTTAATTCTGGAGTGGCCAGGCCAGCAATGAAGAGATTTTTCCAGTTTACAAAGACTAATAAACTAAAAAGGCTGCAGCTGGTCCAAAGCCAAGATATTAACACTTTCCCATTTATCAGTGATTTTGTCCATCTAGGATAAAAATCTGTTTTACAGTAATGGAGCTGCCAGCGGAAATCCTAACCATTCCTGCCAGAACCAAAGCAAAATCCTGGGACTCAGGAGAAGAGAAGGAGTCAAAAACCAGTTCTTAAAAAAAGACGGTAAAATATACTTTTTCTTTTTTTTTTCCTTTTTTTTTTTAATAAACACGTTAGATTTTAAAGTTGTCTGTCAAAATTTATGTCTTGGCATAAATGGAGCAAGTGACAAAATGTATGTGTGTCTACTGCTGTCCATCCAATATCTCTTTTTTGTCTTTTACACCTTGTTATTCTCTATTTGCATGGAACATCACCTTCATTGAAATGTTAACAGTGTACAGATGGAATATACAGCAACGTGGTGCATCACAAATGTGTTACATGAAGAACCTTCACAACTTCATGCACTCAGAAACATGCATGAAGAGAACGGGATGGCCAAGATGGTAATCAACCAGGTGCGTTGGGTACAGAAAATGCAAGAGCGGCACCGCTGATATTTTTAGCTAGGAGGAAGGAGAAAAAAAACAAACAGATTTCCATTACTGAGGTAACATCACCACCAGATAACAACACATGCTCAAGTGTTAGCCAATGCTATTGAAAAAAAACCATCTTGTCGAGGTCACTAAACATGATACTGGGGGAAAAACAAGGGAAAAAACCTTCACTCAGGCAAAGCATTCCTTTATTTACCAAACCACTTAACAGACATTTTCCATCTTTACAAGATGCCAGAGAGGCTGTGAAAATAAAAAAGAAAGCTGAGGCAGGAAGCCAAAGTGTCTTAAGGGATTCCTTAAGGAAGGAAGGGTAGAATTCAGCCGTGAATCTCTGGCTGTAACTTCACTTCCTCAGCATGGACATCGCAGGCACTGCCATGGACTGAGGCTCTTGTACAAAGATTAGACCAAGTGCCAAGGAAGAATCAGGTGTCATTCACATGCAAGATATGCCAGGGCCAAATGCAGAGAGAGAAGGAAGGGAAAGGAGCTGGAAGCAAGTATGGAGCTAACTGAGGTTGTAGCATAATTTGTATTACCGTAGCATCTAGGGGCTGGAGCCGTGCTGGGATCCCTCTGCGCTAGGCACTGCACAAACACAGAACAAACTCTTTACTCTGCATTCCTGCTCTCTGGCAGTGCGCTTATCAAAGTTTAAGAAGGTGTGAGCAGTGATCAGGGAGGGAACATAAGCCTCACTGAGGCTGAAGTTAGGTTAGGGAGTCACTTCTAGCCCAGCAGCCCTTTGACCGCCCATATTGGGCAGGTGCAGTCTCCGAGGACAAGCAGACAGCTCTGCAGAAACACATTAGCACAGGTCCCTAAGAACATGGATACAGAGAACAATTTCCTACCGTCACTCCTATCACTCACAGAGAAACCATGGACCAGACAGAAACCCAAGTTTGCCCCATCTCACTCACAGCAAAACCATGAATAAAATTTGTTTATAAACTAAACACATACTTGTGCTCATATCCTTTTTCAAGTAAGTTCTCTGCCACAAGGTAACCTTTCCCTGTACCTATAGCTACCAAAGAGCTCAGTTCTATCCTTAGACTTATGCACACTCCTTCCTGAAAACAAGAAATCTTCTGTGCTTGCAGCAACTGGTTTAACACCATCTGGGATACTGTGTCTAGCAGATCACAGCTATAACTGTTTTTGCAACTTTATTAGATTTGAAATTCATCTTCAGACATGATGTGTAAAATACTTTTTTATTATGGAACTGCCATTATTAACTACTGTGCATTGGTAATAATTAAGTAAGTAGCTGTAGACTGTATAAATTTCAAATAAAGGAACTAGAACAATAAGTTAATTAAGTTCCTTTAGTTTTCCAGAATGGAGTTATTGCTGCTCTGACTGGGAAAAGCAAAGGTGAAATATGAGACAGTGTAAAAATGTTCAGGATGAGTTATAGAAGAAGATGGGTCTAGCTAGGTGCTACATGGGAATCTCCCAGTCAGACTTAGAAGATGGGGAATAAAGAAAGAATGGCAATGTTTGTGCTGAAAGGGGAGTCATCAGCCTAGAGCAGACTCCCTAGTGCTGAGCACAAGCAGTAGGACTGATCTCATATAGCATACTGACACTTAGGTGGAAGGCACTATAAAAAGAAAAGAAAACAGGAGCATTGTGCAAGGAGAACCAAATAACCTTGAGGGCTGGGTAATCCAAAAATATTACATGGAATAATAGGAAGTGCAAAGCTCTGTAGAAATTTCTTTGTACTCACTGGCTGGAAATGAGAGTTGAGGGTAAATAGGTGGCTGTCTGAGATACGTTGCAGATGACAAAAGTCCAAAAATCATGCAAGAACAGAGCAAGGAGAAGATATTGGGGAATTAAATAAAGCCCTGACTACAACTGGACAGAGCATTTCAGAAGAAACCAAGCTAATGGAAAGGCAAACCTCCAACAAAAAAAGTAAGGAGATAAAGTAATAGGAAAATGGAGATCCTATCAGACAAAGCCATCTGAGGTAGGGCTAGCTGTTTACCCTACAGAAGTAGAAGGTGGCAATGATCTGATCAGCATTCCTACAAACCAGTTCATGTCTGCACACCTAACTAGCGCAGCAGAACAACCATGGCATAGAAGAATCAAGGATATCCTGAAGATGACCGAATTTTACACTGGAAAGCAAGGCTTGGAACCATCAGACCAACGCTATTTTGGAACAGTGGTAGGAGCAAGTCCAAAAGCCTCCCCTGAATTCAAGATGAGAGCTGGTTATGGGATTTATGTGATATTGTTGCCAATGCTACATATGTAGGGCTATGCTGCTAACTCAGGGAATCTCTCCTTAAGCCTCAGTCTGGCTCTAAGGCTCCTCTGTGACCCCTTAAGCTTGGACACCCCTTGCAATCCTGCAATCTCATCTGTCTGACCCCATTGGCTCAAAAGATTCACCGATACAGAAACCACTCTGCAACTGCAAAAAAATTACTCCGTGGTGATTTTTCTTCTCCTTCCACCCTTGGCAGTCACAGAAATCCAGATTTTTATTAGGGAGCACAAGCAGATGCAAAGGACATCCTATAATACCTCCCAAAAAAGACAAAGGTGGGAAAAAAAGTCAGAGGAAAAGATTAAATGATTCTCTAGTCCATTTCATGTCACTGTCCTGTAAAAACTGACTTTTCAAGGGTGCAGTGTGCCAGGTGAACCTGCTTCACTTGGGCTTTCTGGTTCTACACACACCCAGCTCAGATCCCTTGACAAACTCCTTTTGAAGACCTCAAAGATTTACCTAAAACTGCATTTCAAGGAAGAGTAACTGCTCTTTGAATACTATCTGTTGAAACACTGGCAGTGCAGCTGGAATGCAGATACAAACATTTGGCTCCTGTTCCCATTGGCTTCATATTTTGAAATAAAAAGTTATCACTAAGTAATAAAATTTCTTTTTTCCTAAATAAGAAAATAATACAAAATCATCACCATGGAAGTTTAACACTTCATTCTACCTTATTTCTTACTTCATCAAGTATTATTTTATATAGGAGAACAGTGTTGCAAGGAGTAAAATATGAGACATGATGGTTCAAAAGATGAAATCTAAGCCCTTACCATCCATGCCAGGAAATTCAGCCACTCTCCACATTAAGACACCTGACGCAAATGGAATTGTATTCTACACAGAGGACTCACAACTGAGCAAAGCCAGGCCTGGATCAGGCTGCCTATTTGGGAAACCACCAGTCATTGAGGTTTGAGCTCATTTGCAGAGGCTGCTGAAGAAGCAGAGAAGCCAATGGCCTGAGCAGAACCTCCTGAGCAAGCTGTGACTCTTTATTTTGTTATTGCAGCCCCGAGTGTGCTGTCATTAACCCTGGTGACAATGTGGTTCAAAGAACTTGGTCACTGCCTGACTCTGAGGGTGTGGCAGGGCCTGGATGAACAGCAGAGAGAAATGCTGATGGGAGAGATGAGAGACTGTCCCATGGGGATGTCAGAACTGCCCAACAAGGAATACTCAGCAGTTAGGCAGAGAGAGTGTGGGGAAAGAGATAAGAATGTGAGAGGGACTGAGTTGGCTCAATTTACAAGGTAAATGTGTAAACTGGCTAAAACCCAACTTGCAGTGAACATACCTAGGCCTGGGAAAGTAGAGGTGGCTGGAAATCACTCTAAATATTAGTCAAACTTCAGTTTTTCCTAATAGTGATGCATTTTACTTGAAACTTGCTGGTTCTGACAGCTCCATATATCCTACTGCTTTTTGTTTTCCCAGGTTTTCCAGCAATTGCATTCTAGGTTTTCTAATCCTGTTTTGTGTGACTTCTATCAAGCTTTCTCTAGCTTAAAACACTTTCCTGATCTTCAAGCTGTCAGATCAGGGACCGAGTTGGATCGGTGGGCATCAGAGTAGAAAACAACAACCAAAAAAGCGCATTATTTTAGAAATCTTGTCACCAACACTACACACAGCAGTGGGTATAACACATAATGAACAACCACAAAAAATGACACTGCCAGAGGACGGCTCGCGGTTTTTAAGGCCCAAAGCAGCTATTGGACTACGTGGTGTGCCTAGGAGGAGTGAGCTGGTGCTGGGGCAGTTCCTTACTTGATGGGCACGGTGGGCGAGCCCGAGCGGTGGAAGTGCACGTTCTGCCACTTGCCGTCGCGCCGGTGCCAGACGCGCGTCTCCTCGGACTGCATGGTCTTGGGCATGCCGCTGCCGTCCATGTACTGCGTCAGGCGGATGTAGGCGATGCACGCCGCGTCCTCGCCCACCAGGTGCACGTGAGGGTTCAGGATGATCGTGTGGATCGGCTTGTTGCTTTTGGACAGAGCTACCACACACACACACACACACACGTAATACACACAGGAGAAACCACATTTGCTCTGGGTAAGCCAAAAGAACTCATGCCAACCTGTTTTCCACGCAAACATCTCAGGCTTAGCAGATACAAAATCATAGCTAGGGTTTTATGATAATCATACCTACAACTAAAATATTTTGTAGAATGAGCACAGTCACTTACTATACACTACTTAATGAGCAAATATGTTTAATCCATGCATGTCACAGACACATTTTATGAAAAATCCTTTCCTTAGGATTTTTTCTCCTGAGAAGCTGAGAGGCCTCAGGAACAAAATGTAAACATTGATTATCTGCTGCTGTGGAATGCAACAGGTGGATCTGTGATTGATCTCATGTGGTTGTTTCTCATTAATGGCCAATCACAGTCCAGCTGTTCAGACTGACTTGGTCAGTCACAAGCATTTGTTATCATTCCTTTTCTATTCTTAGCTAGCCTTCTGATGAAATCCTTTCTTTTATTCCTTTAGTATAGTTTTAATAAAATATATATAATAAAATAATAAATCAAGCCTTCTGAAACGTGGAGTCAACATTCTCGTCTCTTCCCTCATCCTAAGACCCCTGCAAACACTGTCACACATGCACATATATGGATTATATAAAGTGGAGGGCACCACCCGGCATTTCCCAACGTTTCAGTTTCCCTATTGCGTCTAATGACATTTGTACCCAATATTTTCAGTTAAAATAATTCAACTCTTAACTCATTCTTAATTTTGATTTTTTAGTTCCAAATACCTGAAATTCTCCTCTGCCCTCTGAGGTGCCCTGTGATGTGTGAATGAGCACAGCAGCAGCAGACTGAAAAACACCTGTAGCAGAACTCTGAAAAAAAATAATACTCCCTTCCCCTGCCCAAGCCAATTAACTAACTCCCAGACCAAAAAGCTCATTAGATGAGAGACACACAGTCACAAGGAACAGATGAAGATTCGGAGATGAAAATGGAATATTTACCATTTTCGAAGTAAAACCGGTGGAAGTCCATCCCTTCTACCAGATTACCCAAAGCTTCAGGTTCAAAAGATGTAAGGCCAGGATCACAGATTTTTCTATGGAAAAGAGGAAATTCTGCAATGAGCACACGTGGTTAGGGATCACTGCTTTGGAGAGATAATTTTAAACTGTTTCTTTCATGCCTATTAAACATTTCACCTACTCATGCCATCACATAGGAAAAGAACCACACTTAACATCAGGAGCAGGCATGGAGTTCTGGTTTCAGCTCAATTAGTAAATTTGGCAGCTTACTTGGAGTGGACCACATTTCACATAAATCATGTTTTGACCGAAAAAAAGACCCACAAGTCAATGTTATTACAAGTAGGAATTTTTACTTGTGACAATGAAAACCGTGGCTGTGCAATGTAAGGGATATTTTTTACACCTCACATCATGATGTAAGCCAGATTTAAATATTTTCTTCTAACTACACTGGAGTTATACTAGCAGCTCTTCTGAAACTGGTGATGTATGAAGCCAGGGAAAAGCAGCCATGCACATATCTTGTGTTTCATGGGGTCATCTAGGAAGACATTTCAACAGTACCTAACTCCAAGCACAGGCACTCACACATAAATTTGCATATTTACACAGACAGTGTCAAATACCCCAGCTGTCCTCACCCCCTCCAAAGGAGGAGCTTACGTGTAAGCTTCGAAGTCCCCGTTGTTGATGGCTTCAATCAACTGCTCGGTCACCTTGATAATCTCCTGCTTACGAGCTGGGGAGAGACACAAACCCAATTTTACAGGGGAAGGCAAAGTGGAAGGCGACAGCTGCCAGGGATTCTGTCACCCCGCAGCTGCCACAACAGCCATCTCTGCTCCTTTCTACGACCAAAGGACATGATGTTACGTTGTTGCTTTACACTGATTTGCCTTCAGTGCACTCCTGTATCCACAAGGAAATTACACATGTCAAGATCAATCCACTTCCCTATCACACTTCTAATTATCTTTCCTTCACTGGAGGATCTGCTGTTTAAAAAGCAAAACAAACCAAGCCCAACTCTAGACTTCAAACTCCAGGAAGCTGATTACTGTTTTACAGCCAGTCTGGCTGTAGTAGCTCTGTTGGCAAGCAACAGTTGCGCAACAGCAACTCCCACACATGAATTTGACCATTAACAAAAACATGCCTGGAAAGTTAAAACTGAAAGTGCAGAGTGCGATCACATTCTTCTTGAAAAGAAAATGCTGGGGAGCACACAGAGAAATCACCTTTCCAATGCTGTGCTCAAAACTGACACTGTGGTGTTAACCTTCTCCTTAGTGCACAGCTAAAGCATTCTGATGAAAAGGACCAAAAAGAAACCAGCAAAGAAAAATGTGATGGTGAAAAAAGTGGATGTAAAGGTCTACCAAGGCTTTTTGTGAGCAGCTCTTGACTGTTAGCACTGTGGCTAAGAGCATTTCCTTATTTTTCACCATGATTGTGGAAAGAACAAAGACTTTTAATGAAGAGAGCAGCAACGCCTCCATCATCATTGGTTTCAACAACATGGGGCAGACTATGTGGACACTGCAAGGCATTGCCAGCACCAGCCAAGTGGTGGGATGGCTGAGTCAGAAATAATGGTGCAGTCCTACAGAAGGCTGTCAAAAAGAGATCCAGAACAAGCAGACCTCGTGCAGTGAGGAAATTACCAGTTCTGCACACAGCATCTCACATACATATAACTGAGCTAAAGGATTTGATTAAATAACCCAGTAACACATCTCAATCAGAGACAAGGAAATTACAGACCATTAAATCAGACAGTGGGAAATGAGGTAAAAATCTCTGATCAGTTGCTACATAATCATGAGCTCATGTTAGTGGATAACGATATAAGCAATTAATATGCCTGCAATGGTACTGTAGTTCCCACACACAAGAGGCACAAAACCACACAGACACATAATTTGTCATCACTGGGCTCAAGACAGTTGGCAATATTCCCCTTTTCACTAATATCAGTCATGCCTTTGCTGAGTTTCACCACAGTACCTTTGATGTTGAGATACACAAGATGTAATTCCACATCAATCCCAGAAGGAAGAAATTTAATTGTGCTGCCAAATTGCTGGTTTTCCTGGTTTTAGCTCCAAAATGAAATTGCAGTGGAAATGTTTTCATGAAGCTTTCTGACAGAAGCCACCTTATAGTACCTAATGGGGTTCCAGCAAAGTTTGCCTGTAGCCACACTGAGGAGAGCTGTGTCTGCAGATGTATCCATGGGATGTCAAACACATCCATCAGGAAGCTCCAGAGGCAGCAAAGCCAGCAAAGGAGATTACAGCACTTATCACTGCCTCCAATCAATCACCATCCAACTCCAGCACTGGTGTCAGCATTTGTGGAAAGGCTTCACAGCTCCCAGTGCAGACTTGTCAGGAACAGGAAGATGTTGCCCAATCATCTGCCTTTCAACTCAGTCCTCAATTTTTCTACAAAATTACAAGCATTACATGAAACTATGAAAAGCACTGTGTTACTCTCACCTTTCAGTGACACACAATTACACATATACTAGAAAATTACATTTCTTCCTATTTAGTGATCTGCTATGCAGTTTCACTGGCAGTGAGCCAAAGGGAGAGGTGAAGCACAATTCAGAGAGAGGAGCTCCAGAATTGATTTATCCTATAGTGCAAAATTCTCTGCCTCCTTCCTAGCCCTTACTCAGTACAAGAACAAGGCAGTGTGAAATAACAGCAGACATCCAAGACTAATTCAAATACTCAGGAGCCACTGTGATTTTGCACAAACCTCCTCCTCATTGTTTTTAGCTTTTATGCCTTCTCATGTGGGTATTTGTGGGGATGCAGGGAGCCAGACTACAAACAGAGACCAAAAGTGTTACTGCTTCGTTGTCATTGAAACAGAATTTTAACCTGGAAGGAGTATGGAAAAGAAAAAATGGGAAAACTGAAATATAACAAGAAGAGAACTGGAAGGAGACTGGAAAGCAGCAAAAGGAAAATACAGCTGTGACTTGGTGGCCATGTGCATCCAGTCAAATCCCTGCACCTTCCCTTAGTGCAGATGACGAAATAGGGAGGGCACTGGACATAAACTAAGGTGAAATGGTATTGGTAGGAACAGTGTCCTGCTACTGCAGACAGCATCTGACACAAATAATTGGCAGTTCTTAGAGTGGTAAGAAAATTGTCCAATTTTCATTCTGAGTTTGATGGACTCCACATAACATGTGCTCTTCAATCACTCCAGGTTTTTTTTCCATCCAAACACACACTCCAAACTATACAAGGACAACACAAGGCATTAGGGAAGAGGCATTTGGCCAGTTCCCATCTGCCAGATAACTGTCACTTACAATCACCATTTGCATTTGACTGTTTCATTATTTATTTTTTTATCCAATAGTAAACTTGGCTTGTATTGAATTCTAGGACAATTATGCTGTTTGATGCACAGTGGCAATTTCATGCTATTATACTTTTCATTTGATGTGCAGTCAGGACTCCCTAAATAAAACTACAGCAACTGAACTTCCTAAACAAAACTGACAACTGTAATGAGATTCTGGTAAAACTGGTTCAGCTACTTTTTCCACAGAGTGTGGTCAAAGTCAGTTCAAAAAGTAAAGAAAGACTGACCCATCTATAGTTTTTTAGAATATGACAATGGCTTTCCACAGCATAAAATATGTACTCTGTACACAAAGGATAACTGAACAAAAATACACCTGGTGTCTTTCAAACAACTGAGGTGTGAGGGAAGAACACTGTTGACAAGTCAAAGGTGCTGAGCCATTTTCCTGAAAACCAGAAGGAAACAGACTGCAGATCTAGCAAGCTTGTGTGGAGAAGATGGTGGCTTTGACATTCTTTGCTCAGAATATGGGTCAAGTAAATACATTGCAGAAAAGACCATGGACCTATTCCTTACAACACCTTTTCCCCCACTGGCTGAAGGAGTTAAGGTAATTAATAGGGGTTTAGCAGCTAAAAAAATAAACCCCCTGCTTTGGCAAGTGAGTAGGCATATGACTAAGACAAAGGCAGTTGAAACAAAAATATTATGAAGAAGAGCTATAAAAAGACCAAATAATAAGAAAAAGAACAAACAAGAACATTTCCAATCACTGGCTAAAATGTTTTCTTCAGCATTGCTGCAGCACATATGTTAACTTTAAATGAGTCATTAATCTCTAGCTTTATTGCACTACCTTTTTTCCTTGCTCAGCTACAGGGTGAGGGATAATCTTTCTAAATTAAAGACCACCATTAACATTAAGATTTAAACAACATAAAATGAGGAGAAACACCATTTAAGCAAAAAACATCTAACACTATCAATACTTCAATCTACAAGGAGCAGTTCCCCAGGCAGTGAAATCAAATATCATAGGAAAAAAAAGGATAAAATAGCAGCAAAACCTGCCATTTTCCAGCAGGGAACTCTGGCTTTTCTTCCCTTCCTGTAGCCCCAAGAAATATTTATAAACTCAACCTACAAGAATCACACAGAAATGACAGATATTTTGGTATTTTGATTGCAGAGAGAATGTGCAGTATAGAAATGAGCTGTAGATAAGTGAAAATGAAGCCTACAGAAATATCTGTAGCTAAAACTTCATGGTTTTTGACACACAAGAGAAGAGCCCTTGTAACTCACTGGCCACCATATTACCCATCATTTTTTTCAAAAGTGATCCCAGTGAAAACAGTAACTTAAACCACTTTATGCTGCAGGCAGATATTGAAACACCTTTCTCCTGCCATCAACCCTTCAGATGCCTGCCTGTGTCTCCACTGCACTGCAATGCCTAAGCAGAGAAGCACCTCTCCAGAAGAACAAGGTAACCTTGTTCCATATTTGCACATGCACTTGGAGATGATTAAAATGATTTTGCTTCTGACTTGCTCACATGTTGTTTCTCAAGGCAAAAACCCTTAAAACTTTTCAACTGGGTACTCTTAACTCTATGGATCTCTGTACACCTCAGTTTGGATTAATCTCACAGCATTTTGGACACATATAAGTACAGACAAGTGAGTTTGTTCTCTCAACTCCCCTCCCTAAAAGTCAAGGGAGAGAAATCAGCACTTTCAGGGCAGAATTCATCATATCCTAAAATAGATTTTTAAGACAAGTGTGACTCATCTGACCTATTTGCATTGGCTAAAGGCAGTCTAGACAACCATCTCAAACACAGATATCTACACTGTGGAGGAGAGTTAAATCCAGGGGGACAAATCCTCCCGCTGTGCTGTTGTTTTAAAACAGGACAGTTGGTATTGAGATGACAGCGGTTTGCTAAAATGGAATAGCACAGCAGGGGGAACCTGGCCTCACTTCCCATCTGAACATTGTCCCAACAAACACCAGTTAGATGGAAAGCACACAGCCAGTCAAATTATTTCTATGCTCTGGAAACAACCAAAGTCTGAAAAGAAAGAGGAAGATACTAGAAATTTTACCCTGTGTTGTATAACAAGTTCTGGCTGTGTGGATGTACCAGATTTCATTCAGCTTTACAGCATGGACTGCTGAACATCACACAATGTTCCTACAAATGATTCTCATGACACCAATATTTGAAAATTCTCTGCTGATAACTCTTCTTGCAATTTCTGCCACAAATATTCCAACTAAATAATTTCTGAAAAGAAAATAAACGACTGACTGGGTCTCAGATCGACATAAAACCACCTAGACCATCAGATGACAAGACATGCTCCAGGGAACTTCTCATTTAAGAAGTTTATCAAGATTCAGCATACAAAACGCCAGCATTTATCTCTTAGCCCACACTGAACCTTAAAGTTTGATAGGGACTAAAACATCTGAGCTGTCATCTCACATGTGCATCTTTTTCCTAGAGCATGCCAATTCCAAAGAATAGCGCTGATTCATCCAATTATGAAATGGATGGATGATCTGCAGAATTTTATCAGGGTTATTTGGTATCTCCCACTTATCTGAAAACTGGTAAGCCTGTAACTGCCCTAAAAAATTTTCAATTCTTTAGCTATGTAGGCAAATATCTGAAAAAATTATCCCGGAGCTTTTCCACACTGTACTGACAAAACAGATCCAACAAAATTCATGTGTCTATTTCAATTCAAATTAAGAAATTTATGCCATACATAGTATATTTTTATTTGTATGGAATCAATTACGTCTAAAGATGCTCTCTCTTTATGTCATTGCACTAAAAATATTACACTTATATTGATACAGCATAGCAAATGTTGGCAAATGATTATTTTTTAATGATAAATCACCTGCAGTCTCAGATCAAAGCTGCATCATGGTCACTGCACTTACAAGACACTGCACTGTGACTTCCCAACAATTTCATGGAATCTGCCTGCTGTCTCCAGAAATGGTGTCTCAAGTCTTGATGAATGAGACATTAACAAGCTTTGCTGCTCTGTTTGTTTTCATTTAAACTGTGTTCCTGCCTAATCACTCAACTAGTTCAGAGGAACTGGACATGTGAGGCTGCCAGCACTCAGATCTGGAAATGCTGGGCACATAAAGGGCATTGTGTGGGTATGCACCATGGATGGAACGAAGCCTTATGGCACGTGTTACTGACGTGCCAACCCTCTGTGTTACACAGCCCAGATCTCTCCTATTAATTCCTCTCTTTTCCCTGGCTCTGGGCTGTTTGTGCAGGCAGTGTTTGTTCTTCTAGTTTGATCCACACTCACCCATACATTGACAGAGCCTATGCCACTGCTCCCACAGAATGAAGCTGTGCTTTTGGCATTACCTGGCAACAGCTGTGACCAGAGACAGCCCATCCCCTCCAGGACTGGCTCCTCCCACCTGCACTAGCTGACTCCACCAAAAATTCCACTCATGTTTAAAAAAGGTTCATGTTTAAATAAGGTCATGTTCTTGGCCCAAACCTTATTTTAAACTCATGCTTAAAATAAGGTTCAGGCCAATAACACACAGTCCATGTTCCCAAGGGCCAGCCTGGATCTCACTTTTATCTGTGCAAATTCCCATTCTTACCACCAGTGCAACTATCCTGACACATGCTGGCTGCAGGATCAGAACCTGGCAAGCAGAACCCTCATTCCCAGGAAGTCATTCCCTGTTTCAAGTTACAAGGTCTCGCCCCTCCAAGGAATTTCTGAAAAATTTCTGAGTTAATTTACAAACAAGAAATGCTCTACCCAGGGCTGTTGGTGTATTCTACCAATAGAGTGCCTTTCCCCTCTCATATTTTAACACTGGAGATTTCCTTTACCATCAGCTGGCCACTGATCATCAGAGATCTCCTGAGCAGAGGAGGACATTTCCCGCTTGTCCTATCAATGCTGCAAGTTAACACCTGCCACAGCAGCTTCAAGGCTGATTAATCAAGAAAGGAACTTGATATAATAAATGTAACAGGTAATTAATGCTGAGGCCCTATCCAGGATCCAAGGAAGAGGTGAGGCAAATCTCTCTCCCCAGGTTGAAAACTACTGCAAAGATTACTCCTGCAAGATACAGCTGTCTGAAATACAGACATTTTTATCTTGCTGTTATGGCTGATGAAAATATTTTTACAATTAATTACAAGGAAAAAATACCTAAAAAAATTTACTTTTGTAAAGGCTAAGCACAGGTCATTCCTAGATCAGGCAGATCACAGAAACTGACCTTTTTCGAACTTCTGTCAGATGGTGGGGAGGGAAGAGGAGAGACAGAGGAGATCATCTGACAGATGAGTCTCTCAACTTACATAGTACAGAGGAAGGAGTGGAGTGGGAGAGCTCAGACTCAAGCGATTGACTCTCTGAGTTTGCATTTCTCATGGACTTGCCCGCTGAATTGATGGAAAGAAACACAACATATGAACAAACAAAGATGAAGAGGTAGAGTGTGATCAGACTCCTCAGCAGGCACTGGCAGCAGGAGCGGCCTCTGGGGCACGGCAAGGGTGGTGACCAGTGGGATGAAGAAGCAATGGAAGAGGAGGAGTGGTGGGTGGAACTCAACCTCTCCATGTCCTCCTCCTTTGTGAAAGCTGTGTGAGGGTCAAGGACATGTGAAGGAAGAAAAAAAAGAAGGCCAAAAGAAAAATAATGATAATTTAATTAGAAGCAGCAAGAACTTAGAAAATCTTTGAGCACACAAACAATGTTAATGATGTACTTTCAGGGGCAGTGTGGGTACCAAAGAACAGTTGTAAAGGTCGTAGGTGTGAGTGACTCTGTTCAGATGCCAGCGCAGATTTACCCCTGTATCTGGTACTCAGACACAATGGGCTTTGAAAGAGCTTTGGAAAAACTGTTCTTAGAAATTTGAATGATTTTTAAGGAAAGTACATTCCAAAAGAAATAGTTTAAACTGCTTTCTTTCTACCATTAAATCAAATTAGGTCAACAGGTATACAATTAATTATCAATACATTAAATATTTTGAGGCAATATACCTTCCAGATGTCTTAAGCAGCAGAGGTAAATCACAATTTGTCAAATCTCTAAGTGCCTTAAAAGCTCAGCAATTCCCCATTGCCAAGCATGATTCTTACTAATGCTTTTGTTAATTTGTCTCTGGGGGCAAAAAGACACCATGAAAAATTCACATCTCCTGTCCATCTAACAACTCACCTTTCTGAAAATCTGTGGACAAAAATAATGATGCTATTCCATAGCATTACTTGAAAAATCAAACCCATATTACAGAGATGCTGCCCAATAGTTCCAGTCTCATTACTACAGGAAGAAGAAATCCCATAAGTAATCCCAGAAGAAGGCATTGTCTACAGTCCAGTTCTCAGCATGTTCTTCCTGTCTTGTCCTGTCATATTTAGGAGGGATCACTGTCATGTAGATAAGCCCATGATCGATGGTTAATGTCAGAAATTTATCTTAGCAGGGAACTTGAACTACAGCTTCAAGCCATGCCAGACTTAAATAATATAATTAACTTATTGCTTGAGTTATGAAAGCTCACTGTTGTTTGGCAAGCAGTGTTTCTACTAAAAGAAATATGTTCCAGTCCTGGAAGGGGTAAGTGTATATGTAAACAAGGCAAAGTTACAGACACTAAGATTTCCAGTAAATAAAAAATGAAAAGTAAGCCTGATTTTACTGTCTTCAAGGTAAATACCTGCCTTCAAAAGTGAAAACAGGACGAGATCCTGACATGAGAGGAGAATGCTCTGTGCACCCCTGACAGGAGGAGAATTTGATCCTGAGGATACATTAATGATAGGTGATGTAAGATATTTTTAATTGCTCCTTGTCGTAATGAAGCCTAACATCCATAACACTTGGCATGGACACGCACGTGCACCGGCTCCCACAGAGCACAGAGACACGAGCATGCTGAGGATGCTGCACCCCAAAACAGACCCACACCTCTGCAGAGAGGCAAATCAACCCCAAAGAACAAGGCCCCTGGTGCAGAGCTGGATGTTTGCAGCAAAGCAAGGGGCCCTGGCTCTGTCTGTGCAGCCCTGGGATACTGGGAACAGGAATAACACACAAGCCTCTGCAGAGCCATTCCCTGGGAGCTGTGGATCACACTGCAGTGCCATAAAACACACTAACTCTGCTGCTCAGTTACAGCCACAGCCCCCTGCTCCTTCCCAGGAAGGACAGAGCCTATTCCCACGCCTTACTCCATGCTGCAATGAAAAGCAAAAAGGTCTTAAACGTTCTTTATCATCTAAGGTGCAAAGCATTCCTTTTAGATCTGAACATGGTGACAAACATCCTGAGTCATCTTGAGCATACATGTAAGGACCTGGAGAATTCTCTCTCCTTCCTCTGCAATCCATTTGTTCCTATCAGTATTTTATCTCTAGTAGCTGTTCCTGACAAGAGAACAGCTTTCTCACTGTTCTACAAAACATACATCCAGGACTCAATCTTGCTGTGTGGGGGGAATAATCTTTCCTAAGTGTCTTGCTAGAGCAGGAAGCTTGAGCTTGTAAGAGGTGTCAGGAATGCAGGGCTCCCTATTCCCTGAATCATTCTGCAAATTAGACCCTGGGGGCACTGTTAGCTTTAATTTTATTATAAAACAGTATGAACAACAGTCTCCAGAGGAAAGATGGGAAGTGTGAGAGGAATACTAAAAAGTGAAAAACACATAGGTTCATGAACAATTAATAAGAGGGAGATTATATTTGTCTCTTAAATAAACAGAAAATTAAATCCTTGTACACTGCAGGGAAAGACACAAACAGGACCTTGTTCCTCAGACTTGTGCTTATGGCAAGATCCCCTTTTCTGGTTTGGGAATACCATATATTGTGGCCATCCAACTGCATGATACTGCAGAATCATAAAAGAATTAGGCAAATTATTTTCATTGTTGTGTTTTTGTATAATTGTATCCCCTGAGGTACAATTCTATGTGGTAAGCTTCACACAGAATTTTCTAGGAAGTCTACCGTAATAACACTACATTAGATCATCACACAGAGGCCCTATAATTAAATTATTCATTTCATAAGCTTAGTTGTTAAACTACATCAAATAGTTTGAAGAAAGAAATACAAAACATTATGATTAAAGGTAAATTACACTGTGTTTTCCAACGCATCAGCTGCAGATCCCTGTAATTGTTCTCTCCTTTCACAGTTACTCAAACCACCACCACTTTGTTGCATCCATTCTCCCTGTTTTATCTTACTATCACCTCTGGCCCACATTTCATCTGTACATACATCATTGTTTTTGAGGTCAAAAGCCAACCTATTTTGTGAATCAAAGACACACAAACCAAATACTCCCTTTTTCAAACCCTTTGCATTTTAAAACATAATGCTATTAAAATAGGTATGTGTAACATCATAGCATAATGTTTAGAGCAGGGAAAAATGGAAACAAATATTATCTGTGAAGCTACAAAACCAGGTTTATAAAAAAGTTTTGATGTCAGTTTTTTAAAGAAAAAAAAGAAGATTAAAATAAGTGTATGGACAGAACAAAAGGAAGCCAAAAAATACACTGGCATCTGAACAGAATAAAAATAAAAATGGTGACATGAAAAAAAAAAAACAAAACCAAACCCAAAACACAAATGGCATGCTAAACATAAACTAAGTAAAAGTTACAAAGCACTGATTTAGACATTTATAATCTACTTCTATTATTACTGGAACTAATATCTTAGTCAAAAAGCAGTAACTTTAAACTCTTAATCCCAAAACATCATGGGAAATGCTGTTTTGGGAACTGAAAAGTTACAGTTAAGTCTCAAACACATCTAAAGTAATTTCTTCTAAAGAAGGAAAACCACTATTCTCTCCTAAAATTCATTAGGGGTTCCTGTGTTTAATGGCCCACTGAAATACAACCACAAAACTCATGTTACTGCTTCTCCAAACATTTCCAGCATAAAATCATACCTTTCACATCCTCATCTTCGATGGTCGTGTTGGAACTCTCTGTAGATTCCTGTTGAGAAGTAAATATGAGTCAAGTGTACAAAACAAGGCAAGCCTTACTTGCGTGCCTAGGAAAATGACAGGATTAGTTACAGGAGTCATGCAAAGCCTTGAAGCAGGGTGGGATGTCATTCACAAACAAATGGTCACACACTGATTGAGACATTTCCACCTGAAATGGATGTCAAACATTGCCATTCTCCACAGGAGGGAACAGAAACACAATTCCTGCACTCTGATGCTTTTACTTCACAGGAATGTACAGGAAAGGTTTTTTTCTTTAATATCCAACTCTACAAAGTCCATCTGAATGTATGAATTACCTCAGCCAAGTAGGAGTGCTTGCCATTTTAAGCTTAGTGATTAAACCAACTGTGCAAAATAAGTCATTCCATTCCAATTTCACCTTCCAAATATGTAGCTTCCACAAGCTACAATTTACAACCAATTTCCTGCTCGTGTGACTTATGCAATGTATTTTCAAATGACAGTGATGGGAAGCATATTGGATTAGATTATCTCATTTTTATATTGGTTTCTGTGATTTTTTTTAAGGAGATGAAGAATTGATGAAAGTATGTTAAGAACTTTGACAAAATAAGGCATCTTTGTAGCAGTATTCTTCAACCAACCAGTCATGCAGAGGAATGACTCATCTATCAGATAGTTTATTCTTAAGCCATCACACTTAAAAAGGCAAGGATATTCTATCTCAGCCTTTCCTTAATTACCAGAAACACAAAATATAATGGGCAAATTCAACAGGGCACTGTCAAATCTAACACCTGCAGAGAGCTGGAAAGTTTTAAGCTAGATGGTTTTTTTATCTCTGTACTCTCTTGAAAAGTTAAATTTTTTTTTGCAGCTCAATAACAAAAAAGATTAACTGATCTGTTTTTTACTGACACAGAAGACAGGACTGGTACTGTTTAATTCTTTAAAGATTTTACAATTACATAATGAAAGGTAAATTTGCCAGTGCCCTTCATTTACTGTGTCCTCACAAGGCTGAGCCAAAGGAACGTTCAAGAGGGCTAATGCATTACTCAGACCTTCCAAACCCAAATGTGCACTGATAAGTCAAACTAGAGGAATTAAGTCACACACAAACAAAACTGAACGAGCCACCATGCTGCCCCTGCCCTGGCTGTGTTAGACATTCCACTCTACACAGACGTATCATGCTCTAGCACT
The DNA here is from genome assembly GCF_035770615.1 of Melospiza melodia melodia. Taxonomy (NCBI): domain Eukaryota; kingdom Metazoa; phylum Chordata; class Aves; order Passeriformes; family Passerellidae; genus Melospiza; species Melospiza melodia. Next base: position 42,453,430 of record NC_086198.1, read on the forward strand.
TCAAATATTAGATAAAGTACTTACAAGTGAACAAAAACCTCACACAAATATGAGTTGTAAACACCATGCAAAGCTCACAGGGCAGATGTAGCCTCTAACACTGAAGCATCCACTCCAGTTGCCATACTACAAGGATCAGTCTTTCAGATAAATTTAGGAGGAACTCTCCACATTAAGGGGTTTGTTTGTTTGCTGTGACCTTTTGGGACATTGAGTATCTCAGTTGTTGAGATAATGTAATAAAACCAAGTAGATGTAGTCATGCCAATATTTTATCGGGGTTTTCTGGGCTTTAGTGGACTTCAGCGATAAAGATCAGCCTGCTGTTCAAACACAGGCTGCTGGTGGCCTATGAGTTTCAACTTGGGAGCTCAAAGAGTAGTAACATGAAAACACAAGTTCTGTGTAGGACAGATGCAGGGGACATAAAGGACTGGGACACACAAGCACAACACACACCATCAGCACTTCCATGCTTGGAGGAATGGCTGCATGCGTTATGTCATCACTCAGATCCACTCCTTCTCTTATGAGATAACCACAGGGAGTTAAGACTAGATAAATGGGATGTGAATTAAATCAGCACTGCAAACAGTGAAATTCTTGTTGAAGCATAAATCCTTTTCAGGAAACCTAGGAACATGTGTTAATGTAAATGATGGTATTTCCTGGCCCTTTTCAAGTCCATGCATGAAAAAAACAAAACAAAACAAAACATGTTTTAGGGATCAGCTGCCAGACGCAAACATCACAATACATGAGAAAAAGAAAAGAGCGTGAAGAAAACATGTGAAAATCAAAAGACCTCTTTGTCACTTGAAATGTGAAATTGTTTTGGAAACTGCCCAGTGATGTTATGGAAGAAAACCAAAGTCCTGTGCAAAGACACATCACAACACAGTGTATAAGCATGCTGAGAAACAGCAGATGGAATAAACGGAAATGACATCTTTGTCTGAGTGACGACTGCACGTAAAACTCGCCGGGATCATCTCACCACACTCTGAGAACAGCACTCTTAGGTTTCCCTTAGACTGCAGCATTTTTGGCTGAAATGAGAGAGATCCCCTGCTCCCTGGGCTGGGCTGCACAGGGCACTGAGCTCTGTCCATTGCTACCGACTCCCCCAAGAGCTTCAGGAGCTCAGAAGCAGCAGGACGCACGCAGCAGATGGACACGGATGAAAACAGGCTCGAGAGACACTGGGTGTACAAATGCAGGAATGAGATTTTCCTCCACAAATTCTTGGAACGGCCCTACTGTGCTGAGAAATAGTGGATGGAATGTGTGGTGTGGAAAAGCAAGATGGAGTTGATTCTTTCTGAATACCTTATTTCCATCAGGGTTGTGGATTACTGTAGTTTGGGGCTCCTGAGCGAGAACAAAATAAAGAGAGAAAGAGTTCCCATTGGTAAATACATTTTCATTGGTGTGAGGGAGTGCAAGAAGAGCCAGCTTACAAATGCTGAACGCTGACAAGAGTTAAAACAAATGTTAACTGTCGCCACGGGGTGAAACTGGATGTCTCTAACACAGATTTCCTCAACAGCAAGCCAGCAAAAAAGGCCATCTCACCTAATGCAGCAGCATGCAGAGACCTTATTCAGGACCAGGGTGTGCAGGGCTTTGAAGCTCTGGGGACCTGCAGAGGCTCTTCTGGATGAGAGCAAGCCAAATGCTCTGTGGGTTTTCCTGTCTGAACCTGGACAGGCAGGGCAGCCACAGATCTTTAAGCATTAATAACTTCTCTTTAATCATGCTTGCTTGTATTAGCATGAAGTGATCTAATTGAAATACAGTGGAATTGATAAGCATTAAGGATGACTATCCCTAGGCACTACCGTGGTTTAGAATGTGTGGACTGCTCTCAACTCCTGCCTTGGCAGAGCTGCATAAAAATAAGTGTGAGAGATCTTTGTGCCATTTAAAAGTGTAATTTCCCCGAATGCTTTAACTTTTTTTAAAAAAGGTTCAATCATCTTTAAAATAGCAGCCAGCACACCTTCAGCATGGGCCATTGGGCACTGCTCTGTCTGGGAACAGACTGCCATAAACTCCTGCGTGCAACCTGCTGACTTGGCCTTAGGAAGAACTTACTGCATGCCTCAGTGCCAGCTGCTCAAAAAAATTGCAGAGGAAAAATGCTTCCTTAATGTGTGTGAATTACCCCATTTTCAAAGTTTTATATGTGCATGGGAAACAAGAAGTCACAACATTATGTACTTTGGCACTGGCATTTACATAGGTGAGCCCCGTGACACACAGGTGCCTTAGAAATAGGGCTATTAATAAAAGCCAGACTGCAGTAAACATCCAGGAATATCACTTGGATTTGGAATATGCCCTTAGCAGAGCTTATTAATGTATAATGTCTCCTGCTGATTTAAATGGAAGAGGAACAAGCAAAATGTTTAGCTCTAGATGCCTCTTGATCCCAGAGAAATCTTGCAAAGTCCTGCTGAGTTTCAGGAAATATGGAATGAAAATCTGAATAAGGTCTGTTTTACGGCAGCCTAGTAATAATCCTGTTAGCTCTCCTGGATGTCAACACTTTAACTAAGACAAAGCTGAGAAAATAACAGAGCTGGTTTTAAAAGATTTTTTTGGTGCAAAAGGTTAGCATTAGAAGGTGGCAACAGTCATCAGGCAAAGAGCTAAGAGCAACACCAAGCACATTCTACTCACTTTCTGGCACAGCATGCAAAAAACTCAGCTATGGTTACAAATGCTATGACTCTACCGCATCCAGCTTCCATTTAATATTTTCTGTCAATAAACACGCTCTAATGGGTTTCCTCACAAAAAAAAGACAGCATAATTCAAACAAAAAGGTTTTCCAAAACCTGTTTTTAGAAAGCAAACAGAGTAAATGCATGAAAAAGCAAAAAAGAGGAAAAAAAAAAGGAAGAACAAACAGAAGACAGTCAAAAACTTCCAGATAGCATGAGAAGGAAAATTCCAGGTATACCAGCGCCGGGGTAGGAATATTTTCCTTGGGGCTGGTTACCACGTTGGTTTTGTTGTTTATCTGTAGGTATGCAGAAAACAGAAACAGACAGGCCTTAGAACTCGCAGTAGGCACCGTATCTATATCTCTGCACACAAAATCTATAGACAGGCATCGGTATCTATAGATAGATATAGATATGGAAATAAAGAATACAGAAAGATGAACTTAGGAACTTGCAGGAACACTGACACTAACTGCAGGAGCTGGCTGGCAGCTCCTCCCCATGCGCTGCCAGAGCCCTGCACCAAGGTCTAGATAAGGGATGGATGAGTTGAGCTGAGACACTTAGCAGAGAGCCCTTAAGTAGCAGCTAAGCAGGTCTAAGAAGAATAAAGAATTAAAGTCCTAAATAGTCACTGCCATTTCATGCCATTTCATGACATGCAATGGTGTTCAGTCATTGCACTCAATAGTTCTTTATTTCTAATGAATTATCCCTACCATAAATAACATTTGAGTATTTGTAGTGCTTCAAGAATCTGTGTTTTACTGGCTGCTGATTCCACTTTGGAATAAATGTGACTGAGGCTAGAAAGAGACTTGTGCCCCTTGAGCTTTTGTGGTGCTATTTTTAGAGAAAATCATTGGCAGCTTCTCAGTGCTGGTACTGTGACTTGGAAGCACCAGGTTTCCCACTATGGTATCTGTAGCCTTACTCCAGCCATCAGCACCTCTCTGTTTAACTTTACATATAGGTCCTCACAATATCTGTTCTGCTTAGCACAGTGCTACACCTTCTGGCTTTTATCAGTACAAAATACTGATACAAATTAAACTGCTCAGCAGGAAGTTTCAAAGTATCTGATCCTTTAAATCCACTTTTTAAGATTTAACTTTCATTAATACCATGGAGTATGGGAAGAACAGAAGTACTAAAAATAATGTAGTGAGCCACTTTTTACATGCACTAAGAAGCAAGATTCAAGTATTGTCAAACTGGTTTGAAAGATGTGTTTTTTCCTCTCTCAATAATGAGGAAAAATTATTATGTACATTTTGGTCATATCTAATTTTAACAAGGGTGGTCCAAAGCATCATGCAGAACTAGGTGTATAGATACAGATGATCTGAAAAGACTTTTAATCCAAAAAACCAAGTTCTACTGAACCTTCTAGTCTTAGTACTTAGTAGGAAGTGTGCAAAGCAAAACCAGAAATGCCTGAACTTGTTTTGTTGATGGATTTTCCTAAAAATGTAATTAATTTTATGGAATGGAAAGAAATGAAATTCCCAGACTCCATGTCCTCAGCACTTTATGATGATTATTTTACTTTGGGCCAGGCATGGCAGCTGACTTGTGGATTTCAGGAACTGAGACTGCAGCTGAAGTGAATCTTACTTAGGATATGTTTAAATTATGGAAATGTCCACAGGATTTGTAGTAATTAATTACAGACTGCACATTTACTAATTTTTAACCAGCATTTAATTAGCTTTGAAGAATATAAAGTAGTTTTGTTGGTTAATCAGGGAACATTATGTAGACACTAAATGTTATTTAATAATACTTGTGATAGATACTGTTTTCCCATATAGAATTTCTTTAATTTAAAAGCAAAATTCATGATGCTCTACAGCAGGAGGGTGAGGAGCAGTTATTTTTTAAACAATGATATTTCTGCAGAAATTGTCATTAAGAGAACATATGAGTCAGTATTGAGATGTAATTGATTAAGCTCTGACTTGGCTTACTTAGTGCCAAATAAATTTCATTTCTCTATGCACAATTACAGCTGTAAGCTGTAGGATTGTCTGAAGTCAGGATAGGGAGAGAACAAACACCTTTGTGCATAAAGTCTTCCACGGGGACATTTAAGTATTGGCAAGTATTTTACTTGCTTTGGTATTTATGGGATTCTGAGATGGGCAGAACTTTGAACTCCTTACTCAGGAAAAAGCTTTAAAGAAAATCTCACCCATTTCGGTAACTGAAAATTCTACTGGAGGTCTGTAGAAGAGTGGGAACACAAACAAAGCTGCCTGACAGCAGACTAAACCTTCCAAGCAAGACAAAAATTGCATATTGAGTCACATAAGTACAGGTTCATATTTTTGTGTCAGTGTAGTCATCGAGAGACTAGATTAAAAAGACTCTAGCAAAAAGCAAATAGACACAAAGGAAAAACATAAGGAAAGAAATGAAGATTTCACCAGATTTCATACAGTCCTATTCAGTAGCAGCTTAATACAAAAACCCAAGTGGATCCCAAATGAGTGCTCTTGGTTGAACACATAAAGAAAATCCAGTCAAAGTTCAATTCCAATTTTGCCTGAGTAAGGAGAGCAGGCTTTGGTCCATACTCCCTTGGTGAAAGCCCTATGAAAATAAACAATATTCATTACAGCTACTGCTGTAAACTGCAGGAAATCTATTCAAAACTTCTTCAGCAAGATATTGAGAGTCCAACACTCATCAGGAAGAGAGAGAGAACGTGATTCAAAATACAGTTATTTCTTCCACGTAAACAGAACTTGGAAAAACCCTTTGAAACTTTGCAAGAAAACAGCAATAAGCTATAGACCTTTCTCTCTCATAGAAAGAGACATTAATCTAGGAACACATGGTGCATCTTGCACGTATTTTTAACACCAAAGGGAAACCACTCCAAAAGAATTACAATATTGTCACATGAAACAGTTCCTTCAAAGCTGATTTGTGCTTAACCAGTGTCCTTCTGTTGTGAAGGAGAATGTTTTATTGCTGCATCGCTTGCCAAAAGTCACTTTGAGGTGTGACAGTAGTGCAGGACAGACATACACGCACTCCAAACAGCTGGGAACAACTCTAGTATACTGATTGGCCTTTTTTCCATAGAATATGAAAATATTTTAGCAAATAAGGCCTGTATTTTGGGGCTTTACCTTTCACACACTACTTCTGTACCAAAGACTTAACGCACACCTGAGGTTTGGGATCCTGGCAATAATCACACTGCACCTTCCCAGTGCCCCTCCTTTGGATGCTGTGGCTCCTGCCACTGGAATTCTGCTTTCACCCAAGGAACAGAGGATTTACCTACAGAACTGCACGGCTGCTCACGCCTGACCAGCAGTTTTTGCTTCCCAAGGAGAGCTGGCTTCCCAGTGGAAGGCGTGGATGAGGGCCCTTTGCCTTCTCTCTGCTGGCAGCAGCAGCAGGCAGAGCCCATCCTCACGAGCACCTCAAAGGTCACATTCAAAACCACCATCAACAGCAAGAGAGGAAGTTACCGTGTTGGGGTCACGGAGCCCAAATGAACACAAGACTGGAGAGTAGGTTGAGGAGGAAGGAAAGTTATTGAGACTGTCAGCTGGGATACCTTGGGACACAGCCCTGAGCTGTGGAGCAAGCTAGCTGGGAAACTAGTGTGGGAAGGCTGGGAATTTGGCTTTTTTACTCCCAAGCATTTAGCATGGCATCTTGGGCTACAGTGACTCAATTAAAGAAATACCGTATCACTGTGTAACTTGTTTTGTGTTACATTTTACAATATTAATATTATTAGCTTTGGAAATAAGGAGGTTTTAAAAACAAAGAGAAGGCTGTTACAAGAGTACTATTTTGTTACTATTCTTATTTACTAAGAACAGCTGCATTGGCTGATGTTACATCTACTTTTTTGGCTTTTTATGTCCCCAGGTTAAAAAAAGTAAAGACTTGTTTGAAAGAATAGCTGAACAATTCACTGTGGATGGCATATAGCAACTGCAGGCTTAAAATTCACAAGGTTGTACTTTAAAGTCTTGCAGTTCTCACAGTAAGTTAACAAAGCTAAATGCAACTGCTTGATTTCTAAGTGTGAACGTTTCACAGGAGGAAAAAAAATCTGTCGATAAAGATCCTCACCATCATCTGAACACTCGAACTGGACTTCCTTTTCTGAATTGACCAGTCAGAGAGAAAGGAAAAGAAGAAAACGTGACTGGTTGGATTTGCAGTATCAATGCACGGAGTACAGTATATTTCTCTTTTGGCTTTTTTTTTTTTTTTTTTTAAATACGAAAAATACAGCTACAGCTCTTGGAAGGGGTGGAAAAATGCTACAGAATATCTCAATACCAGCATCTCAACAACAGCAATGACAAAAACAGACTTCCCTTCCCCAGATGTACATTTACTCCCTTTGCTCCACATGACCATGCAGACTAACAGCAGATATGTAACACGTGCTGAAAACCAAAGAACTGAATCCCAACAGGTGAAATTTAGGCAAAATTTTGGCAACAATTGTTTCCCATATTATAATTGAGATTGCGACAGAACAAATAGCATTGTAGACCTGTAGCAGGAATGATATTTAAAAAGGAAAACTGGTCAGAGAGAGTGCATAAATTTTATCTATTCCACAATGAAACATGGTCAGGGTTTTCCAGCAGTGACAGAATTGTTCCAAATGTGTGCCTCTCCATGTGACTGGGACCTCCACTGCTTGGCAGGGAGAAGCAATGCAATGGTACTGTACTCATTTCTTTGTGGGTCAGGCTCGGGATTTTTTGATTGGCAAAGTGCATTTGTCAGACAGCAGGCACAAATATACTGTGAATGTGGTATTTAAACAAGTATTTATAATGTTTTGTTAAAGTAAGACATTAGGATTAAATAGAAAACTAAAATTCAGGTCAAAGACACCCTTCTGAATAAACACATAGAGCACAGAAGAATATCTTTTGAATCTTACAATGAAAGCTTGAAGCATTATAGCATTACATTAGTCTTTAAGAGTCCTCTGAGAAAAAAAACAAAATATGTTTTCTGCTGAATGGGTTTTTTTTTCTTTTTTTTTTTTTTCCAAGTATTTATGCAGAACTTTCATTTGTGAAGCATCTCTCCTCCTGCAGGGTCTGGTGACGTGAGAACAGGAGCTCTAAATCATGTACGAAAGCTGCCAAAATGTTCCCTTCTTAGCAAGGTCTCTTAGTCAGGATGAGCTGATCTGAAACAGTAAACCCCTCAAGTTCTGCCAAATATAGCAAGTACATCTGGCAGAACACACCTCATGTGGAGCCAAGCCTACACGTACACTTTTGGTCTTCCACCAAATCTAACAGAAAGTCAAGGGGAAACAAAGAGGCAACAGAGCTGCACATAAACAGTGATGCCTAAAAAGCCCACCACCAAACCATTATTTACAAGTTAACTGATAATTCTGTGTCATTAATTACATAATAATTGTTCATTAAAAAAGCAAGAAAAAGCATTTTCTCCAGTAGTTTTCTATCTTCTGCTTACTTAATGCTGGCTTTTCGAGTATTTGTTTTATTTCATTTCTAAGCTTCAGCTACTAACTTGAACCACTCCAAATAGCTAGTGAGAGGCATTTACTAACAGAATCTATGAAGGAAAGAAATAGAAATAATCAATTCTAAAACCTGGCAGAAGTTACAGACAGGTGGAGACTAAGAATTTATCTTTGAAATGGAAAGCAGGTGTTGAACCTACCTTAACTCCATCCGGCTTTTTCAGTAAACTCTTGGCTGCTGTAAAATGAGACAAATAATTTCAGTGTCAGGTGTTTCTCCTGAGGTCACCCAGCTGCGCAGCAAACCCCCAGTGCCTCCCTGCTCCAGCTATGTCCTCAGCTTTTATTTCCTCCTTTTGTTTCTCTGAGCATGGGGAATGAAATCTTTAGGAAACCACCAGTCCTTAGTATTATCAAACATCTCTTTTTCCATTGACTAAAGCTGTAGGCTGACTGTACTTCCACAAGGAGAGAGCTCCTTGGGTGGCAGAGAGGAAATGGAAGCAGGGTGAGTGTAAAAGCAGCAGCTTTGGCTATAGCCATTTCCACAACTGCAATATATTCCTATTGGATGATAGGGAGAGTTTGATAAGACTGTGAAAGGTATTTTTCTAATGGCAGGGACTTGGACCAGGTGTCTGCAGAGCCCACTGGTATCTCAGTGATAGTACCAATATACATAATGCCCCTCTGTCATTCCCACCATGACAGCATCAGCCTCCTTCCATGAAAGGGCAGCACAGTTGCAAGGAGGAAAGGAACAATGATTTGCTAGTGAAGGGTTGTTCCGGAGGGTTGCTGCCTGTGAGGATATAATAACAAATTCTAGGCTTTGCTTCAGCTCCTAATGAAGAAAACATGCTATTTTCTGAATCATGTTGCACACTGATCAAATTTCTTCAAAATTTCATTTGCCATAATGCTATTCATGTGCCAGACTTTAAATTCCACCACTTAAAACCAGCATCAAACAATTTGGATTTACTAAATTTGGAAGGCTAACGTGCAAACAAGCACAGCCCAGCTCTGAACCTGAAAACATTCACAGCAGAAATACATGCCGGCTGACCTATCAAATCCATATAAACTATTCACTAAAGCGTAAATGCTTCATGAATCACTGCCAAAGACTTGAAGAATAATAAATTACACAACAAGCCTGCTGTTATTGGGGTTTTATTGTTGTTTATGTCCCAATCTTCCCATCAGAAAGTGCTCCACAGCTCAGGTCAGAAGAAATTGCTGTTCTATATATAGGGGAGACAGTCCCAACATGGAGCTCCCATCGTTACTGGCATTCTTATCTTAACAAAACCCCCAAAACTCCAAATCAATTGGACCTCACATGCCCAAGGCTGCTCAGGCTGGCTGAGGATATGGGAGTTACCGAGTATCTGGTTTATCTTTAAAGCTAATTCTTGTAATTGTGGCTTATTTTTGAGCTACATCTGCACTAAGTGCTCATTTTACAGCACAGAAAATGTAGAATCACCTCAGCAACTGTAAAGAAATTACTAATGTCCATTATTGTGCTGTTTACATGAAATAAACCCTGGAAAGTGAAGTCAGCTTGATGTTTCTAACTTCATTAATATATCAGCCCTCCAAGTGCAGTTCAATAACTATGGACATCAGCCAACGCTACCATGAGACCTCCCACACAGTCACATCTTACAGCTAAAATGAACAAAAATAAATTGGCCTGTATTGTGCAGCAGTACCACTGCATGCTTTCATTTAAAGAAACATAAGTGTAAATATTGAAACCAAATTGTTCTCCACATACTTTGGAGATTGGACACTCCCTGAGGCAATGTGTGCTTTCAGGACCTGAGGCAAGAGGGCCTTAGATTTTACATTACCACAAATATTGTGGGCACTCCATTACCTTCAGGAATTTATTTAGGGAAAGCAATGGGAAGGAGATATTTCTGAAACCTAAGGACACAAAAACCCAGAAGTTAATAGCTTTCAAAGCCTGCTTTACACTCTTAGCCCTTATAAAAATATGGGAAAACATAAATTAATTCTTACAGACTGCTGTACTAAATTTGTGCATGAAACTTCCGAGTTCTTTTGATGCTTGCCAAAGACTACATGTTCTATGTAAACAGGTAAATGAGAAGCAGTAAAATGGGGGCACCACAAGCAATAACACTGAGTATTTATTGTGTCCTTCAGAGTGTGCCCAGCATGGATTGCTGCACATCCCACCACTCTGCTGGGCTTGGCTGCAATGGCTTTTTAATACTATTTGGATTCATCTTTCTTTAATCACAGATACTGCACACAAATCAAATATTTCAAGAATTTGCAGGAGCAAAGCAATCAGCATAGTCTAAATTAAGCCCACAATGAGAGATTTCTTGCAACTACAAGCAAGAGCTAAAAATAAAACCTAAGGCAGTGCTACTAGGCCAGAAAGCAGACTGGAAACAAATGGTTTGTGACAGCATGGAGAAATTAAAGTGATTGAGGACAAACAGCAGCTTGGATTGAGAAGAGAAAAAAGATGTTCCTTTCACGTGCTGAGGGTCTTACCTCACAAGAAATACACATTCCACATAAAAGGAAGAAAAAAAAGGAAAGTAAAACACTTTTATAACCACATCATTATGGACAAATGACCTTCATAAGCATGTTTTGCAATGAAATACAATGAATAAAGAAACCGAAAAAATAAAACGTCATGGAGAAAAAACACAGGTGGCTATGGTGTAAAACAAGAGATGTCAGGTGAAAAAACCAAAAAAAGCCAAAAACCCTTGTTTGCTTTTCATGCTGAAACACTGTTTAAAATTACTTTAGCTTTTTTGGTTCGTGGAAGTTGAATTTGATCCTTACATATACAGACAGTGACAGCTATGAAAAGGGATGAGGAATGATTTGTTTGATATTTAACAGTAATTCATTTTTACAAAAAGGACAGCCTACAGCCTTCCCACTTTGAAATTAATTGGGAGACACTGGAATTCATTAAGCACTAACTGAAGGTAATTTAGATGAATGTGGTCCTCTGTGTAAGGTGTGTACTAAAGAAGGGAACTTAACTAAGAAAGAAACTGTATATCAAGTACTATGCAAATTGAACAAGTTGTTCTTGCATTTGTGATTATGTAATGTTTTTGGATGAGTCAGTGCTTATTATTATTTGAAACATGCCCACAGCACTATCATGTTTTTGTCTGTACAGTAATTTATGTTACACTCCAATAGCTACATCACAGAGTAGGAGGATATATAAAATTACTGATTTTTAAATCTGGTGTTCTATTTCACTATTCACTGGAAATCTCAAATGGCAAAACGAAAAATTCAACACAGCATCAATATTCTGGCAATCCTACTACTTTGGACAATTCTAACTCTGCTAAGCGCAATTTTAGCTTTTGCTATTAGAGTTTGTTTGGTGTAAGATTTAAATCTCCAGAGCCATCAGGACAAAACTGTTTCATGAAGAGGAAAGAACTCTTCTTACACCAGCTGGGCACTGCTGGGCATTAGAAAGAAAATGGGGACTCATGTTACTACATTTCCTACCCCTTAGCAAAGCAATAAAGAGATGAATGTGTACTAATGATATTTTTAATACAGGATGCAACAGAATCATGGAATGGCTTTTCACATACATGAAAATATATAAGCTCTAAATGTTGTTTGGTGATACTTGTGCATGTGGAGCTATATGCGTAACTTTCAATTTGCCTGCACCAAAATAGGCATGAAAATGCTGCCTGTCTTTGACAGGTAACAATCAAAAAGCAGGGAAGGAGCTCAAATTCTACAGAAAATTCAGACTGTCACCTGTAAGAGAATTTCTTTGGCCCAAAGAGATTAAATTCTTGTTTGATTCATCACAGGAAATAACATGATATATATTACACCTAGACACTCCTGAATGAGTCCTAATTAGACCTCAGCCTTCACAGACATTAAAATATAAAGACTGCATCAATCTGGAGCTCAATGAACATACCTGAGAAATTTCTGGTAGCCAGCATTGTTGTCAAAATGGCCCCCTGTGTACACACACATTTTCTCAAATTAGCATCACACATGTGTAAAACTCCTAATGCCAACACAACAAAAAGGAAAATAAACGAGTAAATGGCACTAATTACTGAATTAACCCTGAGAGAATGGATTATCTGTGCACTTCCTCTCATATGCCATGTCATGAGTGCATAAATCATAATTTAATCCTAATTACACACCTATCAGCAATCTTCATATCCAAATATTTGCCAACTGTCAGTATGTAATGCACAAGCCAGGAGTATTCAGAGGCTCAGCAATTATTCAAAATACAGAGATTAACATGAAGGAGACTTTACTATTGTTCTTAGATTCTTTTTTTTTTTAGGGAGGAATAGGAGCTTATTTGTAATGTACACATTAGACAAGTTCACATCTGCAAAGTTATCATATCTGGCCAAGAAAAAACAAAGCATAATTCAGAAGAATAACCTTAAGGATTTTCCTTCAAGAGCATACCTTTAGTTTGTGTAAATACAGAGGATTATTATAGTTCTGAATTATAAAATAAAAGCCAAATTCTATTCACTTTCATGGAAATTTTAAGATCTTCAAGCCAAAAGCTGATCTTCTATCAACAGGTCATTTAATAATAATATCTAGAAAAACTCAGCACAGAGACCATTTGTTTTGCACAAGCAAAAGTTTTCTTTCTTACCTTTAGTTTTCTTCTTGCATTGAATTTCTTCAAGCAATCTACAGTCTCTTGTCTGTGCATCATAGAGGCAACAGTAGAACGTTGCTGAGAGAAGAAGAAAATATTTATTTTAAGGCACCCAGCCAGCTGTTTATGGCTTGTTTACTCTACAACACATATATTACAACCCATGGTCCCCACCTTGGGCCTTTAATTTCTACCTTGTCTGACTAACCCATTGTGTTCCTTTTACTCAGTCTTTTCCATGTGTAAAGTCCACTTGAAAAGTCTTGGTGTGGAATATACTGAGAACAGAGAAAAGTCCTGGATCCAGGAAGAGCCAGGCAGCCTCTGCTACCTGCAAATTGACTTTTCACAAGTCCCATAACTCCCTCCCTGCACATTTCATGTTTATCTGAATGACTTCAGGGAAATGAAGATGCAAAGCATTATCTAACTCAAAGTTACTTTCCTGCACTCTCTTCTCACTGAGAATTTAAAATAACACTCTAATTTTTGCAGGGAACATTCTGCACAACACAGTCAAGGCAAAGAAGACAAATTTGCAAAAATCTTACCCCAAGCTGAGATCTCTATAAATACAGACCACTATTGATCATATCTGTGTAAATCATAATTTAACAATTTATAGTTACACAGCTGCATGAACAAGAACAGAAGTTCTTCTCTAAACACATTCAGTACTTCATGCTGAAGCAAACCATAAACTGATTTGTCTGCCAAGTGATCATTGAACATGTGGAAATTACTTACACAGATCCATGGATGCTTTAGTGCTTCTGATGCTGTGATACGTTTTGCTGGGTTGATGGTGAGCATTTTATTGATAAGGTCTTTTGCTTCAGGAGTCACTGTGTCCCATTCTGGTGAGGGGAACTTCAGAAAAAAATACACACATATGTATATTGTCTTGTACAATCTTTACACAATTTTACCTAAGGGATCCACTGCTGGATTCAAGAGCTTAAAAATTATAAGGCTCTGCCTTTACCTCATCATAATTTATAAACAACCATCATCTTGTCTGTTTAACATAATATGATTAGATAATGTTGCAGAATTCATATGCCACCACCTCATCAGTTCTTAGCTTTTCCCTCTAGGAAACAATTACAAATAACTGAACAGACAGAGTATGGTACATACATCATAAGCACCAGCCTTGATCTGCTGGTAAAGCCTGTGCTGGTCTTCATCCCAGAAGGGAGGGTATCCCACCAGGAGGATGTACAGAATGACTCCTGCAGAAAATTCACACCAGTGTTAAGGAAGAAACTGCAGAAATGAATTTTGCACCAAACAACCATGTAAAACAAAAGGCTTGTGAGCATCATCCCAGCCACTGGGATGGGAGAAATACAGCCCCTTCAGGCTGGGGAAAACAGTACAAGTGGGGTTGACAAGGTAACCTCCTATGGAAAACATGGGCAATAACGACCATTTGACAACATCAGATTAGGAACACTGGAAATGTTTATCTAGCTGGAGAAATAACATTCCATGATTCTGGATGTTCTAGGAAAATGCATTCTTTACTTATGGCTTTATCATGGCTTATACTGGTGTCTGAAATATTCTGTTATAACTATTCTCATGCAAAGCAAATTTGGGAAACTGAAATTCCTCTGTATTTGGTCAATAGGAAATTGAAAAGACCACCTGCTAGTCTGACAGAGATGATGCCCTCTGACTGAAGAAAAGTGTTTTCATAGATAAACCACACACTAAGTGTGGGTAGAAGTGAAATAAGGAAACCAGCCCCTGTTCTCAGCTGGAGAGCTGCCACTTGCCAGTGCCTCAGAAGGCAGTTTTGAGAAGTGCATGATAAAGCAATTGCTTTGTCCTCCAGTTCAGAAAACATTTAATGTTGTGATTTATACCTGCAGATGGGGTATATTGGTCAGACTGAATTTTAGGCTCCTTGTGAACCAAAACTAAATGTCCAGCTCACAGTATGAACTGGTGTGTTTACTAACTAATGAGGCACCATACACCTGCAGCTATTCTTTGAATACTCTTTCAAAGTGTGTTGTGCAGACATGGCCAAGAATGCCATGATAACAGAACTTAGTAAATAATTTTTTTAAAAAGAAGCTTGTAGGGTAACAAAATTCCAATGACCTCTGCTAGAAATTAATACTGAATTTTATTAAAAACCTATTTTCTGATGCACAGTATCATGTACCCTGGATATAATTTCTGACCCTTAAGACCTTTTACAGTGAATATGACTTTCAGAACAACTTCTTACCACATGCCCACATATCCACAGGTTTTCCATAAGGATCTTTTCGTAACACCTCTGGAGAAAGGTATCCTGGAGTACCAGCAAAGCCTGTCAAAAGGCAAGGCAACTCTGGTCAAAACCTGTATGTGCTCTGTAAAAAGTAAGCAGAGGGGCAGCTACTATACCCTATATGTAAGTAGATATATGTATGTATGTAGGCACTGTACCCTATTTGTAAGTAGATATAGGTTGCACAAAATTAGAGCTACATCTAATCCGATCTTTCCACTGCAGAACTCATTTCTGCCAAGTCATTCCACTTCTGGAAACCTCTTAAGAAAAGTTTACAGGAAGCATCTCTGAAGCAATCTGGCCTTTAAAATTTATATGTTCTTCATCCTTTATTCATTACCAGCAGCGCTGCCTCTCTGAGCAGAACTGCAAAAAGTAGGTATAAACATTACTTTTCTTAGAACAGTGTAACAGATAAAAACTTAATGACCATTAACAGTCTGCACCATTTCAGTGAGTACTCTGCTCTGGCCTAAAATAAATGCTTGGGAATTCCTGAGAGGTGAGAATTTGGTGGCTTTCATGAAGGACCACATGCCATTTGTGCACTATCACCCTGGATTCCACAAAACTCATGAGAGACAGTGGTAACATATAAAGTGCACAGCTATAGAAAAAAAGAAGCCTTTGCCCTGCAGTCACCAATTACTTGGGAGTGGGAGGAGGAAATGAAGGAACACATTTTGTAAATTCTACTGAGAAAAGAGCTAAAATATGGTCATGAAAAATAAGCTTGTTTTTTGCAGGCTCCTGATATGGAAACTATGAATTGTTAAGGAGTACTATCACACAGGAAACACATCTTAAGCTCCTTAGAGAAGCTGAAAAATAGATGTTCTAAGTAGCTTTAAATAGAGTGCTGTTTCATATCTCTTCTTGGGTGCAGTGCTCATTTGAAAGGGGAAGCAAAGTCATCTTGAGTTTAAAACTTACCACAGCTCAATGAACATTACTATGCAAGATTTGAAAATAAACTCTAAAGCAAAAATAAGTATAGTACTTAGCTAACCTTATCTCTCAATGAAGAAACCAAACAGATCTAAACTGAAATAACTGGTACAGTTTTAGTACACAGAACCACAGAATGGTTTGGATTGAAAGGACCTTAAAAATCATCTTGTTCCAACCCCCTGCGATGGGCAGGGACACCTCCCACTATCCCAGGTTGCTCCAAACCTTGTCCCTGGCCTTGGACACTTCCAGGGATGGGGCAGCAACAGCTGCTCTGGGCAACCTGTGCCAGGGCCTCACCAGCCTCACAGGGAACAATTTGTTCCTATTATCTGATCCAAACCTACTCTCCTTCAGTTTCAAGTGATTCTTACTTGTCCTGTCACTACATCCTCTAGTAAAATAATCTCTCCTCAGTATTCTGAGTGGTTTAGAGTAGCACACACAGAAGGGTACACAGCCCTGATTTCAGTTTAAAAAAACAAACAAAAACACAAGGAAGCAGGTTCAAACAGAAAAGAGACCACCACACCAGAGGACTACACCAGAATAAAGAGAAAAAAAAAGAGAAAAAATAAAGAAGAGCATACTGATGCAGAGCTATAATTAGAAAGAGAGCACACCATGAGTCATATATCAGGTTATTTTGCAACTGCTCAGAGGGACCTCCAAACAAGTGTGTACTTTTCAGAAAAGTTTTGCTGCTTGTAGTAACTCCATTAGCTAAAGCAATTTGCAAAGCTGGAAACTGCGACTGTGCAGTGCCTGGAAGAGATTGCAACACCTCGTACTCCGTAACTCGTATGATTTCTCCAAGCGTCCAGAGGACCAAGACAAAATCCAAGACAAAATCTGTGCTCTGTTGAGCTCAACCAGCCCAACACCTCCCCAGTACATTAAGCACCTGCTAAAGAGGGTGGCAGGTTTCAACTAAACCCTGTCAGGCTTTCTACAAATAGGCAAGGAACAAGTTTGCTTTGCAAACGCGCAAACCAGGAAAGTATTCCCTGTATCCAAACACAGTTTGAAAGTATTCCCTGCATTCAAACACAGAGTTCAAGCCAGTTTCCTGCTGAGGCATGGTTCAAACCGAAAAGAGACCACCACACCAGAGGACTACACCAGAATAAAGAGAAAAAAAGGAGAAAAAATAAAGAAGAGCATACTGATGCAGAGCTATAATTAGAAAGAGAGCACACCATGAGTCACTAAGTGCTGCAGAATCCAGTAGAAAGCAGAAAAATCTTATGAAAGAAAGTGAGAAAAGATCCAAATGCCCAGTCCACTGGAGTTCATGTTCTGCCCTGCTAATGCACTCCTAAAGCTGAAGTCAGGCACTCAGACCACTCTGGAAACGTTCTGCAGAGCAAGTTCCAAAAAATGTACAGAACCCACTTACCTTATTGACTGACACAGTTTTTAAAAGAAAGACCCCCTTCAGGCTACTTGCTTTTCATTACCTTGTTAACTCTTCCTTACATGTATATTTTAAAGACATTCTGTTCCCTTCTCCTAAGTCCTCATGATGCTATGAGCCTAAACCAAGCATTTCACAAGAACCAAATGACAGAAAAAAAACCAAAGTGCAAGATTTTCCAGGGCATTGCAACCTCCTCTGCATCACCTGCAGGTACACTATGTACAGAAAATAGTCCTGAAGTCAACTTCAATCTGTTGATATTTTCTTGAGATGCTTCCTGTTTACCTGATGCTTTTGCCATTGTAACAAACCACTTGTGTTTTGCCTCGTTTCTATTCCACTCCTTTTGTACTGGTCTGTTTGTTGATGTGCAAGAGCAATCTCCTCTGTCTTTTGTGGATTACTGAAATCCATTTATAAAAAGGCTGGATTTAAAACAACAGGCTGGCTTATAAAGCTGCCAACATATGTCCAATGGCACTGTCTGTGCATCTACATGTACTTTTAGCTGTGAACACTCAACGTCCCAACTCACTGCCCAGGAACACTTTTCTGCCTCTGTTCCAAGCCTCCAACCACTTTGTTCCATTGCAAGCTGCACTTTCTAGCTCCTCTAAGGGAGAATAGGCAGCTGCTATAAATATTTTATTCTGTATATTTTTCCACCTGGGATTTATAATAAATTTTTCCCCATGCTTCACATCTGTTCAAAGAGGGTGGTACGTGAGACACATGTATGACAATTGTACATGCACTATTGTTTAAAATCACCAGTATTAGACATTTCCCACCATTCTCCTTGAGGCATCTATTAACTGTAACAAGTAATCTGTAATTAGTGTCTGGCTACAGCCTCAGGTGCTCAATCCCTCCTATTTTCCCTTTCATTGAAGTCACATCCCAAAGTGCTTCAGAATCAAATTTTCAGGTGTTTCCAGCTGACAGAGACCTGTTCAGACAAAATGTTCTGATGCCTGGGCAGGTACACTCAGCAGTATTACCCTACTGCCTTATTCCTCAGTGATCTGAGGGGAAACCACCAGTCTCCCTCACAGGTTCTACACCCCTATTTCCTGCCTCTAGTTACTGAGGAGAAAGTGGGAGAAAAGGGGTTGTGTGCACCTCAGTCAGATTTACAGGCTGATGGAAGGTAGCACAAGCTAGGAATCAAGAAATCCAGGTTTTCCAGGGTCAAAGAGTCACACAGTTACATGTTCCACTCTGGGGTGAGAGTGGGGCAGCTGGGGAGGCTTAACCACTATGCTGAATAAATGGTGAGGGAAAAATGGTATTTACTTACCAAACCAAGCCTGTTGTTCTCCCTGGACTTCTATAGCCAATCCAAAGTCTGCCAGTTTGACTGCTGCTCCCTTGGATTTGCTAGCTAGAAGTAAGTTCTCAGGCTTTATTCAGAGAGAGAAAAAAATTGAAACAAAAAGATAAGTAAATATATTTTAGACCGTACTCTGGAAAAGAACAAATACTTAGAGGAGTGAAAAAGAAACCCATGAGTTTTTTCCATGAAATTGCAAAATTTGCACTTCCCATTCCTATCTGGAAAGAATCACCAGGCCTGTAAGCAGCCTTCACGAGCTCTTAGCAAGACTAAGGACAGGGTGAAGAAGAGAGTCAGAAGGGGCATATGGAGCTGTGACACCTGCTGTGTGACAAGGCAGCTCAGAGATTCCCAAGAGCTTGTTACTGGAAAAACGGCCCAGCAGACTCCCAAAGGACAGGGACTCATTGATGACTAGTCTAGCCCATGCAGTTTGCAGGATCAGGCATCTACAGCTGTCAAACAGAAATGTTTTGCATGACATCCCAACAATAACAGCCCTGTGATTGTATTCAGAGGGCAGGTGTATTTACATTGCAAATCTTTCAGCAAAACCAGCACACCCACGTTTGTGCCTGCAGAGAACCTTTACAAATAACCATGTGAGTTAGTGAAAGTTCCCACCTTGTTTTTGTTCTGTAGGGTGTATGTTGGTCACATCTGAAATGAAATGCTATGGTACACTCACACAATTAAAGGTAAAGGATTTGAACATAACAATTGTGTTCATTCTACTGTTCATAATGAATCCTTTTAACTCAAGTTAGCAAATACATCAAATGTAAATTGCCCAAAGACAACTTTATTGTATGAATGTTTGCTTTAAAAATACAACTAAAAAAGTACTGAAATAATCAACAGATTATTTCAGAGAACTGTGACCCTCAAAGCATTTTCTTGCCACATGTGGCTTTCCAATGCCCATGGTTTTTAACAAAGGTTTTGTTCTATATTTACAGAATAACAAAACCTCACTTTCACAGGTATTGCTGTGACTCCTCAGAAGGAATTTCTGCAGTGGTCTGTGACAAGGGACTTCACTATGGCCAGGGTGGTGCTGGGGCCCCAGTCCTGCAAACTCTTTGATGTGTATTCCAGGCTGAACCCAGGAGCAATCATATCACTTCCAAGGGACTATTTATGTGATGGCAGTTAATCCCACGCATGTACTGAGGCTGGAAACAATTAAGATCATAAGCCTCTTTCAGCAAAGCCTATCTTTAATACATGTCAGGTATCCAGCAAAATATGCTTGAGCCTAAGTAAGACCTCAGCCACGGTGATACTTCTATTAATTAACACTACAAGGGGCCCTGACAAACTCTTTGGTCTAAAGGTGGCTTTTTCCCCTCTCACCAAAGGAACATATTTTCAACAATTACCAACACTGTCCTCTCACTCATCACTTTGTCGCTGTGTCATAGACTCGACAATATTAAAAAACTTTCATCAATAGTTACTTGATGAATCTTCTATTTTCACAGTTTTAAAAACTGAGATGAAGAGCCCTCAGAACAAAACACAATCTCTACTTTCACTTAAATTTTCAGTAACCATCCCAACTATATTACATGAAACAGCGAGTGCATAGCTGAGGACTCTTCCCTAGTTTAATCAACGCAATGTCACACTCTTTGCCATTTAACAACACTAATTTCAACACACAGTCACATAGTTCTGCAAGGTTTCCTCTCATTCACAGTAATTGATTCCTGGAATGCTGTTCTTGTATAAACCTCTTAAAGCAGCGGATGATCCTATTTGCTTGTGACCTTCAGGCAAGCCAAAAGCAGTGAAAAGCCTCATCCTTTTGGATGAAATACAAGCACTACCCCACCGAGCACATACCGCTTTCCCAAAAAGCGATTTTGTTCAAAACACCTGTTTTGTGTTTTCTGATTCTGGTTCGGTTTTTAGTTGGCTTTTTCGGTTTTTGTTTTCCTCTTGGGATTTTTTTTTATTCCATTGCATGTCTCTTCTTGCAGAAGTACCACTTTAACAGATGAGTATGTTCCACCAGAATTCCTGACTTACTCCCATGCCAAAGACAAGAGCCTTTTGGGCCATGCCAAGTGGGACTGAGTGCTTAACCAACATGCAGCAGCTGTTTGAGCCTGGCCAGAGGCACGTGGGTGATTACCATGCATTAACTGGGAATGAGTGCAATTACTTGGGAAATATTAACAGCACCGTGCAGGACTTGCTCCTGGATTCACAGTGTCACCTTGTGCTCCCCAGCGATGGGCGGCAGCCAAGCATGCACAATGGCACTGTTAACTGCTAGAATTACTTACAAATAAATTAACGTGATTTATGCCATGCTTTCCCAGAGGTCTTTCATCCTTAAGATACCAAGTATTTAAGGCTCTGTGTATTTTTCCTTGAATATACCTAAAGCAGCCACTCTTTGGTAGAAGGTAAGAGGGTCGTAACGACAAACTCACAGAAGTTTCACAAAAGCAGGAAGGCTATGGCCTGACAAGATTGGCAATTCCTACCTGGAAGTGCACTTTTGCTAGCTGGTAAAGCTAAGTTAATTTTTTTCTGGGTCTAAGATCCACCACCATTCTGACTTACACCAGTGATTACAAACAGAGCAGCAACAAGAACTTCTGCAGGTCATAAGAGGCTGCAAAAGCACCTCTCTGTTTGCTACTGAATCAGCCTAGACGGAAAGTTAAAAAAAAATGGGATCATCCAAAATCTCCCCACCCCCAAGCATGCCATCATGTTGTGGACTGAGTTATTGGAAAAAAATCCATCAAGTTTTGCAATTCAAGGATCCATGCCAGCCCATAAGCATCTTCCACATCTTGCTGTTCTGCTCCTGGCATCTTTTCAGCACATGGCGTTCTGCTCGGATTTCACCACAGTCTTTCATTTAATTCTTTGGGTTTTTTGGCTTTTGCCACAAAGCTGTAACTGAAGAAGGATGGTTTTCTGCTTCCTCAAGTTTTCACTTTTCCAAATGAAACCGGGCACTACAGCTTGGCAGGAACACTTTTTCTCACACTGTTTTTTCAATTCAGCCTGGATTTGCTAGAATAAGAAATCCACGCATGGTCTGGAGCAGGCAACAGCTGGATTTAATGTGTTCCCAAAGAAAAAGTTGTTTTGTGTGAATGTATGAAAAGTAATAGAAAGCATCCCTTATTCCATCAGCTTGCATAGCTACAATCCTGGCTTTTAAAATTCCTTTTATGTAGAAGCACAGGACTGCATGTACAGTGTGGACAAGAACTACTGGAGCAGCTGGACAAATTTGACATCGTTCCCTTTAAACTCATTCCACATTACCCAGCTATCATACAAGATTTACAGATTGGACAGAGATTTGTCAGTCTCCTGTTGTACAAATGTGACAAAGGAAAATCCAGAAGAGCATAATGAGTAAAAAATTTGGGGTCTACATCTTCAAAACTCACCCTGTTCTCTGAGCTTTTGGGGCAAACCTCTTTGTGTTCCCTCATGACAACATGGACCTTATAAAGTCAGACAAGAACAGTTTGTTTGGGAGTAAAAGTTGCCAAGAAAGGCGACAGCATTCTGATTCCAACATTATTATTCATTATAACCACTAGAAACTCTTATCCTAGGAGGAAATTTCTGCCCCTCAGAATTCATTCAGAAAAAAACCAAAGCCCAAGAATCCGTGCCACAAGGGATTAGTGTGTTTTGCTGCCTTAGTGTACACACCATTTTTTCTCTGCCTCATGAAGAATCGATAGTGCGGACTTCCATTTGATTTCAAAATAAACCATCTTCTTTTCCTTGAGGATCATGAAGCTCAAGTGCCCAAAAGGCAAACTTACTATGAGTTCTGGGACAGCCTTCTCTCTTGGAGCCTCACAATGAAAGAAAATTATCTAGACTTGCTTTTTTCCTTGCCAACATATTTTAAAGGCAGAGAGCATTCCTCCAGTAGATGCCTCAGGCCATTTGGATACGTACACTGTTAAAAAAGAGGGAATGCTCTCTCAGCACAGAGTTTTCTTCAGGAAGGTTTCTATCCCAATGTTAAAGCTCATCTAGAAGGAACTGGTCTCCTCAGGTGAGTGTGGTGAGAACACTGTAGAAATTCCCGGTTTTTAAAGATGTTTTGTTGCCCAGTCATCATTTGCAGGAGAGAGAGGTCTCTGTACCAGCGATCCCAGAGCAGCTGGCCTTCTGTCACTATAAAATGCACAGCATGCAAAGGCTACTGTGCTTCCCAAAAGCACTACAGATTCTGCTGATGAGACACAGGAAGTTGCCCTCATGCCCCGTCCCAAAAGCTCTGGATGACAGAGGAAGACCATGTGTTCAACAAATACACGCAGTATTGTTCTGCCTGTACTGCCGGGTGCTGGACAGCCAGCTACTGGCCAGCCTCGAGCAGATTCCCTCTGGTGAGCACGAACTTGTTCTTGCATATAGGTGAAGCCAAGTTAAAAACAAATGAACCGAGGGGAAAAGCAAAAGAGGGAAGTATTTACATTTCGGCTGCTGGCGGCCCTGTGGGGCAGGGATGCTGCTCCGGGAGGGCGGCGGGACAGCAGCACTCACCTTGAGGTCGCGATGGACCACGCCCATCTGATGGCAGTGCAGCACGGCCTCCAGGATCTGCTGAATGCAATGACTGCATGCAAACACCATGGGCGCCCGTTAGTTCCAGCAGCAGGCGGCGGGGCGGCGGCCGAGGGCGCGGCCGGGGTGGCTGCGCTCCGGCCCGGCCTGCCCTGCCCTGCCCCGCTCGGAGCACCGCGGCCTGAGGCTCCGCGGCGCGGGGCTGCCCTCACACACAGGCGGCGGGGCGGCTGCCTTGGCTTCGCTTGGACATTAACACCAATGCCTTTTTAAACGGTAATTTTTAAAAGGAACAAATTTTGCCACTAATTCAAGGTCGTATTAAATATTTGGCATCCTCTGTGCTTTTTCCTCCTGGCTTACTCAAAGCCTTCACAGAGGCATTGAAGAATTGTAGAAGTTTCCAAAAAATTAGGTTAGAAACGGCAGCGATCATGGAGGTGGTCCCCAAGCCCCTCCAAGCCAGCTATTCCAGATCAATAATTAGCTCCTAGCCGCTTAATTTAGCCGGCAATCAGCGGCGCTTGCCTCAGGGCTCGTCACAGCGGCCGCTCCTTGCGGCACTGCCCGGCGGGCCCCAGCGCGGCCGCGGCGGTCACATCTGCACGCTGCCACACATCGCAGCCGGGGTCAGCTCCCGGCCCGCACAGCCACACACCCGGCACCGGGCACAGCAGGGCCGCACCCAGCGCCTGGGCAAGAGACACCTTGTAGGCAGCCGTCCCCGCTTTGCCATGATGTCTATTAGGCCTGTAGACTTGCACACACTGAAAGAGGCATCATGCATTATTGTTGTTCGGAGGGTGAATAGGATAGGCAAGGGAGCATCGCACACAGCCCACCCTCTGCCCCTACCCAGCCGAAAGAAAACCCCAAAATTCTTATATGCAATTGATGGGCACCAGATACTGACCTTCAGGTCTCTGTGAACTATGCCATTTAGATGACAATGATTAACACTTTCTAGAATCTGCTGTATACAATGACTGTAAAGATACAAGGGCAGAATGGAAGGGAGAACATTTTAAAGGCACATAATCACATTAAATACAAAATAAAAATAAAACTTAAAAGAAAAAGTTAAAGAACAAAAACAATTTTACACCTCTTGACAAGTCTTGATTGCTGTTTGAACTGGAACAACAACATTGCTGAGATATTTCCAGCTCCAACACATCCAAAAAATGAAAAACCAAAACCAAACCGAAAAAGACATTTAACATGGAACATATGACACCTATGAGACAGACTCATCAGACTGTATTTTCATTCAGCAGTATCGAAGCTTTTTCCAGTTTCCAAAAACTGCCACAGGAAAAATAAAGTGGAGGCAGTAAAACAATTAGTGGGATGTTTTGG
The DNA here is from genome assembly GCF_035770615.1 of Melospiza melodia melodia. NCBI lineage: Eukaryota > Metazoa > Chordata > Aves > Passeriformes > Passerellidae > Melospiza > Melospiza melodia. The sequence continues at coordinate 42,478,283 of NC_086198.1, forward strand.
TTTTCTTAATTTTTGGTGGTGAAGTTAACATTACAACAAGGGCCGAAACAAGAAAATGGTCAGAAATGAGATGATATACAGAAAACAAATGAAACAATGGAAGTCAAAAGCTAAGGAAAAGCAAAACATTCTTCATTTTGAATTGAATGGTTTCTTTAAAACTATTAGTAGAACAAAGCCAAGTCATTCAAAAAGGTGGCATGCATTTTCATTTAAAATAGTGTCCAGCTCTAGTTTAGTTAGGAGTCACCTGGGGAGTGAAAATCCACATTAAAAATTAAGACAAATATTTTAATTTGGTGCTTTCAGTAACTGACCTATTTTCCCATACCCAGGTGTGCAAGTTTTGGCCAATCCATGATGCCATAAAGCACAACTAAAATATTAATATTTTAGAGCACTGGAACTTTTTCAGACTTTTTTTGGCACCACAAGAGCTTAGCATTTTTTTAAAGACATCGTTGTGGCACGAGTAGTGATGATAAGTAATACACAGTAGTCAAGATGCTGCTCATCCAAAACCTTTTGACCATGGAATTCAGAAGGAATGGTCATAATCAGTAACTGGAGCCCAAGCCTGAAAACCCTTTCTTAGGCAAGTAGTTCACAACTCACTGCTCGGTTTGTCTGAGTACAGACTACTGGCGTGAGCAAGGGCTTGCAGGAGCAGACCAGTGTGACAGTCCTGGGAGAGGCATCCACAGAGAACAGCAACTACTGCTAGAGGGATACACACATACACACACTAGATATATCTAGATAGATAGATAGATAGATAGATAGATACACAAAATACACAGATGCATCATAACCAGATATTGCACTTATTTCGTCAAATTTGTACTGAAAAAATAAAATGTATATATATATTCTATATATATATATATATATATACACACACACATATGCACAGCCCCTTCCAAAATATCATAATTCTAGAACAGAAGGAATCATCATTGCAATTTTTCCTTTTAATTCCCAACTACCTTAAAAACACACAAGGACAACATATACTGGCCTTTGGCATCAATAGCGGAAATTTGCTTCAATCACAGCAGGGAAAAAATGATTTGAAAAATTTTTCAACATAGCTCCTCTTCTCCCACCCCACCTAAACCCTACTGTTGTTTTCTCTTTTACAGAGTGTTTTGCTGGGTGTTGTTTTTTATTTAATTGCCTAAAGTATTAATCTTTCTATCATTCCTACAGATGCAGTAAGATCTGGAAATGGAAGCTTCCTAATATTCAGAGTAACTTCTTGTCTGTTCATTATTATCCTACTACAGGCATAATTTAAATTGCATGTACTAAATATGTATTATTGGGGGGTGTGTTTGTAAACACACAGAAACATAAGGATTCTTTAAATTTACTTTCAGATCAATTAATGTGAAGAGCGTGAACATATTTTCTTTAAAGTAATTGACCACAATGTTTAGGATTCTTAATTTTATGACAATATTTAAGATTTATTATTATATGAGGACAAACATGAGATGAGTGGCCCTGATACTTTATGCATGCAAATTACAATAATTGTCAACTTATTATTCAAGTTTTTCAACAAGCACTTGCAGAAAATTGCCAGAGATTTCATATTTGAGCTCAGACTATGAGACACACAGTATAATTTTTTATTGATGAAATACAACAAAAATTTTCTAATTGGAAAAGGAAATTAGCACTTCTGGACCGAGAACAAAAAATCATATTTAATGCAAAATTCTTTTAAGATCAACTTATGCTTCAGACTTTGATCAGCAAATCTAAGAACCCACACATGAGATACTTGAACTGTTATGTCCAGTTTGCAAAGGAAACAATGGGTAAAAGTAATTGAGATCCAACTTCAGCTTTTTCAGATCAGCAGACACCAAGACTTCTCATGAGTTCTCCACCACATGGTCGTGAGCTCAAACTGCCAAACTCTGCCCTTCCAAGTCTAAGAGAACTCCTGGAGAAATCCTAGAGTCTCACAGACTGTGCTGGGAAACTGATGCCAAACACCAGGATATATTTAAGTAACTATCTTAGAACTATCAAAGGCAATCATTAGAAAAACAAATTACTTACCTGGCATCTGCTTCACTGTAATACTCTCTTGCAACTATATCTTCAAACAATTCACCTCCAGTGACTCTGTTACAAAAAGCAAGATGGGGAAAAGGAGATTTCACAAGTGAAAATGTGCACCTTAAATTAACTTGACAGGAAGAAGTCAGACAGGACTAAGTGAAGTATTTGTACAGAAATGCAAGAAGTTTTGCAGCAAGGTGCAGGAACTAAAGTGGAGTGTTTGTCCATCCAAATCATTACATGAATAAAATGTATGTGGTGGAAGTGCAATCATAGATAGTAAATAAAATCCAAGGGCAGCAGCATTTCAGGCAAGATGCCAGACATCATTTATGCATGTCAAAAGGAAGGAGTAAAACTACAAGGAAAAAGGGAACTGACCACCCAGGAAAATTGTGGCTGAAGCTCAATACAGTTCAGGATAACTTGAAAACTGCAATATTAGGCAAAGGTAAGAAATGCTAAAACACAACAATGCTAAAAAAGGAAAAGGGTCTTTCAGTGTAGATCAAATCACAAGAGAGGTGTAGTACCCAGGTGCCAGAGGGGCTGTTTTTTTGTGCTGTGCCTAAAAAGAGCATTACTGAGTTGGAAGGGAAGTATCAGTAGAATCAGGGTACCTTAATCAGTTTAACAGCAGATTTTTCCTAGAAATGTTTCATTTATCTTTGTGGAGAAAATAAGAATAGCTAGTTAAAGCACCACTGAAAATAAGTTATGTACAAGGGAAGAACTGTATGATCCTGGGGCCAGTAACAGAAGTGGCTTGGTTGCATACTCAGGAGCTCCTGGTACAATCAATGGTTTAATGGTAGAAAGTGGTTAAAAAGCAATAAAACTGTGTTTTTATATCGCAAAGATCACAGTCCAGAATGAGCCCTGAGCAGGATGATGCCACAATCTTGGATTGCATCTGGAATAGGGTGACAGCAAGGTAAAATCCCTCCTCATATTGTACCAGTTCTAGTCACTCAAACTCAGAAAAGAGAACTGGATATGCAGCATGAACAGCTACCAGGCCACCCAGTCACTCACTCATCAGATCCCTTCAGAGAAGCCAACCCAGTTTAGCTGGGCGAAACAAAGGTTAAGAGGGATGAAAATAAATACTTAAGATGAGCATTAGCCTGGATCTCCCTAGAGGGACATTGTAATGGATAATATTGGTACAATAATACATGAGCATACAATACCTATCAGCAAATACAGGGTTAAAATCAGGAGAAGTTTTCTAGCAATCATTGTAAGATGAAGATTCATAAGCTTTTCAGTAATTTCATAACATTTGTCTGCCTGTGTCACAAGAGGGGACTCATAGCACAGGAAGACCCTTCCTGTAACATTCCCATGCTATAGGCTGACAGACTGGCACAGCTAAATGCAATTCTTCACATATACGGTGCTTACATAAATAATTCCTAGATGAAAGATCAATGTTTGCATTTTATTGATGGCTATGAATGTGAATATTAGCACATTACATTTCCAATAAATTCCCAAACATAAAAGCTTGAGTGTGCAGCAAGACACTTAAAGATGGAGATGCCTAAAAATCTATACTACAGTGAACACAATTAGTATCGAATACAATTAAGTTAATTAGGATTAAAAATTCAAGGTGAGAATACTTGGAATGTTCAGAACTGTAACATTCACTTGCAAACTGCTGTACTAACACTTTGAAGAGCCCGGTTTTCAGCCACATTAAACGATGACAGAAATGCACTGCTCAACCAGCAGCCCAGCTCCTTTCGTGGAGAAAGGCCAGTTCAATAACTTGATTTTCATTATTTCATTTATATTTGAGTTACACCATCCTTTTTCTGAGTTTCTGTCTTACTGACTCTTAATGTAGAGATTTTCAGGTAACAGAATGCTATTTTGTACAAAAGTCTGGAGTAAAATCTAGAAGAGGTAGTTTGTTGCCTAATTTGTATTCTCTTTTTGCTTTCTGCCTTCCAGAGACTGGCTTTGGTTGCTGTAGCACAAAATGTTTGATTGATGCATATTGTGACAGTCTTTCATAACTCCTTTTTGCATATATATTTGTCTGCCACAGTTCTGGTGAAGAGGAATAATTCTCACTTTGTGATGAATGAAAAAACAAAGCATCCTTTGATCTTACTCTTTCCTAAAACACTTCTTTTTGATCCAAGCTAAAGAAAGAAAACAAGACAAGAAGAGAGTACCAAATTGATGTTTGCTCTTCTCCAGCATGGAGGGAGGAAGGGGATATGAAATCTTACGTGCTGACACTGAACATTTGCTTGGTATTCACAACCATTGTTAAATGATCAAAAGACCTAAAAGCTACTGGTTTGTACAAATTGCTCTGGTTCTTTTGTGGTTTTTGAGAAGAGCATACTAAAGTGGCAACAAATAAAGCACATAGGTTTGTTTACACAGAGGAGGTACAAGCAGCATGAAGCAACACCAAGGCACTCCACACCACTTTGAGAAAAACTGCTGGTTTATGTTTGCAAATATAAAAGACTAATTGGAAGAAACACACACATTAGCACAGACAGCTAAACCAGCCTCTGATGATGATCAGACTGGTGTGGTTTCCTCCTGGCTTACGTTTACTTCTTCAATTCCTTGATAATGGAAATGGGAGGAAGCATCTTACAGTGGCCATAGAATTATTAAATTCATCTGTGGCCTTTCTACTTCTGAAAGAGAAGCCCAGGCACTTACCTGAGGCAAACACTGTTTTCCAAATTAGGTTATTTTTTTGTATTTTCAGTTTATTCTACACAGTTCCTGCAGTTAGAATCTAAAAGAAAGGCCAGGATTCTTAACATACCAATTGTTGCATCTCATCAAGTGCATTAAAACGGGAGGCACTGAAAATAGAGAATCTCATTGACTTGCACAAGAGAGTTTTCAAGTGCTACAGCTGTTTCCATTCAGATATAGCAATTAATACTGACAGAATTGATTGGATTTGAACTCATCTAACATCATTAAGACTGAAGACAGTCTCATTCGTGCTTAGCAACTGAAATGGTCCAACAGACGCAAATCCTGACTGCAGCTGCCCTAACCAATAGGGAAGGGGAGCAAAAACTTCATGAATCCATTATTAAATTCATGAAGTTCATTGTTCAATAGCCATTTTCTACATGGATTTCCAGAGACTCCCACCTTCCCATTTGACAGCAGAACTGTTCACCCAAAAGCATGTCTGCAATGGAGTACATTCAGCACTGTTTCTTTCTCCAGATAAAAGCACAGCCTGAGGTATACAAGTGAAGCAATAGGCTGCAGACATCTCTGTGGCATTTAATCCAAAGAGATTATTAGAAATTCAAAACAGAAAGTAACAATGATTGTTTTTTCCTATCCACAGAAAGGGTAGTCTTCCCCTTCACTTTCTTACGTGGGACGAAGTCTGAAAGAAATTTCTGAGGAAACAGCCGTACCAAATCCCACACAGTCTGAAAGAAATCATTAAGAAAATGACATGATGGCATGTGTGGGTGGAGTGACAGTGTTACACCACAGTCAGGCTCCTGCTGAGTAAAAACTAAATAAATAAAAGCAGGTTCTTGGCCTGTGTGTTCAAGAAGTGCATACAGTACCTTTCTATCATGGCAGCAACCACATGTTGTAAAAGGTGAAGTTTCACTAACAAATAATACTAACGAGTTCTTAACCTGAATGTGAAAAATCAACTGTGAACAGGCATTCCCAGTAATTTGGCAAAAGTTTCTCAAGAATGCAACCTGTTGCTGCTCCAGAAACAATTATCAGTCAGCAAAGTCACTGCCTCTGCCATTTAGACATTTTCTTTTTTGCAAAATAATTTTTAAAAACCCCTCAAACCACGTGGCCAAAACATAAAAGCTTTATATACATATATATATATACATATACATATATTTTTTTATATATATGTTTGAGGCTGTTCCTCTGTTTGTCCTGAATGGGACTGACAGAGAACAGAAGAAGTTCTAGCCAAGGCAGAACACGTCTTGTGGAATCTAGTTTTCTGCCAAGGCAGTATCTTTGGGTTACACATTAACATTTTACTGCAGAACACAGGCTTCTATTTGCTCCCTTACTATCGAGATCTACATACTGTTATCTACAATTCTGAAGCTGTTCAAATGTTCTAGTTCACATCACAATCATAACCCCCTGAGATAAGTCTGGCACTATACATAAAAGTTAAGGCAGACGTGGACTAACTGCAATTATAGTATGGCACACTTCCTCACAGTACAGCAGTACAACAACAACAAAAAAAGCCACTGTTTTTTAAAAGGGATATTGTCCCTAGAACTAAGAATTTTACATGTACTTCTTAGAAATGTTCTGAATTAAGAAGCTTTTTCCAATTTCACATAGAAAATTTCCTTTGTAGCCCTTAAGGGAAAAAAAGAAGCAAAATAAACCCCAGTGCATGTCAGAGAACAAATATGTGTGTTGTGCCCTGGAGCCATTTCCAAGCCAACAGTCACAGCACTTACCTGGGACAGACACAAATCACACACAAGCTTCTGTTGAACCCGGTTAGGAAATCCGAGTCGTGAATCCTGAATGCCTTCACTGCAGACAGACTATTTTAATATTTGTGTATTTCTAGTCTGAAATCTAGTGCTGAAGAAGTCTTTACAGATTTCTTTAAGGAAAGGTTAAGTCAGGAAGTAAACCAGAATGTAACTTGAACATGAAAGCACACAATTGCTTGTGTGCAGGAAGATTCAGGTTCTAACTTAGCCATGCTGAATGCAAATACTTCTGTTTGTATGCTTAGAAATGGGGTATACTCCATTTCAGGGGAAATAATGTATTCTCATTCTAACCAGCAAAACCACAGGGGGACCTAAGAAAGCTCTTTGGATAGGTGGGTGAGTGTGCTGTCTGTTAAACCATAAACTGCACTGGAAAAATTTACAGTTCAAAGAGATAATTTTACTTAAGTCAGTCTTGCAATACAATCCCTATCATTCAGGTTTGTCCATATCCAAAACCATAAGCAGTAACTTTTCAAATGAGTGGCAAAGTTTGCCCATCCAAGGGAAGATTGAAGAAATCAGTTTCTCTTTTCAAGTTATGAACACACAGTTCATGCTGTCACCATCCCTGCTTCCACTAAAAAGCCTTATCTGGAAAAAACAAGCTCCATGCAGGCCCAGTCGCTACATGAACAACGCATGAGACCTAAATTCCTGAAGCAAAAGAGAATATCAGTAGGAAATTTCCTTTCTATATGCTGGGCACTTTACATTCTGAGTGGTGTCAAAATGAAACATTATAAAGCAGTAAGATATCAATCACGAATAAAATACTAAAAGAATCTTTCCCTCTCTAAACTCAGGCTTACCTTTTTAATCCAGCAGTTGAGACTTTCTGTAGGGAAATTAGTGTTCCACACGCTTTTTTTTTTATCTTTCCTTTAGACATCTGACTTGCAGCAAATATTTATTTCTGAGTCTATCTTTGATTCGCTTTGGCAGGTAGCACACAACTTTTACTTACATACCTACACTTTATATTAAAATCCACTTCACCAGTGGAGTTTTACTAGTTTTTATGGAATCAATGGGATCCTTACAGAGACACTTAGAAATGAGTTCTTGCACATGCAAATTACGAACTATGTTCCTGTCCTTCCAGCTGTTTGCATCTATTTGTGCAGCTCATGGCACCAGAACCAGGCATTTATCTCAGGAGCTTGCACTTGCATCTCCAGGTTTAGCCCACTCCCAATGTGCTAAACAAATGCAAAAGAAATACTTACAAGTCAAAGACTAAGTAATGGAATCCTTCTTCTGATATGCTGTCATGGAGCCGCACTATGGAAATGGGGAAGAAAAGATAAACACCAGTCACCTTTTCCATGTTTTGATGGCTGTTGCTGGTTTGGGGGAGAAGGAGGGGGGTTATAATTCTACTGCAGAGCTGGTATAGCACCTCTGTATGTTCTCAGCTGTGGGTTTTGGGGCTTTGTTTTAAATTTCCTACCCTCAGAACTGCCTTTTCCATAACTCTTACTTTTCTAACGTCATACCACCTTTTTCTCAGCAGTATTACATCTTACAAGTTGTAAATAAAGCAAGATGAGGAAAATCCCCCCACAATTTGTCACAAATTTCAGCAGAGCAACAACCTACTAGGGCTTGTTAACAATTTCTCACACATACTGTGAAGAGTTGCAAAGAGAGAAATCTCCTGGCCAGCGTAGAACATCCTAACTAAGCCCTCGTGCCACATTTCCACACTGCTCTCTGTGTCCACATCTAAAGCTTTCCCTGAAAATGTGCTTGTCAGCTGCACCATCTTCCCTTAGGATTTTAAGAATTCACACCACATCATGGTACAACTACAAATTAAGTCCTGTGGTTTTCCTTAATTACTTTAAATGAAATTGCAATTTCCAAAGGTAATACAGGGAAGCCTTGTCAAGTAGTTTGATCCAAATAATTATCACTTATAGAATCAAATGAAAAAATCAGGGTACCCTAAAAGTGATCTGTGTTCAAAGCTGAGCTGAGCAACGAAGTGTAAAAGAAAAGAATTTTCAGATCTCCCCAGATGGTAACTTTCTGTATTAATCATTTTTTATACAGGACAAATAAACATGACTTTTTAACTTAATAATATTTAGCCCAGAGAAACATCTTGTGTTTACACAATACTGAAGAGAAAACCAGCTCTTGGCTGACTCAGTGTGCAGAGCTCATGATGATTCACAAGAGCCAAGTAGGTCTAAATCAGAGTTTGTGGTTTTGGCTGGTTCTGTATTTCAGATTACTCCATGTTTTTATGAAGGGGCCAGCCAACACCACCCTCCACCCTCCCAAAAAAACCCCAAACATCCCCAAATCAGCTTTCTGTCTGCCTGCATTGAGCTGAGCTTTCAATACCCCCAAATGTCTCATCTTTAAAGCAAACCAAATGTGGGATGAGACACCATGTACCAGCTTAGAAGAGCACCTTCACATTTCTAGCTGAGGACTGAGACCCCTAAAACATCTGGCTGTTGGCACATTGCTTTGTACAGCAGCATCAAAGATACTGCTCAAGAAATGGGATTTAGTACAGCCCCTTGGGTATGTCACAGATGCTATACAGTCCTAAACCTGTAACATTTGCAGCTCACTTGGTCTGCTATGCATGTACATCTACAAAGAAGTTCGCAACTCTTTAAGCTTTGTACATAGCAAATGACACTTTTCGACAGAAAAATCCTGTTCATTAAATAGACTAGTAAGAACTCCAAGCACAGCTTTTTCAATTCAGAGCAAACATTTTCCTCTGTCATATCCCTGTTACCAAGAAGGCCAGGATGGCACCCTGGAAAGCTTCTCAAGCTTTGGTGTCTGCCTGAAGCAGGAGGTGCTTTTGTTTTGTCATTTCCTTCTCCAGGACAGGACTTGGTTCCAAATGCCTGCAGAACCACAGATCTGTCCCTCAGGACTAGAAAGAGGCTGTGATTTTAGATGATGGATGATGTTTTGCTCAGCCAGAGGAGCCTAACTCCCTGCTAGCCAAACTCAAGTCTGACACATCTTCAAGGATATCTTCTTCAAGGACCACATTCTTTCTTTTCCTTTCTTTTCCTCCCAAAGGCCTGAATCACACAAGTGAGATGGAACAAATCCTTCTCTGAATCAGGCTCATATACCCCTAAATGTTTCTGAAAAGGAAAACAGGCTGAGGCAGCTGGGGAAGATGAGAGCTGCCTTTTGGCACGTGCTCGTGCTGGCACCTTTGGACAATCCAGGCACGTGGTTATGTCTGTGAAGTGGAAATGCCATATAAGCAAGGGCAGAGGAGAGCAATCCCTGGTGCAGAGCAAAGGGTGCACCACAGAACTGAGGCTAATCCAGCACAGCCCAGATATTCTGCCTGCACTCAGCCTGCCCTGGAGAAACAAGGGATGCTGGGATGACAATTTGAGAAGATACTCATTTCAAGAGGGGATGCACTACAACAAGTATTTCTTCAGTCACTGCAGACAGATACAGTTCTTCACACATCCCTATCAGGCAGGATTCAGGCATGACCAATCACACGGCAGCAATTATAGAGATTATTCATCCAATATCTCCCATCATATCATCCAAACAATAACTCCCATCAGAAGCTCCCACTGCCATTCCTATTTCTTCAGAGTCACAAAGCACTCATCGGTGGTAACAGTTCCATTTATCTTTTCTCAAAGGACCTCAGTTAGATCAAATCATTATTAACTGCACATATTTCATCAATGCTGTTATTAACAAACACGTGAGAGGGCAGCAAAGAAATGGAGGTAGCTCCTTTACCTCCTGCCTGCTGTAGCCCTGTGGTCCCTCTCCTCTACTGGGTTCTTACCAGATGCTTAACAAACTCAGACACACTCGTTGCTCCTAAGCAATGGAACGCCTGACAGGAACCCAGGGAGCTTACAGCCCTGGGTTGTAATACTGAAGAAATACTGGAAGCCCACAAACCATCAGGAACAGCCCCACTTTGGCTTCAGCACTGATTTTCACCTGAAATACTTGCTAATCATCACACTGAAAATACCCTAACAATAATTTTAGGGAGAACTCCTATTAGCTTGATTAGCTTCCATTTAGCCAATCTGACCAAAAAGTAAAATGATCTCCTTTATGTGACTTTTTCTGCTGAACTGCACTATTTTGTGCCTATCCCACAGAAAACAGCTTGATATAATGGCCAAATAACTTGATGATTTCCTTTTTGAATTTCTGCCTTTAAAGAGAAAAAAAATCAAAATAATAGTATTCCACATACTTCCACTGAAAATCAAATTTTTCCAGGCAAGGAGTCAAGTCAAACAGTCAATAGTCAGAAAGAAATTCTCGATGACAAAGATATTTAACCACAGCTAAACTTACTGCCTAAAATATTTGTGTGAAATTGCTCGTGATCATTTGGCTAAATTTGGATCTGAATTAGTTCATGATACACAGACAAACTATTGGAGAAGACTGAACTTCACACCAAAGTTTGGTTGAATGGTTGGGACAGCAGCTGCACAGATGTGCACCAAGGTGCCAAACAACCAGAGATGCTCCTGGGGGAAAACTCTCTATGGAACCCCATCCACTGTGTTGATGAACAGAGTATGGAAAAGGATTAACACAGCCAATGGTAAAGACATTGATTTTCCCTTTGGTAGTAGAGATTAAGATCTGTGGACTCCCAGAGACACCGATCCTGTAACTCTGTGAAGTTTGATGTCTCAAATTAGTGCACCACTAGGAGGTTACAGGGCACATTCATCAGTAGTAGAGGTTTAAAATGGGTTTGAAAGTCACAAAAGCTTATGTGATATCTGCTGAAATATGTAAATTACCTCTTCAAGTTTCTGCTTTCCTGCAATGATGAAAAAAGGAAAAGGATGCTTTCCCTTCACGTTTACTTCCAAAAGTATAATACAGTATTTATGCACACCTCACGTACACCACTTACTGAAACAAAGAAACAAACACCCCAAACCAAACCCCCCCCTACCCTTTCAAAAATGAACTTCATTATTTAATGGAAGGAACTTAATGGAATGGCTTAAGTCAGCTTTGGGTGTTCTATGAATTGGTACCTGCCTGCCAGTGGATATGGGATAAATTGTTGCATTTGAAATTGAAAAATAAAAAATTTTAAAAAAACCCTCAGTCACTGAAAAGTCATAACCAGATATGTTTTTTACTCATATTGGAACCACACACTTTTCTATTTCAAACATGTGTTTATAAGCATTTTCTGCTGCGCTGTCTCTGACAAAGCAAGCCTTGTGCTCAGCAGAATTGTTGAGAAGTGGCAGATCTGCTGTGGCTTAGTACTGTCAGAACTCCCATGTTCCTGCAGAGTCACCCTTTGGCACCTTTTCTGTTCTACTGCATAAAGCCAAGTGATGAGGGATGGAAAATAAAGTTACCAGTTGAACTTCACCTGAAACTCTTGTGGACACCAGTGCAGGAGCCTTTACAGCAGTACCAAGAACTGAGACCAAAGCCAGCATCCATCCTACAGGTGTTACTCTGGATCCCAAGGGGAATGTGCTGGGATCCCAAGGTAAACACAATAAACCTGCACAAGGAAGCAGAACTGAGCATGCAAAAGTTTGTGACCCAATGCTCAAGAGGGCTACTGCTGGCACTGATCTGCTCCCTTCAAACAAAACAGCTTCACTGCAGCCTCAGTCTCGGCACCTCAGTGCTCCACAGTGTCCCCACATCCTCTTTGGAATGTCTGGTCTAAATGCTATAAGTGATCTCTGCTAAGCCACCAAACCCCTTAAATCAGTGGCGCAGAAGAGTCACAGCTATAGCTCCCAGGCAGGGAGCTCAGCATGAAAATGGAGTCTGTGCTGTCCTTACTGCTCCTCACACTCACATTTCCTCTCACACAACACTGCTCTGCTGAGACCATGGAAGCCTGGGGCCCTCTATAATAAAGCTCATCAGGTACAGCAAAGAGAACTTGGCAAACACTAATAAGAGCTGTTACCTAAGAGTCTGAAATATTTAGAGGCTAATCTGCTAAGATTAGTACAGTAGCAATGCTCTAGGGCAGCTGCTTTCTGAACAACACTAAATAAAGAGTAATGCTTTGCATATTTAAGAAAATAATCCTCCCCCAATGCTCTCAAACACACCAGCAGTAAAATGCAATACTTACATTCATTAAATGACTTTATGCAAATCAGCAGTGCTGTGTACACCATTAGCAGGTGGCCTCTATTCAGCAACAGTGAACCAAAACTATGTAACTCCCAAATTCCTTCAAAGGGTATTTTTTTATTACAGTGTAAATTCAATTATTTAGGGCCAAAAACTTGAGGAAAAAAAATCCTTTTCATGTGCATCTCAAAAACTGATATAATAAGAAATTATGGGAAAAATTGTAGAAGAGGTTTTGCAGTGACTTCTGTGAGTCAGAGAGAAGTTTGATAAGAGGATCCATGTTTACCCCTGAAATAATTTTCTACCAAGGTCCCTGACACAGAAACCAAGAAAGAAAGAAGGATAAATAAGAGAAACCTGCAACTGCCTATTCCAATAAGCACTTTGTCTTTTGTGACCGATGAGTGAAGTGTGAACTTAGGAGTTTTGTAGGAATGTATAAAAAGCATGCATGCTAGAATAAAACCAGTTTGAAGCCTTCTGAAAATGGAGTGTATTGCTTTGTATTACAACCATCTCAACTATGACAAAAATACCTAGCGAATTTAATATTTGGAAATACTGCCTTTTCCCCAAGGCATTGCAACAGCAAGTGTTGAGTACTACAAACAAAATGCCATATATTCCACAAATATTCATTTGTGAGCAAAACCCACCCCATCAAGGCCCCCACAATAAATAATAAACTGTATTCTGATTAAATGCCAGCCTACTGCAGGCACATGGAGAAGTCACTTGGCCAAAGTGTTAATGTTAGCAAAAGAGTCTTGCTACAGAAAAAATGAAAAATTATTTGTCAAAGCAGATAAAAGATCACATTTTGCATGGAGACTGAGTGACTCCGGGTACTGATGTCAAAGCACATGGCCTCAAATTACCAGCTCTTTTGTCATGGAGACACTCTTGTTTAAAGACTTGATAGTCTTTAAAAATGAAATTTCCCAGCTAAAATTAACTAAATAAGAAAAGAACAAGAAACCCAAGAGGTATTCCAAAACATCTAATTCTGTGTTGGGAGTCCCCCTGTAGAGCAGTTGAGATAACTGATGCTTATCTCTTTATCCCACAGGCTTTAGTTGCTTTTCAGTGCACCATAACACAGGTGTGTGTGCATTTCTGTGTGCACACGTGCCCAGAGCACTTCTGTGGAATTATATCCTGGATCCATGAAGTGAAGAGGAACAGCTGGAGCTGCACACCTTTAATTATTCATGTATGAAAACAGCACAATTGTATGGAGTCGTTGCACAAAAGAACAGGGAACTAAAATGTACACCTGCACCTTCATGTCTTCATTTAATATACAACCCTGTCATTTACTGGAAATCTTGTGTTGCAGGGTGAGCCAGCTCCTCTTAGCAGCTGAAGGCCTGCTTTTGTAAGTTTAACAAGATTTTTTACAAAGCAACAAAAAGCCTTACAAATGTCATCACATTAAGCCTTATGAGGATAACTGCATGGATTAAAAGCAAGACTGACACAAATTTTTGCTATGAGCAAACTGATGTCTCAGCTGCCAGTGTTGATGCTTTAAGCACCAACTTTTTTTACCTATTTTTGCATTTATCAGAACATAAGTAAGAAGAGGAATAAAGACAAGAATTTCATGGAGTGTTAACTAATAAAAGGACAAGCTGTAACACAGAGATGTTACATCAATTAAAATTAACAGGCTCAGGAAACCACACAGTGTACTTTAATGGAGGCAACGCAATTGCCCAATTTTTAAAAATTAGACTTAATCCCTTTTAATATTTACAGTGCTGGGAACAGATTTATATAAATAAAATGTAGGGCCTACACATCAACAAAATTAGGTATTGAGGAGCTGTAACCATTGGGTAGGACACAGCCGCCCTTCTTGGCTCTCCTCTCTTAAAATACATTAAAGACAAACACATATAAACAATTTACATAATGACCACTGAGATGCATGCGGGGTTATTTTTTAAATGCTCCCCTTCCATGAGGACCAAGCTCCAAGGTATTTAAAAGCATCAGCTTATGAAAACAAAGTCAGTCTACTTTAAATATTTTAAACAAAAAGGAAAGCAGAAAATTGCAATCCTGTGGCATGACTCGAGAGGAACCACAGAAAAGAAACCTCTCACACAGGAGCCAGGTATGCCCCAAGCAGCCTTA